>NC_022026.1:30389177-30441287 GCF_000317375.1 Microtus ochrogaster
AGAGAGAGAGAGAGAGAGAGAGAGAGAGGCCATGGTTGTGGCATCTCTTCACAGCAATAAAAATTCTGAGACACTACTATAGTCTCTTAAACTTTCAATGATGTTTTATGCCAACAGAAAACACACACATTATGTGGATTTTCATTTTCATTGCCAATTTCTTTCCTAGGTAGACAATAGCTAAAGGCTGTTTTATTTTGAATTATTTTTACTGTTACTTTCAGTTCTTAATAGAGGGCCTGCTCCGGAACATCACTGTATAGTTAACTTTTACCAATTATCCTAGGTCTCACCAAGGATTTTCTCTCTTGTGGTATAGCTGTTGAACTTTAACTGATATTGTTTTTTTTTTATCCTGTTAAATTACTACAAAGACATGTGGTTTTGCTTCTCTTTTTAAAATTTATCATATTGTGTGGTTGAGATGTATTTGTTTAAAGCAGTCTATGAATTTACTTCCCCAAAGGTTTAATTAAATCAGCTATCTCTGTATAATCTTGGCCATGGAGTCTTGAGTAGTCCCCTTTTGCATGTAGTCTGTTACATTGAATTTTGTAAGGGCACTACATTATTCTGGTTTCAAAAGCTGTTTAACATATCTCTATGTACACTACTATTGAAAGCTACAAATTATATTGATGGTCAAAAGTTAATTCACTTTTAGCTTTCTTTTTTTTTTTAATTTTAATTGATTTTTATTGAGCTCTACATTTTTCTCTGCTCCCGTCCCTGCCTCTCCTCTCCCCCCTGCAGTCCTTCCCCAAGGTCCCCATGTTCCCAATGTTGAGGTCTTTGATTCATTTGGACTTGAGTTTTGTGCATGGTGATAGATATGAGTCTATTTTCATTCTTCTCCATGTTGATATCCAGTTATGCCAGCACCATTTGTTAAATATGCTTTTTTCCATTTGATATTTTTTGCTTCTTTGTCAAAAATTAGGTGTTTGAAGGTGTGTGGATTAATATCCGGGTCTTCTACTTGGTTCCGTTGGTTCTCCTGTCCTTATGCCAATAGCAGGCTCTTTTCAGTACTGTTGCTCTGTAGTAGAGTTGAAAGCAAGGTATTCTTATCCTAGTGTTATCTCTAGGAAATAAGAAGATTCACAAAAATTATTTTCTAAATTTTACATTTAAAAATGTTTCTGTAATGGTTTGCACGTAAACAACTCCTGTAGGTTCATGTGTTTCAATATTTGGTCCCAAGTTGATAGAAATGTTTGGGAAGGATTAGGAGATGTTGCCTTGTTGGATGAAGTTTGTCCATAGGGGTGGTCTCTAATGTTTCAGTACTCCCCAGTCATTCCCAGTATGCTCCTCTTTCTCTTCTTCCTGATTAGGGATCAGGATCTGAGCTCTTAGCTGATGCTCTAGTGCCATACCTGCCTGCCCACTGCCATATTATCTGCCATAATGGTAATGGACTCCTATCCCTCTAGAAATGTCAGCCCAGAATAAGCCTTTCCTTCTTTAAGTTGCCTTGGTCACGGTATTTTTATTACAACAGAAAATGTAATCCACTGTTAATATTGCATTATGTTCTTTTAAAACATAGTCATTTGAGACTTTAAATTTTCTTCTAAGCACTATTAATTGCACGTTAATATTCTGATGTAGCTTCATTACCATATAATTTCAAATTCTCATCTCATTTCTATTTTCTCTCAGAGAGAGACAGAGAAAGAGAGATGGAGATAATTACTACTACTTTTGAAATAGGTCTTATCTACTTTTCGTTTTGTAACAGTCTGGTCTATATAAATGAGATTCAGTGTTTAATCAGAGACATCAGTAGTTAGAGATTAAGGTTTTATCCTTTATCTTTTGAATGACCATGGTTCTTTGAATCCCTTTTCTTTGTTTTTCTAAGGCCAGACTGCTGAGTCTTTTCTTTTGTGCTTGCTTCTGCTATGCTTATATTGTCTGTTACAATTCTCATGCTAAAAGACATACCATCTCCCTTCCATCAAGCAAGTGTACACCATAAACCTGTGTCAACCTCCTTCTCAGCACATACTGGTGAATTCACTATGGCAGTTCTAGCCTCAGTTTGCAGTTATTTTATTACACATCTATTCTCTAGGAACTTAATCTAGGGTTCTGTAGAGATCTTGGTAGACAAAATATTGCAGACTCTCCCTGACTCTTATTCCTTCTAGTCCCATACTTTTCAGTATTTTCCAACATGATTTTTATGATTCTGTGCACCCGAAATATGAGAAGTTTGCCCCATGTGCCCTTGCTGCTTTTGTCATATGCACTATGCATGTGATGGTGAAAAGCCAAGGTTAAGAGCTCCATGAGTCTTCCATCCCTCCTAGAAATGATCAGTTCCATCTCAAATTCTGTATTCCTCTGTCTTCTACCTTAAGTTCATTTATATTTTTATTATATTTGGGTTATTTGGCTTTATAATTCCTTCTTGTTTGTATGTGGGGGTCCTATAGATGTGGGTATCCTAAGGGATTCACAATGGAAAGATTTGAGGCCCATTTCCCCCTTAGGACGGAAAGGCAAACTAAACCAAAGGAAACACTTACCTCTGTTTTACTGAGTCATCTTTTCAAGTGTTCAAGCTTTTCGTTTTCATATAACAATGGGTGAGTATGACAGTTTTTTAGTGGTAAGAATAACCCTTTGGCAGCTAGGAGAACCCTATAGAATCCCACCTCTCTAAAATATAGTGGATTTGAAAATACTTTTCAGGCTCTGAAGATTTCTTTTTAAAATTAAAAGAAAACTGTTTACAGCTGTTTTGAGCCAAATGCTTGCTTTTTAGAAATTGTATCTATTATAAGGCCTACTGAGTAATTGGTTATTCAATGAACTTGCTGTAATAAATTGCTCATCATTAGTAAATTAGTTAAGGGTAAACATTATATAAAAATATTTTTAAGTTTTCTTGCAGTCACGTATCTAAACAGACATGTTAAAACCATGTTAAGTAAACATTAGCCTATCTTGATGTGCTTATATATTGCTATGTAAATGAGCTGTTTTGGGAAAATTCCTGTAATGATGTTTTTGTACTTCTGCCTAATTCATTTATTGGAAGACTTTAGGGAATAGTAAGCTAGGTAATTAAATAAAGTTCATTTGGTAGTTTCTGCCTCATAGACAAAGGGCAAAGTAAATGAGATTATTTACAGGAATACCTTAAAGATGCTTATAGAAATTAGGAGACTTGAGAAAATTATCACAGACTTAAAAGTGTAAAATAACAAACAAGGAAAGGCTTTTATTTATGAGTTGGTGGTTAACATATTCATTAAAATTTCTTAAGTTTCCACTTGAATTTGGGCTCATTACCTATCTCACTAATACACGTGTGAGAGATTATGAATTCTTGATATTCTGGTAAAATCAAGTCCTTAGTGTAGGTACTCTTTGGTATTGCATGGGAATGATGTCAAATTCCCCTGTTGATCTTTCATTAAAGTTAAGCATTTAACATTGCCTTGTTAGGGTGATTGTTTTAAGGGGATGCAAGTATAAGACTGTTTTCTGGTATTCACTCAAGTATTTAGCCTCATAAATCAGTAAGTACCTTCAGTTCTTTGCCTTCAGTCTGCACTTAGTGACATAGGTGGACTGGGTAATTCTGAAAATATTTGGCCATTTCTTGGTTCCTTAAGTAATCATCTGGCAGTTGTCTCTTGTGATCCATAGCTACATATCAGCTTATAAGCAGCTTCCTTTTTCCTCAGGTATCATGAGTTGAAATCAAGCATTCTAAGTTACTCTCAGGCATTAATTGCATCAGTGAGCACTAAAAATGTGAAAAAAATAATATAATACTAGAATAACAAAGCATGTAAGGCTAAAGAATGTTTATAAGGAAAGTTCATGTATGTTGCCAATGGTATACTCAGCCCCCCATATGATTAAAAAAGATTCATTTGTAAGTTAATGGAGTGTTTTGATTCTTCTGAGGATCCACTTGCATATCTGTTGATTCTCTATAAAAAAAACCATAATTACTATCCTTTGCCTTACTCTCACAGCTTTATGAGAGATGAATACCTCAATTAAAGTAGAAGGAAGAACCTATGCTTCAAGAGACTTGATTCCTATTTCAATATTTGTGTTTAGATAGAGAGAAAGTCTGTTTTAGAATTAACAATATAACATGTTAGGACCTCATTTTATGATGAAGTTTAGCAAATGTTTGATCAAAGAGAAAATTCTCAAATTTTTTAGTAGAAATATTGGTATTTATGAGGAGCATTTCCTAAGACTGACTTTTCTTGACGTTGTAGCTAGACATTTTAGAGGCAGTTTCCAAGGAAGTGAACAGATGGTGAGGTAACTTTCTAAAGTTCTTGGATCCAGTTAGTCTCTAAAGACTCTGAACTTTGAAGCTGTGAATTACACAGTAGTCTGATTTGGTCTCCTGGGATCTTTGCCAGAGATCATAATTGCATTGAGAATTTTTAATGATCACAAATGACATCATGATACTTTTCTCTTTATTCTGGAAGTGAGGTGATTACTAAATGGAAAGGAATAAAATATATTTTAGTCAGAAGGCTTGGAAGATCAGACTTCAGGTCAGAAGCAACAGCATGTCTGATACACTCATGTAGTCACTGAGTTGTGTCTGGTTGGTTTGGTGAAGTGACCTTGGCTATGTCCATTAGCATATCCAGAACATGGGGCAAGTTTCATATTCGTTTTAGTAATAATTGAGCCCTGGTACAATAGTTGGCTGTGGTAAATTCTTTTTCTTTTTCTTTTTCATAAAGATAAGAAATTACCTTTTATTACAGTGTTCTAGGCTTCCAATCTTTTTTAGCATAGGAATAGAGGTGGGAGTATTGGGCAGAAGACAGAATAATGTGTTCTTTCACTTTTGCTCCTGGCAAGCATGTTTTTGTTTCGATAATCTTTTTGAGATGTAGATAATGTTCTTTTCATTGTCCTTTTGTAGAATATAAGATATGTTTGTTGCATCTTTAATGTGTATCTGTCTTTCTCATGCAAGTAGAGAGCTTACTCATTATTAATTTGTTCATTATTTTTGCAGTCACCTCTTTTGAAAACAGGAAATGCAATCAATAGAGCCTTAAGTAGGTATGTAGCTATTTCATAGAGTAGGTTTGGAAATGCATAGTTCAGAATGAATGTCTTCAAGGATGTACTTTTCTATTGTTCTAGTCTGCCAATCATAGCATAAGGCTTTCTCATTGCTGTAATTGTTCAAATGACTCTATTCCATGCAAGAAGAAAGGGAGCAAATAGAAGGAGGGTGTGCCAGAATAATATTATCTTACAGAGAAGACTTTTTAAACATCACTTTTGGTCAAAATTGGGTTACATGAAAATATGAAAAAATTTCCAGCCTTTATACTATAGAAAGGAAAGGGGAAAAGGAATAGTAAAGACCATGTGTTGAGCTGGCCTAAAGAAACAAGTGCAATGATTGCTCCTTACTACTTAAAATTCCATGACACATGTACAGTCAATTATGTTACACATATATTTTTAGAAGTAAACATACCATGTTAAATTTCAAGCACAACATCTTTTTATTATTCCTTGAAATTCTTTCCATTTATCGTTTTGTTTTTATTATACAGAGATATGCAAAGCCATCCTCAGGCAAGTATATAATATACTTTGAGCATACCTCCGTACTTTATTACCATCCTTTTCACCCCTTATACCTACATTAGGCCCCATTCTCTAAGTTTCATTTTTATGCTCATGTCATTAATATACATATGATTTTATGTGTCTGTAATCCATAAATAACGGAAAATATGATATTTGTCTTTTTGAGACTGACTCAGTTGACTTAATATAATTATCTCTAGTTGTGTTTCTGTTAATTCTCTTTCAAATAGTATAACTTTTTTCTTCTTTATGGCTAAAAAATTCCATTGTGTGTATAAACTATAGTTTTAAGTCCAGTCCTCTGTTGTTGGTTACCTAACTTAGTTTCATGACTTAGTTGTGGTGAATAGTGCTACAATAAACAGTGATATTCAAGTGTCCCCATGATTTGTTGAATTAGAGTCTTTTTGAATAAATAATGAAAAACAGTACAAGTGAGTCATATTGTAAGTCTATTTTTAGTTTTTGAGGAACTTTTCATACATTTTTTCTATACAGCTGAGCTGGTTTACCTTCCTTCAAACACCAACGTTTGTTATTATTTTTTTTTTTCTTGTTGGCTACTATTTGAACAGGAGTGGCATCTCAGTGTGGTTTTTATTACAGACATCTGCTTTTTGATAGAGCTGCCAAAAACATATTTTGGAAAAGACAGCTTCTTCAATAAATGGCACTGGTAAACAGATTGTCCACATGTAGAATAATAAAAGTAGAATCCCTGTCTTACATTCTGTATGAAAACCATTTCCAAATGGATTGAAGACCTTAATGTAAGATGAGAACTCTTAAACTGATAGAGGAAAAAATAGTTCAGTATATTAGCATAGACAAGCAATTCTGAATGGAACTCTAGTCATTTATTAAATAGTGCCAATGATTGACATGAATGCGATTTAACAAAATTTTTAAAACTCCTTCATAGCAGGGAAATCAGTTAATTTATCAAGTGAAAAGACAGCCTACATAGAGAGAAAATTTTGCTAGATACATATCTGATGTAGGATTAATATATAGACTATATGGCTGAGAGGTTAAGAGCACTGGCTGTTTTTCCAGCATGGTTCTAAGTTTAGTTCCCAGCAACCTCATGGTGGCTTATAACCATCTGCAATGAGGTCTCATGCCCTTTTCTGGCGTACAAGTACACATGCAGGCAGAACACTGTATGCATGAAAATAAAATCTTAAAAAAAAAACGCAAAAACTATCCAAGAAATTTAATATCCCAGTCAATAAATACGTTATTGAAATGAGAAGACAGTTCTCAAAAGATGAAGCATGAATGGCCAATAGACATATGAAATATACTCACCATCACTAGCCATCAGAGACATGTATTTATTTTAAAAGTGTTATCTGACTCGTGGCTTCAAATTAAAGTTACTTTGACCACTTCCAAGAAGGAAGAATATCATAAGAAATAAAAATATCAATAGTAGGAGGTAATATGCTTCCAAGAGCTTGGCCTCAGTGATATGCAAATTTTATAAGTATGTAGATGATCAATTCCATAAGAGTGACAGAAGCATGGAAAACATTAATTTCTGTAAGATTAAATCTGTAAATATTAAAATAACCTGTGCTTCCTAGAATTCTAAATGCCCTGGTTTTTTTTTTTTTTGTTTTCTTTGTTTTTGTTTGTTTTGTTCTTGTGCAGTTTAGTCTGGCCTTAAACAGGTAGATTTTTTAATTAATTAATATATTATTTTTTTTAAAAAAACTTTTTCTTATTTTACATGCCAATCCCAGTTCTACTCCCTCCCCACCTCCTGTGAGTTTTTGAACAGTGAGGTTTTTAACTTACTATGTATCTAGATTATCCTGAATTGACTCTGTTGTCTCCTCTTCCTGGAGAGGAGCTGCAATAACAGGCTTGTTCACATGTTTGGGTCATCCTAACAATCAAACTCAGATTTTTGTGCATACTAGGCAAATGCCTTTCCAGCTGAGTCATTATAGCAGTCTTACCTTTCCCCTGGTTTTAAAACATGGTGACATGGTGATATTGTTTGTAGTGAGTTTGTTTAATAGATGCACCCAACAGAATCTCTGGTTTTAAAAAAAAAATCATTGATTTTTTTTTTAATCTGGTTGGAGTGAGGCTTTGGCCAGCTGGAAACCCTTGTTTTTTAGTTTTTTTTTTATTCTATACTTTTTTTTTAGATTGTCTACTTAAGGACCTCCTTCCTGTAATTTTACATGTATTCTTTATACATTCTCCAGATACTTGTCAATTTTTTATATGTAATTGTTCTTTCTTCATATACAGAGCATTTGTTCACCCATGAATTCCTGTGTCCTTGCTACATTAATGGGAATATGCCATGTTGATATTGATACCTAATACACTAATTCCCTCAGAGTCTATGTGGTACCCTCTAAGGCTTTTGAAAGGAATAAAGCTTTTAGGAATGTTTCCATATTTTTTATTTTCATAAAATTGTGTCTAGTTTGGTAATAGAATGTTTTTGCCCCTTGAGGAGCATATTGAGGAAGAAAACATTGAACAAGATCCCATCTGTTAGGTTATTTCAGTGTTCAGGGTGATAATGGCCTTAGAAGATGTTATATCATTTTTTAAGGTGGCCTTTTGAGCTGTGAAACTGAGAGCTTTGAACTCTGTGACCAAAAATCTCAGTTCTCCCCATTGAATGATATAGTCACTCAGTATGTTATAAAACTTGGAGATCAAAGCCTGTGGCCCAAGTCAGGTCTGATCATTTGTCTTCAATGAAAGGAGCTAACATAATAGTGGAAAACAGAAAAGGGAGATTTATTTAATGTGTTAACATTGAGAAGAGGAGAAAAAAGACCCAGTGAACTGGTTCAGAAGTAAGGATCCTGAAAGAAGATTGAAGTTTAAATAGAGGCCTAAGAACACTTGTATCTAAGTAATCCCCACCAACGTTTGGTTCTACACACCAGTGACCCAGCATTGTTTAGGCTTCAATTTCATGTGTAAAGTGATCTCAGACATTAGAACTATTTGAAATCACTTTCCTAGAGACCAGTTACCACTCTGGTACATTATCCTTCTTGCAACATAAGATTCCATTTCTTTGGGGTCCATTATTTCAATAATCTTAAAATTAAATTGAGAAACACAAAATATCTTCATTTCTTCCAGAACTATTAGAAACCATGCTTTGTTTTTCTGGGGAGATGTAAAAACTAGGTGATGTAGGGAAATAAAAGTTTTTCATAGATTTATTCATTTGTTTGTTTTAATCACAGTTGCATACATTTATATAATGAATTTAGACACTTTCACCCCTCCACTCTTTTCTCTCTTTTCTCTCTTTGTTTCAAGAATCCTTATTAAGAAGAAATTTCTCTTTTACATTCATGCCATCTTTTTATGTCTGTCACACTGAGTTTAATAGGAGTGGTAGGAGGTTATTGAGGGCAAATTATCTGAGGCCATGCCACCAAAGAATAAAAAGATCATATATGTAAAAGATTCTAAGAGAGTAGTTCTAAAGTTCATGTCTTTAGAAGATTTATGTTTCTGAGAAGAAAATATCCTTGAATGCTTCGAAAATTTTTAACAGAATGTGCATATCAATGAAAACAGAAAACTGTCTTGTTTTATGTAAAACGGATCATGAGAGAAAATTTTATCTAGTCTATATGTGCATGTTCAATGAGTGAACAAATATTGTAAACTACAGGTTATTGTGAGCCACCATATGGTTGCTGGTAACTGAGCTTCAGTCTTCTGGATGAGCAGCCAGTGCTCTTAACCACTGATCCATTCTCCAACATCCTTAGCCATCAGAAAAATGAAAATCAACACAACTCTGAGATTCCATCTTACACCTGTAAGAATGACCAAGATCAAAAACACTGATGACAGCTTATGCTGGAGAGGATGTGGGGTAAAAGGAACACTCCTCCATTGCTGGTGGGAGTGCAAACTGGTATAGCCCTTTGGATATTAGTATGGTGTTTCCTCAGAAAGTTAGGAAACAACCTACCTCAAGACCCAGCAATACCACTTTTGGGTATATATCCAAAGGATGTTCAGTTGTACCACAAGGACATGTGCTCAACTATATTCATAGCAGCATTGTTTGTCATAACCAGAACCTGGAAACAGTCTAAATGCTCCTTGACAGAAAACTGGATAAGGAAAATGTGGTACATTTACACAATGGAGTACTACACAGCAGAAAAAAACAATGACATCTTGAAATTTGCAGGCCAATGGATGGGTGTAGAAAACATCATATTGAATGAGGTAACCCAGACCCAGAATGACAAATATCATATGTACTCATTAAAAGTAGCTTTTAGACATAAAGCAAAGAAAGCCAGTCTACAATTTACAATCCCAAAGAACCTAGACAACTATGAGGACCCTAAGAGAGACATACATTGACCTAATGTATATGGGAAGTAGAAAAAGACAAGATCTTCTGAGTAAATTTAGAACATGGGGACTATGGGACAGGGTAGAAGGGGAAGGTAAAGGAAGGGAGTGGAGTGGAGAAAAATATATAGCTCAATAAAAACAAAAAATTGTAGACTAATGAGGTGCCATTTTTTAACTTACTGAATCAGAGTTGAAAAACAAATACTCACATATGTTAAGTAGGCACTGTTTTAAGAAAGAATTTTGTTCTTGCTTATTTGTTTGAGACATAGTCTAGCTGTATAGCTCTCACTGGATTGGTATTCACTATGTGGCCTATCTAGACTCTTCTTGAACTTGGAGCAGTCCTCCTGTTCCATGCTTCAAGTGCTAGAATGAAAGGTATGTTCAACCATGCCTGACAAAAAGTTCTTTCTTTTAAATATAAAAGATCATGGTACCCCAAATTAGAAAGGCCAGTATAGTAGAAAATTTTGCACTTGCCATTTTATTTCAAATATATTATTTTAAAGGTTTATCTTTACTAATTTGCTGTGATTCCTTCTTCTGTTACTAATCCCCTTACTGCCAATTGAGGCAACCATTCTCTAATGTAACATTCTTATCATACTGGTGGTAAAATGAAATTCATCACATCCTTCTGGATGGCAAGTTATCAAATAATGATTCATCCCCAAAACTTAATATTATAAAATAATAAGAAGTGTGTATGAAAATATAGAAGAGGGTGCTTTTTTCTTGTTTATAATGATATGGAACCATCCTAAGTGAACAAGCATTGAGGACTGCTTAAATAAATAACTGCGTGTAAGTGGTTATAAAGCAGATAAAAATGTGTGCATTTTACAGGTTGATGGTCTTAAAGGCTGTAAATCAGTTTGGTGAACAGAAAATTCTTCAGACATACCTCAGAAGAGTCTATATTTCTTCTAGTGCTAACACATATAGCTTTGTTTTAGGATTGATGTGAAAAAATAAAAGTAAAGAAAATGGAAAATAAAATTAAAATTTACATATATCAAAATGTCTTTAGAAAACCAATTATTTTATATGAAACTAGAAGAAAATTAAATAAGAAGCAAAACAACAAAAAGAAGACAACCAGTTAGGAGATATATTGCCCATATTCATTGTTTACTGTTGATAAGGAAAGCAATAGTTTGTCAAGGGAATAAAAAGATTAGTGGAATTTATAGTTAAAGTAAAGTAAGGAAGCAGACATTTGGTTTATTTAGACTGCTGAGGAGATTTGGTGTCTGAGCTCTCAGCTCCTAAGCATTTTCTGTGCCAGCTGTTGCTAAATGATAGATAGTATAGCAGAGGCCAAGTCATGCCCTCATCTCTTAAGTAGTTTGTGGTCTGAGGGAAATACTGTGCACAGTTAGAGAGTTTGCTAATAAGAATGAGTACATTTGATTTGAATCCTATTGAAACTCCTAGGGCAGAGATAATTTTCTGCTGCCTAATCAACATGCTTGTCTAAGGAGGAAGGGAATTGGACTGCTCTTAACAGGGACTTTCACAATCAATTAAATTTTAAAAAGGAACTAACATTTAAATAATGGCACATAAGTATGAACAAAGACTTTGAAGTGGAAAGTTATTCAGCATTTGTAGAGGACAGGGTTGAATCAATTGTAATTTTCTTATAATAGTCTTGGAAGAGCATCTCTGGCTCCATCTTTGAAAGTCTTGGATTAGGACCTGTGTTTCAGATTTGCAAAAATGGCCTTTTGAACAGCAGCATCTACTATAGACTAGAATCTTTTTTTTAATGCAAAACAATTATAATTTTTCCATTGTTAGCTTAACGTTTTAATAAAGATAGCATTTGAGTGTGAACCCGACCTGGGATACAGCAGTAGTTCTAATCATGGAGTGGTTGTATGATCAAGCCAACACTTGGTTGTCTAATTTTTGAACCAGTAATATGATGTATCATTCTGGGTCCATATAACTCTAATGCTATGCAAAAACTGTTGTCAGGACAGGATAGACTCTAAAGAAAGGCACCCATCCTTCTTTTTACCCACTCTGTACCCATCTTTACTTGAAAAGTTCGTATGTAAAACAGGAATTAAGAAGTTTAGAGCTTGAAGCTAGTCTCCAAAGGAAAGACAAAAATGTTACCAGTTGCCAGCTGCCAAAGTAACAGACTTGTGGACAAAGAGCTCTTACAAAGACTGCGTGGGTAGGACTCCTCTATTCCCCCCAAACGTCGTATCTTTTGAAATGGAGAACCGTTAAAGATCCATTTTCTTCAACCTGGGAAGGAGATTTTTCATAATTCTCCCCTCCACAAAGAACTGTTTTTTAGTTACTTTTCTGTTGCTGTGAGAGACAGTATATCCAAGAGAACATAAGAAAAAACATTTCATTGGTGACTTGCTTGCAGATTCCGAGGGTGAGGCCATAACCATGACAGGAATGAGCCCTAAGATGGATTTGGTGGTGTTGGTGTCAGGGGGTATTCGGTGAATTTCTAGTTCCATTTTTCCCAATGATGCCACATTGAGTAAATTTCTCTTTTTCTGCTTTCCACTGAAAAATTTAGGCATTCTAGCCTTTACCCCATGTGTGGATTTCTATAAATTGTAAAGTAGTTATAGCCACAGTGGGAATGATATTAAACCTCCTCTTTGGCCAAATTGTACTTTAATTCATTTTCCTTTACCAATTTTTCTTTCCCAATTCCTTTGGAATATAGAAAAACTGAGGCAAGTAAATTTATGAGCTCAAGTGTTTAGAACAAAAGAGTTACCTACTTCCTGAGAGCTGGGATTATATGCATGTTCAGCCCTGTTGGGCATGTTGCATCTACAGAACTTTTGTTGTCATTTGTTTGTTTGTTTGTCTTTGAGACAGAGTCTCACTATATAGTTTGACAGGCCTTGAACTCAGAAATCTGTGTGCCTCTATTTCTGGAGTGCTGGGATTAAAGGTATGTACCACCATGCCTGACTTTACAGGGATATTAATACATAGCTGAAGTGAAATAGTATAATGGTGTTAATGTTAATTTTGCTGAGACAGCAAAAAAAAAATTCAGATCAAATCTGCTTTGCATCTATTTCTTACTTCAATTCCAAAGAAAAGAAAAGTGTGCATCTAAAAGAAATAAAGGCTTAACAAATATTTTCACTCACCTGAAAGTGAAATACCAGTGATAAAAATCCAGGAAAAAAGGACTAAGACTTTAGTACATCATCTACAGATGGAACACTCCAACACAAGGTGTAGAGGGTTCTTTTTATCTGCAACTTTATGATAACAGATATTCTGATTTGTTTTACTTGTTGGCTTTCAGGGCCAACAACTTGGGGAATCAACTTGGCAAGCTTTCCACAATCTCCTGCTGTTGATTAGTAAATCTTAGGGACCCAAGACTGCCCTCAAATGAACCATAAACTTTGCCCTTAATTTAGCATGGAATGGCATTCTGAAGTCTCTTGGCCCCTGTGCTTGCTTATCCGCATTTCTGTCAGGACTGCTTGCTTCCCTTTTTGGAGAAGGGCCAGCAGAATGAGTCAGATCTTTCAGATTTTGTTTATAGAATGGCCATCAGACATTGGTCTACATCAGGTAGGACTGAAGTGTTGCCCTTGTCCTGGTCACTCCATTGCTCCATTGACTGAAGTTTCTTTTGTATGTCTAGGCAGTTTTAGGAAGCCATTTGTGTAGGCTAATTTATAAATATATAAATGTAGTATATTTTCTGTACTGTATTGCTGTTGGCCTACTTCTAAAATTAAATCTATGAAATTTATTATTATAAATTTTTATTTTTATTATAAACTATGCTTATATGAATATTGAAGACTTTTCATTGCTTTTCTTTTAAGGACAGCAGAGTAAGTTTTTCCTTTAGTCTCAATTTGTAAGTGATAAAGCTTCTGTGCAATGAGTTCATTTTTATGTTGGTAATACAATGGTTCGTGCAACTAATTATTATGTTGCGTTTGCACTATCTACTATATTTTTATCAATGTTACAGAAATTTTCGTCCAGTATTGTATACAAACTTGAATATTTTGTATTTTTATTTTTCTGTATCGTATTTTCCTCAAATGCTTTATATTTATAAACTTTATATTCTATTATATCATTTCACCTACATCATCTTTAAATTTTCAGAAAACCAGGTGCACATAAAGTGAATTTGATACTGAAATACTAAGTTTTGTGTACAGTATTTCATTTTGTATTTGGTGATAGTCTATGGTACCAAATTAGGTGAGATCAAAAGTATATAATTGGATTTATAGTTTGAGAGTTATAGCAACAACTAATCATGTGTATAAAATAACTTCTACAGTGAACACTTGAAGTGTGTGCATGAAATTACTTCATGACTCTGCCTTTTCAAGCTTCCCTGAGTTTCAGTACATTTAGCCAGGAAACCTTTCTATGAAACAGCAATCAGTGTCCTATAAATATTTCACAGCTGACTATGAAACAGAACACACTGACCTGGTAGGAGTTGCCTCATTTGGTGTCAATTACCTTGTACTTAAAACCTATGATCTAACTCTGCCACTGTCATATTATGTTCATTACTCATTAGTCCTAAAATTGGTGCAGTGAATTTACCAATATATAAAGAGCTAGTAGTCTTCTGTTTAATTATCCCAGAACCGTATATGTGCTTGCTTCAAAGATAGCTGGATCTGTACCTGGTGGTCTCATTTATTCATCCAAAGGAAGTAGCGAAAAGTGAGAATTAACATTGTTACTTTAAAATACTGATACTACTACTACTACTACTATTTCAATGTCTCAATATAGTTCCAATATGGTCTCATTCTTTGCTGGCCTAGAATTATGTAGACCAGACCAGTCTGGAACTCATAGAGATCTGCCTGCTTCTGCCTCACAAATACTGGGGTTAAAGGTATACACCACTATGCCTAATCTGCTACATATTTATTTGTTTGTTTGTTTGTTTGTTTGTTTGTTTATTGTAAAGGAGGTTCTTTAAAACATTAATTATAATTTTATGTGTATGAGTGTTTTGCCTGTACATGTCTTTGTACCATATGTGTACCTGGTGTCCAAGGAGACTATAAGAGTGTGTCAGATCCCCTAGAAGTAGAGTTACAGACAGTAGTAAGTCATGTGGATACTGGAAATTGAATCTAGATCCTTTGTAAGAGTTGCCAGTGCTGATAACTGCTGAGCCATCTCTCCAGCTTCCTGCTACATTATTGTTAACAGCAAACAATAGATCAGTCACTAATGGCAACTGTTTGAAATGATTAGATTTAGCCAACTTTATTTTCAGATGGGAAAATATTTAGGACATGGTTAAACTATTGTATGTGGATATATACTATAGCCATTAACAGTTGTTAAATTTTAATTTTATAGGAAAGTTCTTAAAGTGAGTGTTTCTAAAAAGTAGATCACAAAATAAAATATCATATAAGCCCAGCTTATTAAAATATATTAGTATATTTCAAGTATAGTGATAAACATGAGTCTATAACATCGAACAACACATTTGTGATTCTTGCCTCCATTAAACAATATAAGACTTTATGATATTACATCTCCCCTCAGGGATGGTGATTCCTAGTTAAATATGATTAAGCTTATTTTCTAGTTGGTAGAATTTTCTTTGCCTTTCAATTTATAATTCTTCTGCTTTTTCTTTCCTGAGACTTTATAACTTCCCAGTTCAATTAGATTGAAAACAGTTTAAAAACAAAAGATAATTCAAACCTAGCATTATGCATCATCGTTAGATTCCCTTTGTCTTTGTGGTTAGTGTCACAATAATGATTTAATCTTCAAGGAATCCATCATGGATTTCTTTGGACTGCTTTTGCAGGACAAGTTATTAGTTTGCAGAAGAAGTAGCACTTCTTCAGTGTTTGTAAAAGTTGGTTTTATAAACAATCCTACTCTTGGTGCTTTATGGGTTGTAATTCTTATTGTTTGTGGGATATTATTAGTTTGTAGGAAGTAAATCTTTGATAAGAAAAAAACTTTACACTATCCAGTATATTTGAGGTGCTAGAGCCTGTGCATGTTAGGGGAACACTCTACAATGAGCTATAGTTTCAACTCTCAAATTATTATTTTTTCTGTGTGTGCTGAATTACTAACCCAACAGAAACAATTATTGAAGGAATTATAAATATTCTTTATTTAAGAATTTCATCATTCAGAGTAATTATTCTCTGAAGATATATTGATTTTTTTAAAAAATTTTATGTGTGTGAGTGAGTCACTGTACATGTATACATATGAATGTGCATCATGTGCATGCCTGGTTACCACAGAAGCCAGATCTCATGGAACTGGAATTTTAGGTAACTATGAGCGATCTAATATGGGTGCTAGGAAGCTGGCAGGACACCAAATGCTCTTAACTGCTGAGCCATCTTGGCAGCTCCATATTTATTCTTGGGAATTGAGGTTAATGTTTTAATTTTGTATGTCTGGAAATTGAAGTTTGGTTCTCTCAATAACTTTAATGTAATATCCTTATGTGTTTTCATTACAGTTGCTTAATTTGTTAGATATAGAAATATATAACATAGAAAGTACTCTTTCCTTTTAAGGCAGCAAATTTGTTTCATATGCTATCTACAGTGATTATTCAATATTCAATGTCTGTTGTGGTGACATACTTTCACAATAGGATAATGCCAGAATGTTAATTGTGACAATCTATTTCTTCTGGTTTAATTGCTTTTGTTGCGCTCTTATTATATATGATCTATTTTGTCTTAAAAGTACAGTATCTGAATCTCTTATAAGACCATATTGGGGGGGGGCGGGGAAAAAAGACCATATTTAAAACATACACTTTTTTTTTTCAAAAAAAATTCAGGCTTAAAATTCTGTGCTGTAATGCGCCTGAAACGAAAGCTACATTATTTATTCTTCTACTTTTTCACTCACATGTGGTATCCATTAGGCATTGATTTTGTCCAGTAATATTAACTTTATTTTACCGATTTTTCTGCTATCTGAATAGTCTTATTAAAATTTAATAAGTAAACTAAAATAGGCAGCTAATGCCATAGTACATTCTGGTAACTCATAAAAGAAGGAAAAAAATAAGAAGAAAAGTAAAACCTAATGTTAGCTTGAGAGGTTAAAGAAAGGTTAATATATTCTTGCAGACAAATTCCATAATATCTATAAAGGATGATTTTTTTTTGTTCCTCAAGAGTTGTATACCCTTTACTGGTAATATATATTTCTGTTTATGGAAAATTGAATGTTTTATCCTAAGAGTACTGAATCACTCTAAATTATTCAGTACTATAAAACAGGACTAAAGACCATCTGTAACCTCTTTTTTTTTTTTCAGAAAAGCCTTTCTGGACTTTGACTATGTTAGACATGTTGACCTATTTTCTGATTGTGGTTTGCTTCTCATCCACTTTTAGTTGAAGATCTTAACTCACATGCTTTGTTTTCATACTATCCCCCACTTCCCTTGTTCTTGCTTTATAGGTTCCTTTACTTTACTGCTTCACTTCTTTTCATTCTCAAACTTCATAATTTTAAAGAAATAGCTATTTATGTTCCCACTTTTCCTTTAAAAAATTTTATTTCTGTGCACATGGTATTTGTGTGTGAGCACATGTGCATATGGAGTTCAGAGGATAGCTTTGTAAAATCGGTTCTCTTCTCCTTTTCCATGGGTTCTGAGGATTGGCCAGGCTTCAGTGGTAAGCACATTTACCCATTAAGCTATCTCACAAGCCCTCTTTTTTCTTAATGACTGTTCTACTCCTCAATCCTTTGTTTTCATAATACCATATAGAATGTGTATAAATTATGAGTCTTTGCTTATTTTAAAAGTATATGTACCATTCTGGATTCATGTCTCAATTTTGTAACTCCAGAATTTGAGAGTTTGAAATAGAATGACCAGGAGTAAAAGGGTAATCCTGGTTACATAGCATGTTTGGGACAGCCTAGCTTAATGAGACTCAAAAAACAATGAAACAAGGCTAGTGAAATGTTGGGGGCTAAAGTTATTTGCCATGCAGACCCAATGACCCCACTTTGTTCATTGGGATCTTTATAAAGTGGAAGTTGAGCTCTGCCTCTACAGTGTTGTTCCTCTGTCCTCTAAACATGTGCCAGGCACAGATGGCCACAAATACATGCCATGTGGGCATGAGCATGTTTACTCATATAGAAATAATAAATAAACCTAAAACACTAATAAAAAGTATATACATCAGTGGATATGACATGTAAGAAGTAGTGCACAAAATATCTCCAAAAGATCCAGTTAACACACAAGAATGTTGTTCAAATTTCTCATTTGTTAAGAAAAGCACAATGTAATACTACTTCCTTCTATCAGATTACTGAAAAAATGTCTTCAAGAATTTAGAACAACTGAAAGCCTGATGTACAACCACATAAGAAAATGGTTTCATACAAATGAGTAAAAGGTAAATGTTTATGTTCATGATTTTATGCTTTTCTGTTTGTGTTACCAGTCAGCTAGCTGTGATTTTTATGCCCAACTAGATAAAAATTTGAGTAGATGAAGAGACACTTTTTTGTTGTTTGCAGTAGTGAACCCTTAAGTTCTAGTGCTGTGTCTGGACTAGCAGACCCAGAAGTGTACATTCACAGCCCGAGAGTCAGAGACTTATTCTTACATGTGTTAGAAATAAGAAACATACAGTTAAGTACCAGTCACCCTGGCACTCTGCAGATGTTCTACCCCTTGACTTCCAGCTATAGTGAGTTTCAGCATAACTCAGTATCTGCTAGTTAGTCCTAAGCTCTTGAATGGGTGCTGGGATCATCAGCCCCTACAGTGGCTCTTGAGTCTAGAGTTTGAGAAGCCTTAACCCTTGCAGTAACTAGTGTTATAGCTGTTAGGCCTACTATGTTGACTTTTGACACTTGATAATAGCTAATTTTACAGCTCTCAGGCTTAGAGTGTTAGTATGCTTGGTCTAAAGGCTTAGAGTTCCCATGGAATACTTACAATGACCAAGAATAAGTTTCTGTCTTTATAGACTTTAGCCTTATCCTCTTCTTGCTCTGGAACTCTACATCTGTCCCCTGGGCACCATTGCTGTTGCTTTCTACTGCTGCTTCCATTGTATACTCATCAGGTTATGAGTGTTGCCTGTCCTTCCAATGACAATGTTTGAAAGTAGACAAGGACAAAACCCTAAAGAGAAACCTCTTAATGGTCCCAACATTGCTACACTAGGGGGAAGCAATCTCCCTCACATTCCTTCTCCCCCAGAGCTGCTGCTCCTTTGTTTCCCTTCAGAAAAGAACATGCATCCCAGGACTATCAACTAAACATGACATAACAAGATGTAGTAAGACCAGGTACCAACTCTTGCATCAAGGTTGGATAACACAACCCCATAGGAGGAAAACGGTCTCAACTAGAGGCAAAAGACCCAAGTACACCACTGTTAGGAATCCCACAGGAACAGTAAGCCTCACAACCATAACATTCAGAAGACCTACCACAGACCCATGCAGGCTCCATGAGCCCTGCTTAGTTGTTTCTATGGGCTGTGTTCTTGTGTTGTACTTGACCCCTCTAGCTCCTACAATCCTTCCTCCCCCTCTTGGTGTGAGTGGGGGACGAAGGGTGGAGTGGAAGATCTGGGTGGAGTAGAGGGAGGAGTGATTGTAGTCCAATATATTGTATGAGAGAATAAATAAAAAGAAAGGGGCATTGCAAATTCACGTTTACTTTTTTATTTTATAAATATTAGATTTATTTATTTTATTTTATGTGTCTGAATGTTTTACCTTGCATGTGTGTGTACTATATGCATTCTTGGTACCAAGACTAGTCAGGAAGAGGGCCTCAGATCACTTTGAAGTGGAGTTACAGATGGTTGTAAGCCACCATGTAGGTGCTGGGAAATGAACCTGGGCCCTCTGCAAGAACAATCAACACTCTTAACCACAGAACAGCCATACTATTGCCACTTATAATTATTCAAAGAAAACATTAAAAGTATTACTGTAAATAGACTTAGTATGGTAGCATGAATGTAATTGACCCCTGTAAGCCTATATGGAGTGGCACTATTAGGAGATGTTTCTTTGTTGGAATAGTTGCTACTGTGTCGGGGGAAGTGTGTCACTGTGCTGTTGGGCTTTGATGTCTGTTTTGCTCAAGCTTCGCTCAGTGTGACACTCAGACCACTTCCTATTGCCTTAAGTCACTTCTGCAAGCTACTTCTCTAACACCATGTCTGCCTGCATGCCACCATATTGCACCATGATAATAATGGACTAAACCTTTAAAAATGTAAGCCACCCCAATTAAATGTTTTTCCTTTATAAAAGTCAACATGGACATGGTGTCTCTTCACAGCAATAGAAATCCTAAGGCAGTTAGAAAAAACTCACCATAGAACTGTAATACATGTAAAAATAGCTAATAGTATTTAGCAGTGTTTAACAGTGCTTAACTCCTGCACTAGGGTCCCACAAAGAGTTGGGTCTCTCTCACCTATGTGATATGTATGCTACATCTAAAACTATTACATAAAAGAATGATATGTGCTGCATTATCTATGTTATGGTGTACAATAAATTATACTTAGCAGCTTCAGTTAGCAAACATGTTTTTCTGAGAATCAGCAGTTCAGGAGTAGTTTTAGTATAGTATATTACTGTGTGGTTTTAGTACAGTATATTACTTTCATATGACTATCAAGATATTGGCCATACTATAGATATTTGAAGGCTTGAAAGGGTTTGAGAATCTGCTTTAAAGTTTGTAGACTCACATACTTACTGAGGCAAGCCTCAGTAAAAGCTCTTGGTATTAACCAAAGCTAAAGCCCACATTTATACACAGAGAGGTGACATTTTATATCCAATCTTACAATGGCATTACACAAAGATAAAATCCATCATGACTTGAAAGTATTTTAACTTGAAAATTCATTTCACATATCATAGTTCACCCACATAGCACGCCATCAAGTCTTGGCAGTTTTGCTTGGC
Organism: Microtus ochrogaster; assembly: GCF_000317375.1. Lineage (NCBI taxonomy): Eukaryota > Metazoa > Chordata > Mammalia > Rodentia > Cricetidae > Microtus > Microtus ochrogaster. The sequence continues at coordinate 30,410,142 of NC_022026.1, forward strand.
TGGCTGGTATCTATGGCTCACTGACACTGCCTAAGAAAAAAAATAGAGGCTCAGATTGTATATTACTAGCCTGGTAACATATAATAATATGATCAAGACTGAAAGTTCATATGCATTTTCTCTTGAGTGTATATCATTTTCATAAAATTATGAAGTTCAAAACTAGTAAATTGATTTATTGTAAGTCCAGAACCATGTGTATAAAATGTTTTTCATATGTATTTATGTAGTGAAAATACTTTTGTTTTAGATTTTGATTTTTGTGATTAGATTATTGACTGGTCTAGTTTAGCCTTTTTGTACCCAACTTTACTGAGGTATAATTGTCATGTAAATTGGTATCATGCTTATTATTTGAAGATAAAATTGGAAACATTTTGCATGTATATATCTACCTATGAAATTTTCATAATTAAGCTATTACACTCATCTACCTGCCTTAAAAGGAGCTTCCTTCTGTTTCCTTGTAACTTCTTTACTTGTCCATTTTTTTGGTAACTTCTTTAATTGTTCATTTTTTGGAGACATAAACTTCTAATGTAGCCCATTACTGGACTTGAAATGGTTTTGGTTCTTCAGCTTCCTTAGTGTTCAGATTAATGGCATGTACTACCTTACCTGACCTTATTATCTGTGAGTAAATTACCCAATTACCCCCTCCATATATATATATATATATATATACATATATATATATATATATGATTTTGTGCATGTATCATATTTCTCTCTATATAGAGGGTGTCTTAAAGATCAACACTTATATCACAGATTGCTCTATTGAAATTTTTGTTTCACCTGTTAAGTTCCTCTAAATTCTAACATATTTATGGTGTCATTGATATAATTGAGCAGTGCTATATTTTTCTTTTGTTATTTATTTTTTATTTTTTTAAGATTTTTTTCTTATTTTTCTGTCATATATGATATATATTGCATTACTGCAGTTTCTCTTCCTTCCACTCCTCCCAGCCCAGTCCTCCCCCCACTACCTCAGCCCTATCCCAGTTCCACTCCTCCTCAGTTTTCCTTAAAAAACAGGCCTCTCAGAGATATCAAGTGAACATTGTGTATTTTTTATCCTACTGGGTTACCTTGAACCATGTTATAATTAGAATTCTGTCATTGCACATACTATTACAATCTTGAGAAAGTCATTTAACCATTATATGCCCAATTCCTTGTCTATAAAATGGGAATAATGTTAGTACTATGTTTAAGTCATAAAATTACACAAATAAACTGCATTTAATGATCTGGTACAGTATGTTGTCTTATCTGCTTCTATTTTCATGGGCTTTTATGCTGAAGTTTTCTTTTCAGTTTCTCCTGATAGTACTAAAACTACAGTTTACAGGGCCTTGCATTTAAATGTACCAGAACATACCTACCAGAATTGACCTCTTTCTTTTTACTCTTACTTTAATACCATTCTACTATTAGTATGTTGCTGAACAGGAAGAGAGGAATATTAGGGAGATAGGCCTTTGGGTCATTCCACATGCTTGAAGATATCAGAAATAAGATGCTTTAAAAGAAATCTAAGACCTTACAAATCAAGATGTCAAAATGCGGATTTCATATCTACATCAAAATTTTCTATTGTCAATTACCTGGTACTGGTTTATAAACTTTAGAGATGCAGTCTGTGTAGCTGAGAAGTCACAGATGAAGACACCATTAATTTCAGTGTCTCTGAAGACTCATTCTCTTGAGATGACATCGTGCTACATGTTCACATGTTCATATGGTGGACGGGGCTAGTGATACCTTCATGTTTCTTTTCTAAGAATCTTAATCCTGTTCATGAGGATAGAGATAGATTAGAACATCATATGATTTTATGAAAATACCAATATTCAAACCATACCATAGCACAAGTTAAGCAGTAGTACATATGAATCAGTATTGCAAATGAACACATTGCAGAATACATGTTCCAAGGTGACAACAAAATATTCTACAAAAGAAGCTACAAACAAAAGTTTATATATACTTTGATACCATTTATATAAGGAACATAAACACTTAAAAATCACTTACAATAAAAAGGAACCAGGGGCTGGAGAGATGGCTCAGAGGTTAAGAGCATTGCCTGCTCTTCCAAAGGTCCTGAGTTCAATTCCCAGCAACCACATGGTGGCTCACAACCATCTGTAATGGGGTCTGGTGCCCTCTTCTGGCCAGCAGCAAAAAAAAAAAAAGAATATTGTATACATAATAAATAAATAAATAAATACATAAAAAAGGAACCAGGCCAGTGGCTGTGAGTACCTGAAAGTACTTTCCTCATACCTACTCCAAGAGGTGCCCTTGCTACTACAAAAAACAGTGCTGTCATCACTCCCAGAGTGTCTAGAGATTGCCCTGTCACTTTTATTTTGGGGGGAGGGACTTATGGTCCAATGTATCTTTCCTCCATAATGGTTTTTCTTTAATATCTACCCCTACTTCCCATAATTTAAAGTATTATATATTTTACTTATTTAAATAAATGTATAGAAATAATTTTGGGCCATAAGGAATTGAGAAGAACCAAATTTACTTGTATAGTAGAGAAGTATTTGGATTTAAACCTGTAGTAGTATTTCAGATTGTGGTAAAATAGCTTTTTAGGTGTTTTGAGATATTTAAATTTGTGAAATTGAAGAGATAGGACAAGATTGAATATTAACATTTGTATTTTGTTGGGATGTAAGTGTTAGTTGAAGTATTACTGTGACTAAAGTAACTTTCTGTTAGGAAATATAGTTGATATCATTAAGTGATTCATGGGCATCTAGATTGTTTGATATAGTATGCAAAGATTTCTTCTTATTAACTAATATGTTTCAACTTGATGTAGTTAGATGGTTATGTCATTATTTTTAATATTTTATCATACACTTGAAACTTAGGAACCATTGTCATGTAAAATTATCTCTCACTTAAAAGATATTAGAGAATTTTTAACTTGTTATTGATGTTTCTGTATCTTTATGTTCTAATAATACTTACATTGAGTAACCTTATACTTCTTTGGACTTGTTTTTGAATTTTCTGAATTAACCAGAGTTTAGCAAATAACAGCCTAGTGCCTAATTCTGTATAGTTAGGAGCTAGGAATTATTTTTAAATGATTAAAGAATATTTAAAAATTTGTGACACTTGACAATTATACAAAATTCAAGTTTTAATGTTCTTGCATTATAAAATGCAAACTTTTTGAATTTTTATTTATCTGTCTGTATGTGGGTGTTGGGGAAGATACATACTGAAGCGCATATATGGATGTCGGAGGACAACTTGCAGGGATAAGTTCTCTTCTTTAACTATATGGGTCCCAGGGAGTGTGGACTTGAGTTTTCAGGCTTGGTGACAAGTTTCTTAACCCATTGAACATTTTCTCTGGCCCCATTAAACTATAACTACATACAAATCACTTCTGTGCTTGCTTTGTGGCTATAACAGAAGAATTATTCATTAACTGAGACCTTTGAAATGTAAATATTTACTCTTGGATGTGCTATAGAAAAAGTCTACTGACCACTGGCATATGGTGTATACCAACTGCTAAGCTGTAAGGCAACTAGTAAAAAACAAGTACCAGAAGATCAGAAGTGGGTCTGGCATGATGGTATACTTCTGTAATTCTAGTACTTGGAAAGTTGAGGCAAGAGGATCATGAGTTCTGTATCAGCCTGGCTTTATAGTAAGACCCTGTCTCAAACGAACAAACAAACATACAAATAGCAACAATAAAAGTAACAGAAATGCTTATCTTACACAAGTACTATTTTAATAGTTCTGTTCTTCCCTCCATAATTGTTTTTCTTTAATATCTACCACTATTTCTCATAATTTATAGTATTATATATTTTACTTATTTAAATAATCTGTCATAGAAATAATTTTGTTTTCCCCTCTAGGTTGTAACTTTCATAAGGTTATAAAAGATTTTTGTCTGTATTGTGTACTGTTTCACTCCCAGCGACCTAGGCCTGTTAAAAGACACAGGATATATATCTGAGTAGACTGTTGAATTGAAAAGGCAACTGTGCTGATTTTGCTGCACATTACTCTACCCTAATCTGAGGGAAAATGGAAAACAGGAGAAAGTATTCTTTGTTTAATTGCCTAACTTAGCTACAGATTCTACATCTCAAAATTCAGCAGTATTTGATAAGATTTTGGTTCTTCTTTCTAGTGAGTAATTGCATACATTTATATATATATATGAATTATTTACTATGTATTAAATATAAAGTATCTGTAGTGTTATGGTATTTTAATGTTATAGTTTATGATTTTTTAAAGTTAATAATATATAGTTTCACTAAAGACATAGTATTCTCTTATGTATATATCTGAATCTCAATCTTTTATATCAGTTATTGCTTTTATGCATTATAAACAATAAAGCTGGTGAAATGAATAGGAAGCAGCTAAGGTTAGTTAGTGGAATTTACAAGAATTTATTAAGCTCTCTGGGAGTAGGTTGTTTGATGGATGCAAAGAAATTGCTTAATGGTTTTCTCTGCAGTTAGAATAGATATCCCAATGCTGTACTAACTCAACTCATAAAGTGTTGTATAATTTGATCACTTATTTTTATCTTTAACCTTCTCTCATTTACCATGCTAAATCTGTAATAGACTTTGAGATTTTTCTTTAATTAAGTTCCTTGATTTACACCTTAAAATATAATGAACAGAAAAAAGCAAATAAATGTAATGAACACACACATACATTTCCATAAAGTTTAAGCTTTACTCCTCAGTGAACATATCTGTTTTATTTACCACTAACTCTCTAATGTTCAGGAAATTTGCTGACTTATGATATTAAGTAAACATTTGGTTTTCGTTTTTAAGACAGAATCTCATGCAATCCAGGTTGGTCTTGAATTTGCTATGTAGACAAGGATGACCCTGACCATCTAATTCTTTTGCCTGCACAGGCTAGTGTTGAAATTATAGGTATACACCACCATGACAAATTTTCCATGGGACTGGGAATCACACCCAGGGCCATGTCATGTTGGCAGGCACTCTATCAGGTAAGCAACAGCTCTAGCCTTAAAGTAAATAGCTTTTTAATGATTAAATATTTGACTGAAAGAATACCAGATTTGGTGTCAGAAATTCTATATCAAGATCTTGAAATGTATTCTAAATCTTGATCTATATGTTAGTTCACGCTAGTATTACATAAGTCAGCTTTCCTTCTGTGTGATGAAAACAGAAGACAATCACCAAATGGGGATGGATTTGTTTCGGTTTTAGTAGTATCAGTCCATGGCCACTTGGTTCTCTTGTTTCTCTCCCTTTTGGAAAGCCAGTTCATCACAGCAGAAGGATGTGATGAAAGAATACTGCACTCTTATGGCTGCCAGGATACAGAAAATAATAAAGGGAATAGGAACAAAATATGTTCTTTTGGAACATGCCTCCAGGGACCTACTTTTTTCCATTTCGTTCCATGTCCTAAAGTTTTTGTAACCTTTTAGTAGTGCCATTAGCTTATGCTGAAGCCTTTAACACATGGCCTTTGTGGTTCGTTTTCAGATCCAGACCATCACAAGTGTCTTTGTGAAGACTAACAATTATAATGTTAGCATTTTAATACAAATGTGTTGAGATATTAACCAAATCCTGAAATGTTCTTACCTACCAGCTATGTGAATGTGAGGAATGTGATTGCTTCAAAATTTATTAATAGGTATTACTGTTTCTACCTCTTAGGATTCTTTTGGGCCCTAATAAGATGACCCAAGAGTAGTTGCCTTGTCACAGTGAACATACATGCAACAAATACCAGTTGAATATTTATTATTTGAAGTATGTGGTACCAAAAAGAATATGGGAATGAAGCTTCCAGAGGCCTAATAGAATAAACATTTCCAGGTGTTGTGGTACATGTCACACCACTAGGAGTGCAGGAGGATCTGTGTGGGTTCCAGGCTAACCAAGGCTATGCTGTATGACCCTGTGTCAAGACAAAGCAAAGAAGACAGGACAAGACATAGCTCTTATAGAAGAGCCTTCTGACAGCTGAAGGAGTCTAAAGATTTAGGAGATACAATAAAAAGGAAAGGGTCCCCAGGGTCTACCTCATCTCTACAGTGCATTATAATGCCTTTTAAACCTTAAAATTAGAAAGGCCTTGAAATGTGGTAAAGAAAATAAACATTAGGACTGGCAAAGCTATATGCATGGTGGCCAGAGGTTATTGTATATATTGTGTATCAACATGCAGGGAAGGGCTGAGAAGTAAGCAGCTTCTCTAACTTGATATCCTTGTGGCTGAAAAGTAAAGGGACTGTGGATCTCCGCAAATTAAATTGTAGCCTGCAGTATTTTGAAGCTAAAAGCTAATTGTAATTGAATCTCACGGGAGTTTTAGAGGAATAACTACAAAGAATAGGAGGCTGGGGAAAAGAAGGCAAGTATTTGTAGAAACGACAAAGGACGTGCTTAAAGAATTGCCATCTCAAGGTTTAATAGTATAGCTGTAGCAGAATCTTAAAAATTAAAGTTTAGTTTTCAAAATTCTGCTAATAAAATAAATATTACACTACCTTTCTATTTTAAGTTGTAATTATTAATTTTGAATGCTTTGAACCAGATCGACCAACTGAGAAGAAAATTAGAAAAATCATATGGAACCAAGCCATTTGGGTGGAAGGTACCAAAACTTTGTTAACCCTTCATGATTTTACTTACTGATTCCAAGAACTACTATAGCTGTTTTCATTTAAACTTTCCTTAAGGCCCATAAAGTTAGAGATGCTATGGATAATACCAGTATGTTGAAAGGCTTAAAAGGTTAAATGAGTTGCCTAAGATCAGATAGTAATTGGCAGGCTAGGCCTAAATTCCAAAGTCTGTACTGTGTTTTTACTTTTTGTTAGAACTTTTATCAAAGTCACTTATTTTTCTCTTTTGTAACTTAGAAAAGTTGGTTAAGGATCAGTGCACAGACATTTCATTTCATATACAATTCTTAACACATATACCAAAAATCTGAAGAGCCATGCATTGTGTTTCAATTTATTTTAGTTTTAGATATACAAATGTATTAATGTTATTTATATATTCATATGTATATTACATTCATATACTAATTATATGAATTAAAATGGTATTCATTTTCCTTTATATATTTGGGTATTTTGCCTTCATGTATATATTTGTACCACATGCATTCATGGTTGCTATGAAAGTTAAAAAGAGGTCTTCAGATCCCTTGGAACTGAAGTCCCCGTGTTAATGTTGAGAATTCAATTGAGGTATTCTGCAAGAACAAGTGTTCTTAACTACTAAGCCAACTCTCCACCTTTTGTGTTTATTTTAAATAGTTTTTACATTAATGTTCCGGTTTCAAATTTGTCCACAAATTTTTCTTAAAGAAGATCTCACATAACTGGCATGCATATAATCTTTTATATCCGTTGATTCGTAGTTTTATATCACAGACAACATATCATCAAATTTTCTTTCTTCTATAACATTATCAAAATTGTTAGGAAAACTGACCACCATAACCAGAATAGAGGACATAAAGTTCTGACAGAGCAAGAACTTGTGTTTTTGTTTTTAAGTGGTTCTATTAAAAACATGAGACTAGAAGTAATGCAAAATAATCTAGACACAAATACATGATTAGACTCTGAATTGTTGTTTAGCATGTTTTGTATTGAAGAATATAAAACTAGTCCACTCTAGACTCACAGACAATGATAGTCTCCCTTGATTCAGTATCCTGCTATCATCTGGTTATACCAAAAAAATAAACAACCAATGAATGATTTTACCTCTTAAAAATATTTACATTTAAAAATTTGGATAAATTGGGATTTCTGCTTTTTAAAAAATATTTCTAGAGCTCCTAAGAAACTCACATCTACAATATAGTTTATAAGAAAATTTCTCTGGCTTTCAGAAAAGGGAAGACAAGGTATACTGAGAGACATGACACATGATCAGTTGGACTTGGCTTCTTTCTCTTCTGCTTGAAAGTTAGGGCTCTAGTTTTTAGTGTCTCCCTTTTATGCAGGTAAATCTTTTTTTTTTCTTGGTTAGTCAACCCAGCCTGTTTACATTTTGCTTTCCTTTCCCCTTTTGTTTCCACTTTTTTTGTCTGATTATTTATTTTGAGAAACATACTCTTCTATAAGAACATGTTGACTATCCTGTTACAATTAATCCCTTGATTAATGTACAATGAATAGCTAAAATTATCAATTTTGAGCATATCCTTTCATTTAGATGTTTGCAGAATATTTACCAATGCTACCTTGGCAGGAGTGACTTTGTCTTGACAGCCTTTCAGGGGGACCCTTAGGCTCTTCCTTGGCCCTTCCAAGGTGACCTTTCTCTTGGTCATCATGTGGTTGGGAAGGCCACCTGTGCAGCTGGAGAACTATATGGAACTAGATTAGAGTCATATCCATGACCCTTAGTTTCCCTACCACACTGGCCAGATACCCCAGCCTTTGGCAAAAGTGGCCCTGAAGTGATGTGGGAGTGTCATATATCAATCTGTTGATTTCATTGGTTAAGCAACAAAGAAACTGCTTGGCCCTCATAAGTTAAAACATAGGTGGGAGGAGTAAACAGAACAGAATGCTGGGAGGAAGAGGAAGTGAGCTCAGACTGACAGCTCTGCTCTCTGGAGCAGAGACGCCATGCTCCCTTCTCCTGGGAAGATGCCATAGCTCTGCTCTCTGAGGCACACGCGATGAAGCTCCGACCCAAGATGGACGTAGGCTAGAATCTCCCTGGTAAGCCACCTCGTGGGCTACACAGATGATTAGAAATGGGCTTGTCCAGGTGCGAGAGTTAGCCGAGAAGAGGCTAGATAGAAATGGGCCAAGCAGTGTTTAAAAGAATATAGTGTCCGTGTAATTATTTCGGGTACAAAGCTAGCTGGGTGGCGGGAAGCAGCCCGCTGCTCTTATTACAACACTGAAGTTATTTAAAATGTCATGCTTTCCTTTAGTCATTACTTTATGCACGTATCTATCAAGAAATATATCACAACATTATGCTCTATATAGTTTAAAAACTATAATAAAAATTCAGAGATTGAAAAGTAAGCAGAAAATATAAAATAGTTATATATGATAGTTATATATATATATATAAACTATCTTTTGCTTACTTTTCATATATGTGGAACAACATAATTATATATGTGTTATATATATATATGTACATATAAAGCTAAAATTAGAGAAAATATGAGATAAACTATATAGACTACACTGGCCTCAAACTCAGAAAGATCTACCTGCCTCTGCCTCCTGAGTGCTGGGATTAAAGGTGTACACTGCCAATAATGGTTGATATATTAGTTTTCAGGAAGCTAGTATCTAGTTATAGAGCAGTGGTTCTCAACCTTCCTAATGCTGTGACCCTTTACTATAGTTCTTCGTATTGTGGTGACCCCCAGACATATAATTATTTTCATTGTTACTTCATAACTGTAATTATGCAACTTTTATAAATTGTAATATAAGTTTGCCAAAGGGGTTGCAACCCACAGGTTATAGCCGTTGTTATAGAGCTTAGTTAGTGCTATGCTAGGTAAATAAATGAAAAAGTTGGAAGTGCTACTTAGTTTAAGATAGGGACCTGACTGAGAAACAAGATTGAGGAGAACTCATTTTTAGAGAAGTATAAACCTTCTCTAAAGGTTTCCCACAACACAGACACACAAACATACACTACATACATTTATGTGTGTGTGCGTGCACACACACACACACACACACACACACACACACCTCAGAATAAAGGAGACTAGAGAAGCAAGGATCCAAGATAAGGAGACACACTGAATGTTGGTAGCAGAAGCAGCAGTAAGAGACAACATGAAATAGAAAACTTAGTTTGGGGTGATGTGTATAGTAGGCCATTAACCCTGTATCTTTAAGGAAATCATTTTGCTTAAAGTAAGATTCTGATCTTCAGATTGGTGACTATCCTAATTGTTATCAGAGATACTGTATCCAGTACCTGATGGAATCAGGTTCAGAAATCCACGGCCAGTCACTGGGCTGAGCTCAGAAAGTCTTGCTGAAGAAAGGGATGAGGGATTATATGAACCTGGGGGTCATGACATGGGAACCCAAAGATAGATGACCAAAGCTCATGGGAATTCATGGTCTCTAAATCAACAGTTAGGGAGCCTCCATGGGACCAACCTAGGCACCCTGTCTGTGTGTGACAGTTGTATAGCTTGGTTTCTTTGTAAGACTCCTTGCAATAGAATCAGGACCTGTCTCTGGCACTTAGCTGACTTCCCCATGCTGGATTACCTTTGCCAGCCTTGATGCAAGAAAAGGGGTTTGGCCCTGCCTCCATTTTGTATGCTAGGACATTGTTCAGGCCAGTGGGAGGCTTGCTTCTTTTTGAATGACAACAGAGGAGGAGTAAGTCAGGAGGGGAATCTGGAGAAGAGGAGGGAAGGGAAACTGTGGTTGATATGTAAAATAAAAGAAAAAATATTATTTAAAAAAGATTCTGAGCCAGGAAGTAGTGGCTCATGCCTTTAATCCCAGCACTCGGAGATGTAGGGACAGACAGATGTCTGTGAGTTCGAGGACAACCTGGTCTACAAGAGCTAGTTCCAGGATAGGCTTCAAAGCTACAGAGAGGTCCTGTCTCGAAAAACCAAAATAAATAAATGAATGAATGAATGAATGAATGAATAAATAAATAAATAAATAAATAAATAAATAAATAAATATATATATATTCTGGTCTTTAGAGTTTTGCCCCTAGATGTCTAGGTGAGGTAGTTATTAACTAGGGTAAAATTAACCTTTGTTTCCTTGGTTACATCTTCTCCAGGAAGAAGGCAATCCCAGATCCAGATGACATTTTTGACCTCTGGAGAGGCAGCTGCTATTTGAAAATCCTAGCCCATGCCTCACAGTCCTTTCCTTTGTGGTTCTCACCAACAACAGAAATAGGCTTAATTCTTTCTAAAGAGATTGATTAAATATTAAAGAAGAACAAGCAAGAAATTTAAAAAAATGAAATCAAGAGGTCCTGCCAGATTTCTTTAGCATCTTTGATATCACTGTCTCTGCAGTCAAATTATCTTCACCCCTTAATTCTCCTTTCCTCATAGATGCCACTGATTTCCTCTTAAAATCAAAATTGAGTCATACCACCACCATTCCACTTAACTCTTGCAAGTCATTATTTGTACATAAATGGATTACCCTTTGCTGTATTGCCTTTTTCCTAATGCCTTTCCAGAATAAGTTCACTTGAAAGGTGACTGCGACTTCAAATTCTTGGTTTCTGATAACAGCATATACTGATGACTTCAAGGAGAAATCCCAGTGAGACTAGGGTAGTTCTGTACCCTAATTTAGCTTGGAGAGTTAATCTATTTATTAACAAGGGTTTTTCATAAAAATATAACTTAAATTTTTATTGGCATATACTAATTATATAATAGTGGTTTATTATGATAATTTCATATGTGTATATAATGCATTTTGATCATATTTATCCTCCATTACTCTATTTTGTTTCCCTCCCATTTTTCCAACCCCCTTGTCCTTCCCAACTATTCATTACTTATTCATTCACTCATTAATTGATTTATTTCTTGCTCTGTTTTTGTTTGTTTGGTGTTTCTGTGAGGAGCTCACAAGAGCTGACCTTTCCCTGTCTAAGATTATTTTGAGGAACTCAGCTGATTTCAAAAGAAGATCAAACAATAAATGTTCTAAAGAATCCAATCCTGAGAAATGTAGTTCATAATAAAATACCAAATAAGTTGATATTGTTTTGCTACATTTTCTTTACCTGTTTTTAAAATTTGTATTATTTTATCTTATTGCATGAACATGTGTGTGTACCATGTGCTTGTGAAAGTCAGAAGAGGGAGCCTGATCTCCAGAAACTAGAGTTGAGGGTTGTTAACTACTGTGTAGCTTCTGAGTACTGAACGTGGGTTCTGAGTACTGAACACAGGTCCTCTGTTAGAGCAACAAAGTGCTTTGAAACATTATGCTATCTCCCCAGTCCATCATTATCATTTTTAAGTATCTGAAATGTTTGGTGACAAGGAAACTTGTATAGGCTTATGCCAGCATTTTCTAGATTTAACAAAGAACATTTGCTTTTGAAGCACATAACTTTTAACATCCTACAGGGTACACAGAGTGTGTTTTTTAAAAAATTAAAATAGAAAGTGGTTTATCTGATGCCATACAACTAGTTATCAAGTTTCAGTTTGGTATTTATTCTTGATTTCCCCTACTGAACTTCTAGTAAGTTTCTTAATGGATTTATAGATCATATCTTTTCACTACACACACCCACAGACACCGACACACACCTGAACTCAACTGCTTAGCTACACATCAAGAGCTTGACAAGTGACTGGTAAATAGTAGCTTCATGCTTTATACCTGTAAGAAATTGAAACATTAATTATATACATTGGCTTCTGCATATGTTGTGTTCATGCTTTTTCCATTTATAAAACAGAATTTTTGTTTTTTGTATAACTTCCGTTGCCATTGCAATTTATGGATTTCCTTTTTTTTCTCTTATGCTTTTGTTTTCAGGAATCCATGGTCCTTGATTCATGATGTTTATTGGAAATAATTGTGGGCTGCTTTGCCTCAAGGATAATTTGATTAGGGGCACTGCCGTTTGACACCATTCAGAAAAATGTTACAGGATAAAGGGAATTGTACTTGTCATAGAATACCAATGAAGGGAAGGAAGAGACAGGCAAGCTAATAATGTGCTAGCCCTGTTATTAACATCAAGTCTTTGGCATTTTTGCCTGTCATCTTTTGTTGATAAGGCTCTCCTCCAAAAAGATAAGCGTGTGGCCAATTTAATGAGTTTTATTTGGCAAGGGCAAAAACTAATACCAGAAAAAGAAGGTCATAGTTAAGTTGGTATAGACAGCCGATGCTTTCCAAAATTGTACTTCTGTCCTCTGAGGTTAGGTATCTGTGATCCATAAAACAGTTTTGTCAGGGAGCGAGATTAGAGTGCATTGAAATGAAATGCTCACACTGACTACATCAGCTATAACGGAGCTTATCTGATATAGTGACTCAGCCTTTGTGAATCTGACTGCGTATTTGCTCTGTTTTGTACAGAGAATCATCATCCAGGACCTGCCAGAAGCCACAAGAAAAAAATGGGGAGGGGTAAGTTTCTCTTCCCTTTTGAAATGTTTTTCATTTGTAATAGTAATCTAGCGTTCCAGGGAAATTGAGACTAGAAATATGTTTGTAGGTACTTAAGTTGTATTTTTTTCTTGGTGATAGAAAATTTGGTCTGATTCAACACTATGAATAAAAAGACCAACATACTATGTGTTACTTACTGGTTCTTTTATTTTATTTTTCTGATATTTGGTTTTCTTGTTGCTAGTGGTGGTGGTGTGTGTATGTGTTTGTGCACGTGCACATGTCTATACATCTCCCAGGACAGAGAGAAATAGTTCAAGTTTGATATTATATAAATGTTCCAAATTCCAACTTCTTTATAACTCTTTCCAACGTTACCCACAAGCCTTGATGCTATGAGTTTTGCTAATAGTGACAGAAATTGACTCACTCAGTAATTAAAAGCTCTTAATTTACTTGCTGCTCATTCAAGGACCTGGTTTTGTTCCCTGTACCAACACTCACAACTGACTATAACTCTGGTTTCAGGTGTTCCAATACCCTGTTGCTTCTGTGGGCATTTATGTGCACATTGCCTTGAGCACAAACTAATTCAGGCACATGTATATACACATACATAAAAATAAATTACTAAATATTTTTATTTTTTTTCTTGAGACAGGGTTTCTCTGTAGCTTTGGAACCTGTCATGGAACTAGCTCTTATAGACCAGGCTGACCTTAAACTCACAGAGATCTGCCTGCCTCTGCTTCTCCAGTGCTGGGATTAAAGACATGAGCAAGCCCAGCTATATTTTTAAATTTTTTCTAAAAAAAAATAGCACAATAAAAAAGTTCCTTTTATGTAGCAGTGTTTTTTGTTTCTTTTAAAATGAAAATGTTAACAATAAAAACCATTACATGAATTCTTTGTGCTTGTTTTTGCTTTTACATGAAGTTATTATAGACAGACAATAGAGAAATTTAGGGTCATTTAATTTCTAATATGGACTATGCATATTAATGACTTTATAATAATTCTAGTACATTCATATCATAAAAGCAACATGCTAAGCTGGGTGGCGGTGGCACATGCCTTTAATTCCAGCACATGGGAGGCAGAGGCAGGCAGGTAGACAGATCTCCAAGTTTGAGGCCAGCCTAGTCTACAAAGTCAATTCCAGGACAGCCGGGGAAACTGTCTTGAATCCCCCTCCAAAACAAAAGCAACATGCTATAAAGGGTGTTAAGGAAAGATGCTTTATAAAGTACTATACTAAGATACATATGAACCCAGAGGTTAAAAACCTGAAATCAAGTTCCATAGCCATTACTTTAGTTAAATCTCAAAGTTTTCCGATATAGGATTTTTTTCATCTCTGAGGTAGAATTAATGCATCCTGTATTTCCAGCCTCAAGAAGAGATTAGCATACTGTGATAATATGTGCAAGTATATAAAACTGTAAAGTCTAATAACATAGGACAGTGGTATCAACTTATTGCAATGTTTATTGAATAAATATATCTTTATTGGTACTTTTAACAGTCAAACTGAAATTATTGGATCAGATGCTTTTGAAAGCAACAGATATTAGAGTGTGGTTGTGCAATTTACCTAGAGTTCTGCCTTAAGTTGCTTGCCCCATCACATATAGACACAATTTGTGTCTATATGCAGCCGCCACATCACAGATCACTCATAGGAATTCTTTCTGCACCTTGTTGCTTCTACGTGCTCCAGAGCTTCCTTTGGAAGCTGTTTTGCTTTAGATATACTGGTTCTTTCTAAATCTTTAGATACCAATCTCCAACCATTTACATTTTTTTAAATAAGTAAACATTGTAAATAAATACATTAAGACATATTCCTAGGATTAATCCATGTTTGTAGTATCCTAAATTCTGCTGTCAGTGGAAGCTTCCAGAGTATTTCATATTGCTTAGTCCTCACCCAAACTACCAAGCTACAAGCAGATTTAGAGAATGCCCTAGCTGTTGTCTTCCATTGTTACCATATGAAAAAGAGCTACACTGTCAAGGAACCTATTATTTCTTGTTTCTTCTTTTACTTTCAAACTGATCATCAGTCACTAACAAAGAGATTGTTAGGGGCGGTGGTGGCGCACGCCTTTAATCCCAGCACTCGGGAGGCAGAGGCAGAGAGAGCACGAGACCAGCCTGGTCTACAGAGCTAGTGCCAGGACAGGCTCCAAAGCCACAGAGAAACCCTGTCTCGAAAAACCAAAAAAAAAAAAAAAAAAAAAAAGATGCTGGAACAAATAGTGATTCAGTGCCAGTGCCCAGGCACTTAATAGAACAGGACTTAGTAATGCAGTCTGCAAAGATGGGCATATTTCCAACCTGGAGACTGAAAAAAAGGAAGTGCATCACATAATGTTGTTTTTACAAATGCAGGAAGCTTGTGATAGCTGTTTTTTGACTTCTGGTGGCTACCACTTTGAAAACATTTATGTAAGTGTGAACAAGACACCATCCGTTATTCTTTAAACTTTGCTGTGGTTTGCTTGATTAATTGCTGATTCTTTTAGTGGAAAGAAGAGAATGTTACGATGTGTGCTTATGTTTTTCTTTTTTGGGTGTTGTATATTAAAATTTTTACTGCATTTGATAAACATTCTCACAAACAAAACTCAGTATGTCGTACAAAAGGACACAATTGCAAAGATGGCATCATACTTGTGTGAGAAATTTACATTGAAATTAATTTATTTTGCTATTCTTTAATAAGGACAAATAAATATTTTACAAATATATGAAACTTTTATTAATGAACATGAAAGTTCACAAACTTTAAATCTTTAAAAGGAGGAACAGGCACTATGTGTAGTTCAGTTGCTAGAGTGCTTACCTAGCATGTACAAATCCTTGGATTTATTTGTTCCCTGGCATTACATGAGCAGTTGCTACATGTACATATTCCTAGTACTTGGGAAAAGAAGGCTATGAACCAGGTATTCAGGATTAACCTTGAACATATAGCAAGTATGAAGCCAGTCTGTACTTCATGAGACAGCAACACAATAAAATGGGAGAGCAGGTAAAGAAAAGGCATGCATGTTCAATTTTTTATTTGACTAGAATCAGTATTTACAGTGTTTATTTGTGTAGTACTGAAATTACTTTTACTCTTTATGATGGCTTTAATCGAGACTTACTATTTAATATTAGTTATTTTTATATTAATAAGTATTTACAGTACTTTGTAACTCACAGATATTTCCTCTGACATTCCTCTTTATTTATCTTTTGCTGTAAGAAAAACTCATGTTATAAAATAAGGATAACCATTTCCATTAATATATTTATCTGTAAACTGAAACTGATTTAGAAAATATCATATATAATGAATAGCCTATGAACAGTTTATATATTAGAGAGCCAAGATTCAGAACTAGGTCTTATGTTATCATAAGTTTTCATTTCTTCTGATAAACTCTGAATATCCTTTATTATTAATTATTAGTAATATGTGAGGTTGATTACATATAAGCCCTCTGTTGCTGAGAAAATTATTGATTAATTATTTTTTCTGATCTATAGTGATGTTTTAATATCATGGAGAAATAGACAGATAGTCAAAGTGAAATAGCTAAGTGTCCTAATATTTTTGGTGACAGCAAAATCACACAGGTGTTTCAGATAGCAAAGTATCACAAATATAAAGATACTATAATCAACAATGGCCTGAGCTTGCAGTAATTCACAGACCAGCAGCACAGCTTATCAAAGATCATAGCAGATGTCAAGACATTTCACTTTGTAAACTTTGCTCTAAACATTCCACAAGGGAAGGGCCATAAAAGAAAACACTCAGTCAGCACTATTTACTTATCCTATGTGAAAGTGATCCTTTTGACTAAAGACCTTTTACTCTTGTGTCTTTTCTTGAAACAGACTATAATATGTCATATAACCTAAAATTTTATGACATGAAATGATGAGATGCTAGTTCAAAAAAATGTATGATTATATGTAAACTTCTTGTAGAAAATTAGCATTTTTACAAAGAAGAGAATGGGAAGACTTTACCTTTTCAAGTGAAACTTAAAGTTTTATTTTTATGATTCTTCCCCTAAGCAATTAGTACATTTCTAACAAAATTTTAGAAAACACAATCCTCTTAATAATGTCTTTATCCATAAAACAAATTGATTTTTACTGTGATTTTTATGACAATCTGCATTCTATTTTTTAGATACATCTATTGATATGATTTTTTTTTTCTGTGCTAGAACTCATTGCATCTATAAGTGCTTTTGCAGTAATTTGTTGTATCTATTTGTTACTCATGGCTAATTTCCGTGTTTTCACCTTAAGAACAGAGGTGCTCTCCTACTAGGGCAGCACAATAGAGCCAACCCTGTTAGCACTGGTGTGGGGGAGCCATCCTCATTACCAATCTGCTTTATGGCAGCATGGGTGGGCTAGAGTTGACCACACCTCCATTCCCTGTTGCCATGAGGGCAGTTCATGACCCATTCCAGCTGCAGCACTCAGAGCAGCCAGCCCTGCACCTTGCCAGAGCAGCACAATAGAGCCAATCCTGCTGGTGCAGGTGTGGTTGAGTCAGCTCCAAAATTGTGAGCATGGCAGAGCTGTCCCCATTACCCACCTGTCTTGTAGAAGCATGGCCGGGAGAGAGATAACCCCTGTACTCATCAATGACTGAGACTGATAGGAGAGGTGACGCTGTGGTTATAAATGTGGGAGAGCTATTCCTAACCACCACCTGCTACAGCACTCTGGAGAGCAGGCCTTTACTCCTCATCAGGGCAGCACAATGGAGCCAACCCTGTCAGTGGAGGTGTGGGTGAACCAGCCCCAAAGTAGTGAATAGGAGAGAGCTATCTCCATTACTCATCTATCTTGAGGTGGCATGAGTGGGAGAGGAGTTGCCACATCCATCAACACCTGTGGCAGGTGGCAGAGCTGGCCCTCTGGTCATAAAAACAGGAGAGCTGTCCCTGACCCCCACCAGTTATACTAAGGAGAGCAGGCCCTTCACCTTGCCTTGGCAACACAATGGCACCAATTCTGTTGGCACAAGTGTGGGTGAACCAGTCCCGAAGTAGTGAGCAATGGAGAGCTGCCTCCATCACTCATTTGCCCTGTGGCAATATGGGCAGCAGAGAGTAGCCCTCCTTGCCACACCTATCAAAGCCTGAGGCAGGCTTGAGAACTGGCCCTTAGGTCACAAAGCTCAGGAAAGCTGTCCCTGCCCCCTACCAGCTGCAACACGTGGGAAAGCAGGCCCTGCACCTCATTTGCATGACAATAGAGGCAACCTTGTTGGCTGAGGTGTGGGTGAGCCAGCCTGGAAGTTTTAAGTGTTGGGAAAGTTGTCTCCACCACTCATTTGTTATATGGCATGTGTGAGGGATGAGAGATGACCCTTTATTGCCTGCAAAAGACAAACAAGCTGACACTCTCCCTTACCAATTGCAGCACTCAGGGAATGGCCACTGCCTCTCAACTAGGCTGCACAACAGAGTGCCTAGTGGTTGGAGGTGAGGGTGACCTAGCTCCAATGTGAGGAGCAGAGAACTGCCCTCATTACTCACCTGACTTGTATCATGGGCCAAAGAGAGAAGTCCTCCCCCTCACCCCATGCCTATCAATCCCTGAGATAGGTAGAGGAGCTGGCCCTAAGGCCAAAAGAGCAAGAGGGGTGTCCCTTCCCCACACCAGCTGCCCGAATACCTTGCCTGAGCAACATAATAGATCTGGTGTGGAAGAGCCAACCCTGAGGGCTTGAAAGCACTAGGACTCGGCCCAAACCTCACTTATTGCTACAAGATTTGAAATAACCAAGGCAATTTGGAGAGCTCACCATGGGAAAAAGAACACAGGAAAACTGGCTGGCAGACAACCCTACCCTGCCTAAGCCCAGATCCAGGGTTTTGAATTGGCCAACCCCAACATCCACCCAATATATCATCTGCTAGAGCACATGTTAGGACCTGACTCACATGCCCAAAGCTACAGGATCTCCACAACACAGGGCAACAACAGGATATCCAGGAAGAGTCCTAATGAGGGCCCAGCATCAATAGTGAAGTAGAAACTAGAGACCTCAAACCAGACAAACACTGCATGACTTTGCAGTGAACACTTGCAAGTAATGATATATGGACAAAGGGGTTTATGACATGACTCACTGTGTCTCACTGCAGCTTTCATGATAAAATTTTAAGTTTTTTTTTTCCTTTTTAAAATTTTACTCCTTTTTTTGTAAATTTTGCTTTATTTGGGGGTGTGTGTAGGAGTGGAGGGTAGATGCCAAAGGGACTGGAAAATAGGATCAAGTTACATAGTATAATAGTAAGACACAGATGCCCTTGCCCATCCTTTACAAAAAAAGGAAATATGGCCAAGTAGCATTAAACACAATGAATTTTTGCTTCTCTTTATAAAAACTAACTTACATGGAAAGCAAGCAGGTATTATTTGGGAAGACCATGAGAAAAAATGTGAAGGTAGTTTAACATTTTCTCTTCCTTTTCCAGTATTGAGATTTTGAAACTCATTTAAATGCTGAGGCAAGAAGCAGAGTTCTAAGCTTAGAAGAGTGTTTTAGATCTATAAAATCTGAGTGTGAAAAGTCACTTTCTATCTTCATGTTGCATACGTAATGGTAAGATGCCCTTGCTGTTCTGCTATGATTGAATATAGAGTAGTTCTGTCAATTCTTAGGGCCAAGCATGTTGGCACAAACCTATAAACCAGGCATTCAGAAGATGAAGAGAGAACTGTTGAGATGTCAAGGTCATCTGAAGAGCTGAAGGCCAGATTGCCAAAGCAAACAACAAAAACAGAAATACTCCCATGATGATAATGTGATTAAAAACTCGTGAAAAAGATTTTAAAAAGAAAACTTTATAAAAATCTCTAAGAAAGGATTTTAATTAAAAGAAGAAATGATTTGGAAAATGAGCCTCAGAATTCAGCACAAGTTCAGAGCTCATAGGCTCTTTGTGACCTCTGTTGTCATTTAAGACTTATTATTCCCAACTTTAGAAGGAAGAGTTAGATAAAAATGAAACACACAAAACAGTTAATGAATTCTGTTCCCCTTTTGATTGTGGGCTTTTAATGGCTGAATCATGTCTCCTGCCAGTATTCTGTCTCTTGAGGGATATAGTGTAAAATTCTTAAACTCAGAAAAAAATACGTAAGGAACAACAACAAAAGCAACCACTGGTTGTCCTGCATAGACTAAGACTCTGTCCTCATACTAAGTCTTGATAAGCTGGGAACATGGATGAGTTCTTTGGGGAAAGGACAAACATATGCAGTAAGCCAAGAATTATGCAGCATGAAAGTATGAGGAAAGATGAATACAATCCATCTCAATTCTTTGCATTTCTAATCTTCAACTTTGGCATAAAGCTCCATATTTTCAAACAAGGAATGAGTCTTCAAATTGACAAGTTGTAAAATCTCATAGCATATGGACTAATTTTATTTGGAAGCTCCCTGCTCTGTGTAGTTCAAGTAGTGGCATTTATTTAATGACAATTAATTATTTCATTTTCTTTCCTCTATTAGATCCTAGAACATCTTATTATGGTGACATTTGTGCTGCTACAGTTTAAATGATGTCACTAGTTTATTGTAAGCACTTATCATCTTAATTTTATAACAGTAATACAAATCTGCTTGGGACTGGCAGCTACCATTATTTATTCCTGGCAAATGTTTTCCATTAGAAAAAATGGGCTATTTAATGGAATGCTACTTCTTCAAACCCACTAAAGAGCTTTTGTCATTTATATAGTCTTTTTTGCCTTTTGTATAGATTTGAGAATATAACACTTGGTATATAAGTTGGGTTTTTAGTTTTTTATTATTTAAATTTGTTTTTAGACAATTTTGCACTTGTACAAAATGCATAGTGATCATTCTAACTTTCCACCTCCTTGCCACCTCTGTTAACTCCCATCCTCCCTACAAATCTCTCTCTCATGTTTTTATCTTTTCATTTTGCTTTGTGACTCTTAGGGTTTCTACTGCTATGACAAGACACCATGACCATGACAACTCTTATAAAGGGAAACATTTAATTGTGGTGACATGCTTACAGTTCATATTTTCAGTTCATTGTCATCAAAGTGGGAAGCAAGTCAGCATGCAGGCAGACATGGTCCTGGAACTGAGAGTCCTTGACATCTTTATCTAAATGCAACAGAATGTGAACTGAGACACTAGGTGTGACTTGAGCGTACAGGAGACCTCAAAGCCCACTTTCACAGTGAAACACTTCCTCCAACAAGGCATACCTACTCCAACAAAACCAAACATTCTAACAGTGCCACTCCCTTTGAGGGGGGATCATTTTCTTTCAAACTGTAGTAACCCACTGAGATTAACCAGGGCATCTGTCTGAAGAGGGGTTTGGAAGTAATGGCTGGAGCTTGGAGGATTCAGCAATAGGTATACACCTAAAGATGGTACTTTCATTTCCTAGAATTTGTCAAACCAGTAGTTCAGAGGTAAAGTGAAGGGCCTCATGATTCTTCCTCCCTTTACCTCCACGGACTCTTTATAGCACTGATCTTTTGAGGTCGTAGGTCAAGTACTTATAGTTGTTATAAGTTACTGATTTCAGTGGTTGTGTCAAGTTCAGAGACTATTTCACAGCTCTGTATCATATTCTGGTTTTTGCATACTTTCTAATTCCCTCTGGCATAGTATTTTCTTAGCCTTAGAAGGTGTTGTAGAATACTGAGCCAACAGCCATTGTTCATTCTCTATATTTTGGGCAAGACATGAGGCTCTGCATTCACCACCTTTCATTATCAGAGAAGGCTGCTCTTATTAAGGCTAGGAGTAGCTTTTGTCTGTGGGTATAAGCGTTTCTGTTTGTCAAGATATGTGTTTTTAAAGGTTTCTTAATCTCAAAATTAATTAACCTTTTAAAATGGAATCAAAAGTGACATAAGTTTGGCCATTTTAAAGTATGTAGGTTGGCCAACAATTTCCAAACCACTTTCTTCAGTCACAAAGAACACCCCATACCCAGTAATCTGTAATTTTATGTTTCTTCTACCTTGAAACCCCTGGAAGTTTCTATTCTGCTTTCTATCTCTACAGATCCAATTTGTCTAGACACTGCATATAAGTGGAATCGTGTGGTATGTTACTTGAGTTTCCTAATGATTTATAAAATAGAGCAGTCATTCTCAACTTATATCATGATTCCCTTGGCTCATAATCCCTTTTACAGGGGTCACATGTCAGATATCCTACATATCAGATATTTATATTACGATTAATAACAGTAACAAAATTACAGTTATGAATTAGTAAAAATAATTTTATACTAGGTCTTCACGTCTACATGAACTGTATTAAAATGCCATAGCATTAGGAAGATAGGGAACCACTGCTATAGAATATTGTTTTGTAGATTCATTTGACATCTGTCTACTTTTTTTGGTGAGGTATTTGTTTAGGTCTTTGGTACATTTCTTAATCCATCTGATTGCTATTTTATTTTTGAGTTTTAACAGTTGTTTATCCATTTAATGAAATTATTTTTTTTCTTTTGGAAATTTTAACTCAAGGTCTGAGTATGTAGACAGAGTTAACCTTGAACGTGTAGTCCTCCTGCTTTTGCTTTGTGTAACAGTCTTTTATCACATATAATTTGTAAAAAAATTTTACCCTGCCTGTGGTTTATCTTCCATCCTCATGATATGATTATGTTTCTTATGAGTCAAAGAGAAAGCATCAGATGGTTCTAGAGACCGAGGCAAGTTCTAACCCTATAATCAAATATCTGTGATTTTGGTTTAGTCACTTATCCTGTACTTTTCCATTTTCTTAGTCAGTTAAATAAAAGGATTGAAATGGATCAGTGGTTTCTATTATACTCAGTGAAGCATTTAGTTTTCTAAAGGAGCCCCTGAGGGAAGGGAGCAAAAGAAGAGCTTTAGACAGAATAACTCCAGTTTGGATTTTTTTCTGTCTTTTTTTCTTTCTATAGCTTTGATTTGAAGAGGATTTTTTTGGCTAGTTAACTTTAGCATGCCACCAGTTGATTAAATAAATCTCAAAAAGTGCTCTTTTGAGATCCTGTGATTCATAAGCATTAATTTACACTCATTGAAGTTGTTTCAGTATGCAAAGAGGGAAGAAAGCATCCACAATTCCATTATCAATTTGGTTTTAATGACTATTAGATTGTTTATTAATAAATATTTGTGGTATCCTTTTGCTAATAATGGCTCATAAGACATAGGCCTCCTCACTATATACTAACCAGATCACAACTAAGGTCTTAAACCATATTTTGCTACACATAGACTTTTTTTTTTTTGGTTTTTCGAGACAGGCACATGCCTTTAATCCCAGCACATAGACTTTTAAAGTAAAAAGGCATAAATCTAGACTTGAAAGGTGGCTTAGCAGTTAAGAGCACCAGTTCATCTTCCAAAGGACCTGGGTTTGATTCTCAGAATCTGTGTAGTTACTCATAAGCAGTAATTCTAGTACCAGGGGATCTGGTATCCTCTTCTGGCATCTGTGGCCACCGCGCATATATGTAGCAAGAATGCCTATACACATATAATAAAAATTAATCTTTTGACCTATACTTTTTTATGTTCTACTCTGTACACCCCTAAAATCTCATTTTTTTTACCCTTTTAGATAGCATCACAATGTTTTAGATAAAAAATTCTTCTAAGACATATGATAGAATTCTAGCAATGGTATTCCCACAAACCCTCTAGCTAGTTGAAAGTGATGACCTAGATTCAAGACAGCAGCTACACACAGGGCCTTGTAAGCTTAATATGGACCAGCCTTCTTAAGAATACTGTGTTAAAATAACCAGGCTAGCTAAGGATAAAACAATCAAATTTTATTTATTATAAGGGAAAAAATTCATGAAACAGGAAAAGAGAAATCCAAGCATAGCAATATCTCAAGGGAAAAGGCTCAGAGAGAGCACACATGGAGGTGCACACCTTTTTACTTGGGACTCAGCAAAGCCACACCTTAACTAAGACCCACCTCTTAAGGATTATTGATTAATTAGGCTTTCCATATCATCTCCCCATTTTGTCTAAACAAGAGCAATCCAAACCCATACAAAATTATATACAATAGGAACAAGATATCAAGTATAAAATTACAAACAACATGAATAATGTTAAACTGACAGGAAGTACAATCAAGCACAGATTCTCTGTGTATTTTCCATCTTTGGGCAGCTTTGTTTTAACCTCTATTTCTTTTATTTTTACTTTTACTTTTTGAGACAGGGTCTCTGTATATCTTTGTCCTGGAATACCTCTGTAGACCAGGCTGTCCTTGAACTCTCAGAGATCCATCTGTCTCTGCCTCCCAGGCATTGGGATTAAAGGTATGCCCTGCCACACCTTGAAGTCACAGAGGTCAATCTATCTCTGCCCCTTGAAGTCTCAGAGGTCAATCTACCTCTGCCTCCAAAGTGTTGGGATTAAAGGTGTGTACCACCACACCCAACTACTGTCTTTCTTTCTTTAAGAACTTTAGCTTTTTTTCAAGCCTGCACATATTTTTAAACACACTAAACCATTTAGAGTTTTTTTGTTTTTGTTTTTGTTTTTTTTTTTGCTATGGTTCATTGTCTTCCCATAGCCTTTTAATTTTATCGGTAGTGAAAGGCACTATAATCTCTGCTGGGTCTATACCTGATAATTGACAAAGTCTCAATTTACCTTATTAATTCAGAGACTTTTTCCATATAAGTGTTTAGTTTTTTACTTGGTTTATGTGGTAAACCATCCATTCTAAGATAATATTTTCCCTCTGCATTAATATACCTGTAGGAGAAATTCTGGAAGGCAATATGACTAGAATACAATTAAGATTTGGATTCATCCTATCCACATGTGCCTCCTGTAATTTCTCCTCAACAACTGTCAATTCCTTTTCTGCTTCAGCTGTTAATTCTCTGGGACTATTCAAGTCTCTATCACCATCTAAGGTTTTGTTTAAATGAATTATTCAGTTTGGTGTTATCCCAACAACCAGTTGTAGACTGGGAATGTTTCCTAATAATGTTTGAAAGTTATTAAGAGTCTGCAACTGGTCTCTCCTAATTTGTGCTTTTTGTGTCCTAATTTTCTGTACACCTTTTCTGTATCCTAGGTAATTAGCAAAATTTTCTCTTTGAATCTTTTCAGGAGCAATTTGTAATCCACATTTAGGCAAAACTTTCTTTACTTCTTTAAACATCCTTTCTAAATTATCTACATCTGAATCAAATAACAAAATGTCATCCATGTAATGATAGATTATAGACTTAGGAAATTGCTTATGAAATATTTCCAATAGCTGACTTAAAAAATATTGGCACAATGTGGGACTTTTGAGCATCCCCTGTGGGAGGATAGGCCATTGGTATCTCCTAGTAGTCTGAGAATTATTATAAGTAGGCATGGTGAAGGCAAATTTTTCTCTATCCTTTTCTTGTAAAGGTATAGTGAAGAAACAATCCTTTAAATCAATAACTATGAGAGGCCATCCATTTGGTCACAATTGAAGGCAGAGGAATTCCAGATTGTAGCAGGCCCATGGGTTGAATAACCTTGTTGATAGCTCTAAGATCTGTCACCATTTCCCATTTTCCAGATTTGTTTTTAACAACAAATACAGGAGAACTCCAAGGGCTGGTAGATTCTTCAATATGTCAAGCATCTAGTTGCTCTTGTACCAGCTATTCTAAAGCTTGCTGCTTTTCTTTAGCTAAAGGACACTGTTTAACCCATATTGGTTTTTCAGTTAACTATTTTTAAGGCAGGACGGTTAGTACCTCTAAACTTTTATCAATTGCTTTATGTTCTTGTACAACCTGAATCACTGGTGACCATCATCTATGATATCTTTTAATATTTTCCCCAGAAACATAAGTTTTAAGGGCTACAGGAATGTTAATCTGGGTAGTTCATTGCTGCAATAGGTCACAATCCCACAAATTTACTTCAGTCCTAGCTACATATAGCCTCAGTCTTTCTTTCTGTCCTTCTGGCCGTAGGCATTCAACACATAACATGTTTTGTTTTACCTGAGATATTGTTCTAATTTCTAGTACGTGAACATCTACCTCTTAAAGAGGCCAATTCAGATGCCAAGATTCTGGAGTAATGATACATACATCCACACCATGTCTAGTAAGCCTTCAATAAAAATGCCATTCATATACACTTTTAGCTTTGGTCTTTGGTCATTTATAGAAGTCTGATTGAATATATGTTTCCTATGTCCTGCTGGAGTTTTTCAGTCATCCTCCACATTTATTCCATCATTCAGACCAGTATTGCTTTTTACATTAGGCAATGGATTTCTTTAATTTTCCTGGTGAGACACGTTCCCCACAGTAAATGGGAATGACTGGCCTGCAAGAGGCCCCCCATGGCATTTCCCAGTGGTATTGGGTGCCTTGACTGTCTTTCTTTTGTTGACCTACATTCATTGGTCCAATGTCGGCCTTTGCCACACCTCCAACATATACCTGAAGGTTGAGTCCTCCTATTCTTGCTATTCCCAGAGGAGAAATTATTTGAATAATGTATATAATCCTTGTCTATAATCCCTTCTCAGATGTCCCATTCTACCACAATTAAAATATTAGAAATTTCTTCTCCAACACAAGCTTCAGTACCCTAATCAAGAGTCTTGACATTCATTGTATGCAAGACCCATATATCCATGGGTGCTGAGCTGATCTTTCAAGGCCCAAAAATTCTTTTTCATTCTAATTTGACATTCTCATAAACCAAGGATTTAATTATTATATGTCTAGTTTCTGGGTCAGTTACCTTTATATGTACAGTCTTCGTGAATCTTTGTAAAACGTCACTAAAATGTTCTCACTGACCCTGTTTAACCCTAAGATAAGATATAACTGTATTTCCTGGTTCCTGACTTCTGTCCCGAGCATTTAAAGCTGCTGTGCTGCATAGCGCCAAGGTGTGTTCATCATAATGAGCTTGACCCTGAGGATCAGAGTAAAATCCCTCACCTAAAATTTGTTCTAGGGAAATCTCAAGTCCTTTCACTTTTCCCCCCATGTTGCTCTAAAAGTTTTACTTCTTCCTTAAACTATCACCTCCAAAGCAACTGTCATCCACTTTCCATTACTGCCAAAATTAACTGATTCCAGTCTTGTGGCATTGCTTTGTTACTGGAAGCCCATGTTTTGACTATTTTCCTAATAAAATTTGAATGTAGTCCATAAGCTAAAATTGCTTGTTTAATTTCCTTTATATTAATCATATGTACAGGCTCCCATGTATATTCTTTGATAACCTCAGGGTATTTTGTGCCAGATGCTTTTTCTGATGCTATCACCAGAAAGGCAGTCAGAACTTTTTACATACTGTTGAGGCTAAATATTGTCTTTGTACCTTTTGTCCCAGGTCATCAAATTCAATAAATTCCTCAATCTTTTCAAATCTGTTCACCATTGCCTTTTATAAAGTCTAAAATTCCTGTCCAGCATTCAGTTCTAATGCCTTCATTGAGGATTACAAGTTGTCCAGTAGAGAAAAAGTCTAATCCTTGGACATAAGTTTTATACCAAGTATGTTACCTTCCTGGAGAGACATTCTATCATAACCCTTCGAGAGAGTCCAATTAATATAGTCAATAGTACAAATTCTCTGACAATGTCTGAACATTATCCTTCTGCATAGTAGCGAATTTGTCTTTTAAAATGTGGTATCAGTCTATAAGTACTTTATCATTTCTAAGAATGCCTCATTCTTTGCCCTATTATCAAATCATGTTTTTAAGGAAAGAATATAGAGGATGAAACTAATCCCCAGAATCAGATACAGTGGTATAGGAGGGAAATCATATATGTCTTGCTAAACCTCATGCATGGTATAAGAAAAAAAAGCCTATTGAAACCCTGTACAGTCAAATTTTCCATCATTTTGCCTTTTTAAATTATAAATTTTTAATTTATATTAAATTATGAATCTTACCTGTGGTTGATTTTGAACTTGAGTAGGTGTGATAACTGTTAACTGCCAGTAGGTGTTGCAGCGCACTTGGAGCCACGTGGCTTAACTGAACCTGATTTTAGAGTTAATTTCTGAAAGATTTGCTCAGATTAAAAACAGTTATTTAATATAAATCACAGACTGTGCACTCCACAGATGTCCCTGACTGGCCCATGGTCACCCAAGCAGTACAATCTGAATTAGACTGACCTAAAGTTGAACCCATTCTGTGTGGTGGCAGCTGCAAGGTGCAGCAGGTGGGTCCTGGAAGGGGATGCGGAGCTGGTCATGCTCAGGGCCCCTAGGAAAAGCTTGTGTCCCATCTGAATTTTCGTCTTGTGCGATTGGGGGAGTAGAGTCTACCATTCTTGTGCCATCAGTCACTCACACACTCCTGCATGCTAACTGTATCTGCACACAGGGTGATGCTCTCCTGGCACGCACACACCAGAGCTGGGATTTCGATATCTAACACATTGGGTGCCACCTGTGGAAATAACCAGGCTAACTAAGGATAAAACAATTATATTGTATTTATTATAAGGGAAAATCTCTCGAAACAGGAAATGAGAAATCCAAGCATAGCAATGTCCCATGGGAAAAGGCACAGAGAGAGTGCACATGGAGATAAACACTTTTTTACCTGGGTCTCAGTGAAGCCACGCCTTAACTAAGACCCACCTCTTAAATATTATTGGTTAAAAAGGCTTTCTCCATCAAATACTATGTTCTATGCTCTCATTTCTATAGAAAATTAACATTTAAAAACTAATTTCACAACTGACATCATCCCTGAAATCATAATCTCAAATAAATAAATAAATAAATAAATAAATAGAACACATTCATTACTTGTTGCGGGAGCTCTATCTGCTCCTTCAGCCAATAGCCACTGAGATACCAGCCCATTGGGGTGTGGTCTCTCTCCCTTTAAAAAAGCGGCCACTTCCCTCTGCTCTCTCTCTGGCTTCTGGCTCTGCTTCAGGTGACTAGGCTACTTTCCTGATTGTGCAGAGGGCTGTTGTCTGGAACGGTGATCTGTAAGTTTTTCCCTTTAAATAAATAACCATTCTATTAATCATAATTCCAACCTGCTGTGGGATTGTTTGTGACTTATACTTTCAGTTACTGAAACTTAACTTCCCTGATGTGTTTGGGCTCTATTTGTAGGCTAGAGAGAAGTGTAGTTGAATATTTTGTCATAGCTATGATATGTGACATTTTGATTAAATGTATAAGGTGTCTTACAAGGATGATGGAGGAGGGTCATCTTTCTATCTGTTGTTTCATTGGTTAAGTAATAAAGAAACTACTTGGCCTCTGATAGGACAAAAAATTAGGTAGGTGGATTAAACAGAACAGAATGCTGGGAGAAAGAAGCTGAGTCAAGGAGTCGCCATGATTCTCCCACTCCAGGCAGATGCAGGTTAAGATCATTCCTGGTAAGCCACCTTGTGGGCTACATTAGAAATGGGCTAGTCCAGGTGCGAGAGTTAGCGGAGAAGAGGCTAGATATAATGGGCCAAGCAGTGTTTAAAAGAATACAGTGTCCGTGTAATTATTTCAGGGTATAAGCTAGCCAAGCAGGCGGCTGGGGTGCTGGGGACGCAGCCCCGCCACTCCTATTACAACACAAGGACAATTATATACCCTTAGAGTCTATACTGCAGCTGTCAAATAGAATACATATTATACTGTCTATGAGGTGGAATGCAATGACTATTGCTTAAATCTATGTGTTAGGAACCTTAGTTCACATTTATTGAGTTATGCGGCTGCCTTTTGCTCACTTAAGTAAAGATAAAAAGTTCTTCCATTTAGGACAGAAAAAAATATCAGTACAGACAAAACCCATAAATACAAAAAGAAGGTTTTTTTTTTATCATAGTGTGTATAAGCACTAAGACTACTTTTATACCTTGTTGATATAATTGATACATTAGTTACAAGAGAAATAGTCATAATAACGTAGTCTTGTTTTGATGACTCCACTCCATTGTGTATTTAATTATGCCAAATTAGACCATTGAATTATTACATTTGATTTCTTTATACAAGCCATTCTCCCTAGTGTAGAAATATCATGTGTTAGCAATTTCTCTGTATTTGTATTTCATTTTTTCTTTATGCAGCATAAAATTAATTAGACAAGAGACATCTGAATATCTGATCTAAAATTTAGCTTTTGTGAAAACCGTATTGAAGTAGTTTGTGTCAATGATCCATGTTTATTTACATTTAAAGAATATTGACCTTATAGATATCCATTGCTTCATTTGCCTTCTCTGTTACACAAATCCATTCCTGGCCTGTTCTCCAGAATTATTCCAGGAAATTTGGATGTTATCTGGAATTTTATTGTATGCCTTCCACATAATAATTTTTGAAGTCTTAGGTGGTCGTCATACCCATTATATCCTTAGGAACCAGGTTTGGGACATTAAAACTTTTTATAACAATTATTTTTATCTCTAGTGTTTTTAAACTTTCTGAGCCCATGAACTCTGGTCTACAACTTCAAGTTTGTTTTTAAATCTGTGAATTCTTGAATAAGTTTATGACAACATGATTGGTTATAAGAAATTTTGAATTATAAGTATAGCAGTCATGTAAGTGAAGATCTGTAGTTTCCATAAACAGGTCATTGATTTAAAATAATATAGAAAAATATTGTTTTCCTACAATTCTAAGTTAAACACTACTACTGGCTGCTTTATAGATTCAAAACACATGTAAACACAAACATAGATAGGGGTGATACTTGTTGATTATTCTTCTGTGTACATGTTTTCTTTGGGGGATGGTGAAGCCTAGGCTGAAAAATAGTATGTAGATATCTTCAAAGAATTGGATATGATGTAGTGTAGTAATTTGAGTGGCGGGGATGCCCCGAAATAACAACACACAGATTGTATTAATTTAAACACTGCTTGGCCCTTTAGCTCTAGCCCTTACTGGCTAATTCTGATATCCCGATCAACCCATCTC
>NC_022026.1:30443147-30458010 GCF_000317375.1 Microtus ochrogaster
TTTTAGTCTGCATATATTTTTAACACACTTCAAACCATTTAGAAATTTTCTTTGTCTTTGAATCTCTCTTTACTGTATATCTCTCTTTTTCTAACCACACGAGCCTTTAATTTACCAAGCAATATCAATAGGACTAAAGCCGTGGCTTTGCCAGCTAGGTCCAGTCCATTCCTTAGCTTTCTGCCATTCCAACCTTGTGCCTGAGGTACCGGCCAGAGCCACATTCAGTGCCATAAGTCTACAGTGTTTCAATGTTCCTGCCAGCAAGCGAGCTTCAGCAGCCTGTGCTTGCAAACCACATCAACTGCCTGCGTAAAAGAGTCAGAGTTTGCCCTGTCAGGACAGCCCAGAAAGCCAGCATTTTTAAACGGCGCAGCTTTTTTCCTGCTATGGCTGAAAACCAAAAATCATGCGTTCAGCTTTTCATCAACACTGTTTTAAGTGTTTTGTGGCAGGACCTCTTAATGAGCTGCAGGGTTTTGCAGCTAAAGCTGAGTCAGGAAGCCTCTCTTTGATGAGAGCGCTTACT
Organism: Microtus ochrogaster; assembly: GCF_000317375.1. NCBI lineage: Eukaryota > Metazoa > Chordata > Mammalia > Rodentia > Cricetidae > Microtus > Microtus ochrogaster. The sequence goes on from NC_022026.1 coordinate 30,443,677, forward strand.
TGACTATAGCAAGCAGAGTAGAAATGAGAAATGGCAGCTACCAAGAAAACATGCTTTACTCTTTCCCAAGCTTTCTCAGGCTTTCATTGGATTCAGTTGTCCACACATCTGGGTGCCATTTGTAGTAATAGGAGCGGCGGGGCTGCGTCCCCAGCACCCAGGCCGCACCCGGGCCGCCTGCTAGCTTATGCCCCGAAATAACAACACAGAGATTGTATTAATTTAAACACTGCTTGGCCCTTTAGCTCTAGCCCTTACTGGCTAATTCTGATATCTCGATCAACCCATCTCTAATAACCAGTCTTACCGGGGAGATTCTAGCCTATGTCCATCCTGGGTTGGAGCTTCATCGCGTGTGTCTGCCCGGGAGCAGGGCATGGCATCTCTCTGAGGCATCTGCCCCTGAGAGCAGAGATGTCGAGTCTGAGCTCACTTCCTCTTCCTCCCAGCATTCTGTTCTGTTTACTCCTCCCACCTATGTTTTAACCTATGAGGGCCAGCCAAGCAGTTTCTTTATTTTTTTAACCAAGGACCTTCCTCCATCAATGTAGTATCCCAATCTTTCAAAGTCCTTCCTGCTGTGAGCCATACGGCATTATACAGTAAAAGTACAGCTGAAAGATCACTGAACAAACTCATTGGTGTGTAATCCAGCAAGTGAGGAACTGTTTACAGAGCTTCACATGATTTCTACAGGGTTGACAATGATTATACAAAAGACAAGTATTTCTATATTGAATAGATATGTAGCTAGTGGACAGCCTTGTCTTGTTCCTAATTTAAATGGAATTGCTTTTAGTTCCTCTCCATTTGGTGTTCCTGTTAGTTTGCTGTATATGGCCTATAATATGTTTAGGTATGTCCCTTGTAACCCTTATCTCTCCAACACTTTTATTATGAAGGAGTACTGAATTTTTGTTAAAAAATTTCAACATCTAATGAGGTCATGTGTTTTTTTTTTCTTTCAATATTTTTATATAGTGGATTACATTAACAGATCTTTTCATGTTGAACCGTGACTGCATCTCTAGGATAAAACCTACTTGATCGTGGCAAATGATATTTTTTATTGTTCTTATTATTATATTTTTTCTCTCTGCTCCTCACCCTTCCTCCCCTATCCTCTTTTACCCTCTTCCACAATCCCCACTCTCCCAATTTACTCAGTAGATCTTGTCTTTTTCTACTTCTCATATAGATTAGATCCATTTATGTCTCTCTTAGGGGCCTCATTGTTGTTTAGTTTCTCTGGGATTGTGATTTGTAGGCTGATTTTTTTTCTTTGCTTTACGTTTAAAAGCCACATATGAGTGAGTACATATGATAATTGTCTTTCTGTGTCTGGATTATCTCACTCAATATGATGTTTCCTAGATCCATCCATTTGCCTGCAAATTTCAAGATATCGTAACTTTTGTTTTCCACTGCGTTAAGTACTCCATTGTGTAAATGTACCAATTTTCTTTATCCATTCTTCTGTTGAGGGGCTTTTAGGTTCTTTCCAGGTTGTGGCTATGACAAATAATGCTGCTATGAACATCTTTGAGCACATGTCCTTGTGGTATGATTGAGCATCCTTTGGGTATATACCCAAAAGTGATATTGCTGAGTCTTGTGGTTGGTTGTTTCCTAATTTTCTGATAAAGCATTTTCAAAGCGCCTGTTGTACCAGTCTGTACTCCCACCATCAGTGCAGGAGTGGTACTCTACATCCTCTCAAGCATAAGTTGTCATCAGTGTTTTTGATCTTTGTCATTCTTACAGGTGTAAGATGAAATCTAAGTATTGTTTTGATTTTCATTTCTCCCATGGCTAAGGATGTTAAGCATTTCCTTAAGTGTCTTGTAACCATTTTAAATTCTTCTTTTGAGAGTTCTGTGCTTAGGTCTGTACCCCATTTTTAATTGGATATGTGTTCTTTTGATGGCCAGTTTCTTAAGTTCTTTGTATATTTTGGAGATCAGCCCTTGGTCTGATATAGGGTTGGTGAACATCTTTTCTTATTCTTTAGGCAGCTGTTTTGTCTTTTTGACCATGTTCTTTGCTTTACAGAATCTTTTCACTTTTAGGAGGTTCCATTTATTAATTGTTGCTTCCACTGTCTGTGCTATTGATGTTATATTTAGGAATTGGTCTCCCGAGCCAATGCATTAAAGTGAACTTCCTACTTTTCTTCTATCAGGTTTAGTGTGGTTGGTTTTATGTTGAAGTCTTTGATCCGTTTGGACTTGTGTTTTACGCATCATGATAAATATGGATCTATTTTCAATTTTGTACATGTTTATATCCAGTTATGCCAGCACCATTGAAGGCGTAAGTCACTAACAATGCACACCAGTTTGGAATTATGATTAATAGGGTGATATTTATTTAAAGGGGAAAAAACTTACAGATCTCCATCCCAGACAACAGCCCTCTGCGCAACCATGAAGGGAGTCTAGTCGCCGGCGGAGCAGGAAGTGAAGAGAGAGAGGAGAGGGAAGTGGCCGCTTTTTTAAAGGGAGAGAGACCACACCCCAATGGGCTGGTATCTCAGCGGCTATAGGCTGGAGGAACGGAAGGACCTCCCGCAACACACCATTTGTTGAATGTGCTTTTTTTTTCATTTTATATTTTTGCTTCTTTGATTTTTCTGATGTGTTTTTGAATGTGATTTTCCTGTATTTTTGAGTATATTTGCATTAATGTCCATGAGGGAAATTGGTCTGTAATTTTGCGTGGTTTTTTTTTTTTTTTGAGTCTTTGTGTGGTTTGGGTATGAGAGTAAATGTGGCCTCATGAAAAGTATTTGACAATGTTCCTTTTATCCTATTTTGCAAAATAACTTGATGAATATTGATATTGGCTCTTCTTTGAATGTCTGGTATAACTCTATTCTAAAATTGTCTGGTCCTGGGCTTACTTTTGATGACTGCTGCTTCTATTTCTTAGGGTTTATGGGTCTATTTAAATTATTAATCTCATCCTGATTTAACTTTTGTAAGTGTTATCTGTTAAGAAATTTGTCCATTTCTTTTATATATTTTAGTTTTGTGAATTCTTTTGATTCTTTGGATTTCCTCAATTTTTCTTATGTACCCTTTTTCATTTCTGACTTTCTTAATTTTAGTATTCTCTCTCTTCAAGTCCCTCCAACCTCATTGCCTGACCCAAGGACATGCCCTGTCCTGTCCTGCCCTTAGGGACTCTTGCTACTCAAGTGGAGACCACACTAATCAGAAGAATGTGTGCAGGCTATACTAGTCAGAAGAACAGTGACCCCTACTGCACCAAAGGTCAAGTTAACCTCAGAAGGCAAGCTCCCAACTTGGACAGAAGTTGGAGGGGCAGATGGAGGAATGGGTCTTGGGGAACAAAATCTGGTGAGTGTGACAGTTCAGCTGGCAGGCATATCACTCACATGTTTTTCTGACTGGTGTGGCCTGCACCTGAGCAATGGAAGTCTGGCAGCATTTCAGGTAAGGCCCAGGAGTGGTGTGGGTTATCTTGTTTTATTTTTAAACTGAAGATTGATCACCGAGCCTTACATATACTTAGCATTAACACCATGCTATATCTTTAGCTTTTAAGTTTGAATTTTAAATTCTTAATTCAAGTCTATCCAGTCAGGAAAAGTCCTGAGGTAAGCCTTGTTGCCTGGATATTGTGCAGTGTTTGACCTGTACAGGTTCAAGCCAGACAGGGTCCCAGCATTGAGAACAGAAAATGTACATTCCCTAACCAAGAAGATACCTGAATTTTACATTGCTTGCAAAAGAAAAATTAGTTTCCTCCAATGGAGTTTCACTACACTTACGAGTAGGCCCCATGTGCAGCAGTAGACAGTCAACTCAAATGAACTCAATGGTATTTTAGTAAATGTTCTGTCTCATTGTTTTGTTTGGGCATTTATTGTCTTACTGATCTTTTGCTTGTATATTATAGTTTCCAATTTTATATTTCTATGGTGTTGGCTGGTGTGGATGTGTTTCTTGTGCTTTTTCTTTGTTTCGCAAGTTGGTTTTTGTTGTTTACTTATTTTTTTCAAGACAGAGTTTCTCTGTGTAACAGTCCTAGTTGTCCTGGAACTAGCTCTTGTAGATCAGGCTGACCTGAACTCACAGAGATCTGTCTACCTCTGCCTTCTGGATGCTGGAATTAAAGGCATACACCACAACTGCCCTACTCACCTATTTGTTTTCTAAAGAGAAAGAAAGAAAACATGAAGTTTGGCATCTAGGGAGGATCTGGAAGGCTTTGAGGAATGGGAAACTGTATTATATAATATATTAATATTTAATATATATAGTAATATATATATATATATTAAAGAAGAAAGGAACTACATAAAGAGATAATGTAACTTCATCCTGTAAGTTATAGCTTCCATATTCTACTCTATTAAAAATAAAAATAAAAAATAATTTTTTATGTGTGTGTGCACACACATGGTCCATGGAGAATAGATGTAAAATTTCTAACCTTCCACTGTGGATTTCAGAAATCAGAATCAGGTTTATAGGCTTGCTGGCAAGCACCTGATTAACTGTCTCATACGCTCCCCATTCTTTTATCATTTTCAGAGTCCATTAGATTTCCAAACCACTTTTTAAAATACTGTCAAATGTTCTTTTCTTATTTCTTATTCCCTGATATATGGCAGATACAACTTATCTATAATACTATTTTTTACTACTGATCAAACTTTTACTTCACTTAATATCTTCCATTTAAGTAGATTTGGCAAGGAGATAAGTTTTCTTGCCAACATCTAGAGTTCTTAGTATTATGTTACCTTGCTTCTTGGTAGAAGAAATACATAAGAGATGTTTATGTGGAATGCTTCTGGTAATTTGATTAGTCTGGAATTAGAAGTTTGTGTCCTGATATATCACCTTACAGTTAGCTTGCTTTCTACTTTTAGGAGTGAGCTACTTTCTGTAACACTTATTTCCCATTTAGCTAGCATATGAGAAGATAATTTCCTCTTCGTGGTATTTTGCTTTTTTCTTGTTGAAAATTCAAAAAATCTTATTGTGTATTATTTGATTTATGCTCAGGAAATGTGATATGAAAGCTGGTGATATTTTAAAATGAATTAACGTATTATTGTGTTCCAAATATGGAGGATGAAAATTGGATCAAATTCTGATTCTTACTGAGAACTATATTCAGCACAGAACACTAGATTATTAGAGAGGGTGGGTGTGGGTCCAGAAAATCATATCCCTTTACATAAGAAACAGATGAAGAAGGGAAAAAAGATTGTCTTGGAAAAAAAAGAAGTCTTGATATAAATATGACCTGGGGCTAAAATGTTATCATTTTGTGAAATATGTCTTGGAAAGAATTCCATAGTCAAACCAAAACCAGACACACTTGTTTTTAAGATAATTGCAATGTATATATTAAATATATTTTAAAGACCTTACAAGTCACACAATAAAATATGTCTAAATCTGATTTTAAAAAAAAGTTTTCCATAAACACTCAGAACCATCTTCTGAGGAACTGATCTTAGGGTATCGGTTCTTAAACTGTGGTAATAGGAGGAATGCCTGGGAATTCATTACAAATACAACTTTTAAAAATGTGTTGTGATCAGGAGTAAAGGTAGGGAGAGGGAGAAATGGAGGGGAGAGTAGGTAAGTTTGTTTAGCGTAAAGTGATGTGATTTTAAAATTACCATGTTTGCTTCAATGAAATCAATTATCCTGAAAATGATGACACATTTCGTCAATAGGACTGCACCTGTTGAAGATTATTTTATGACTAAGTTCAGGTTTGGAAACCTTTTCGTCTGGCCATGTAACTATACTTTGAAGATTGTGTTTTATGAAATTCAAATACAGATTAAGCTTTGTTAATTAAAATTTATCATCTGAATTGAAATGAATCATGTATATAAAATATAAACCAAATCATGATGACCTCGTGCAGAAAAGAAGAAAATGGAACTTAATAAAAAGGATGCTGCATCTGTGTTTGCATGTGTTTACATGTGCACACATGCTAACAGTTGTTCATGAAGAAATAATCTTCTTTAAATATGTTGAAATGAGATTAGATACCTTGAAGTACAGCTATACTATATTTAGAATGAAATTATTACTACTGCTTTTTGAACTGAGTTGTAGATAAATTTATCTTTTATATTTCATTCTTTTCCAGAAAGTTCTATAGAGTATATTCTTTATCTTTTACAAGCATCAAAGATCTGTAATGAGACTCTCACCATGTTAAGTCTTTTCTTTAAGTAACAGTTCTCTAGGTTTATATTATTAGGTCAATTGGATTTGTATTTATTTTTAGGTAGGCAAAAACTGGCCTTTGGTTTGCTTGCAGTATGCCTTGGAGTATCCACTTACAGTAATGAATATAAGTAACGTTATCATTATTGCTATTTTTAAACAGTCATGGTGTTCAAGAATCTGCTTAAGTCTGAATATAACATGGGTCATTATGTTACTGTTCCTGCCCCGAGCCATGTGTACTAAAAGCATATATTCCCATTATGAAGAAGCTATCAAATGCTTTCATTTGAAGTTAAACATTTTTTCACTCCTGGTTTACTGAAAGATGTTTAGAATATTGTCTGTGTTTTCTGAGGACAAACAGTTTTCTTCTTATATATCAGTTTCCCACATGAGTTTCTTACTGCCCTTTTATGCTTATTATTGTATCTCTTTTTAGTTTTCCTCACGGGAGAAAAGGCCAACTCAGTATTAAAACGCTACCCAAGAGCCAATGGGCTTTTTGAAGAAATAAGACAGGGCAACATTGAGCGTGAGTGCAAAGAAGAAGTCTGCACATACGAAGAAGCCAGAGAGGCTTTTGAAAATCACGAAAAAACTGTAAGTATACTGGTAACTTAAAACATGTTCACAGAACTGCTTACATTTTGATGTAGTTTGAACTCTGCATTTCTGAAGTACATGCACTGCTTTCAACTAAAAGTTGATTTACTGAAGAAATCTCCATGTAACATCTAATGAATAGTGTTCTGTATAGGAGAGAACTAGTTTACTCCCATCTTTGTTGTTCTGTGTTTGAGGGCCATGTTTCCACAGTGCTCTGCTTGTTAGCAATTATTATAGTGACAAGGCATCAAGTTCACCCAAGGCTTTGATCCAAAAGTAGATGTTCTCATTACATTTTTATAGCTAATGAGAGAGAGGGGTGGAGAAAAGTATGGGACACTGTTAGTGTTTTGATATTTTATTTATCCTGGACTGGAGGTAGATAGCTCAGTGATAGGATGCTTCCCTTGCATACTTGAGACTCCTGGTTTCAACTATTGTATCAGAGAAAATTTGTTTTAGTTCTGTATTCTTTTAGACTCTTCTACATTTTACAAGACTACTTTACCTCACTTTACTCTGACAGCAAGGTATTCAGAGAACAGGGTTGGGAAAGCAAAAATAAGGATGTAAATTGTTAAGGTCTGTTCTACAGTTGGGAATTATAAAACCAAAGTTAGCTGTTTTGTAAAGATCCATGCCTGTGCATCAAGAAAATAATACCATATGCTAAATAAGTGTCATACAATGTGCTATAAGGACATCAAATAAGCTGCAGTAACAGTGAGTACATACATGTTTCAAAGAAGGGGGTTTGATGTTTTGTTTAGTGAAGGAGGCTCTAGAGATGAAAGAAAAAAGGGTCTTGGAAATTTCGAGATTCTAGTGCCCAACACAAAAGCAAAATACGTTCATAAATTAACAAACTATGATCTTCATCAGTTTTAATGGCTTTACTTGTAGTTGTTATATATATAGTGAATTATGAGTATGATTTTTGATGACTGTCCAGTTTTCCAAGCCCCATTCAACAAATAGGCCCTCCTCACTATATTCATTTTAGTTATTCTTAGTTATATATTTCCTTTAGTTATATTTACTTATCCTGATTTCCATATGTACTTCATCTATTTCTGGGTTTTCTATTCTAGTTTATCTTTCTCCTTTCAGAAGATATGTTGTATCTTCTAATATAAATTAGAAGTAGTTCCACTTCAATATGGTATTCTACAGTAATTTGTAAATTCTTACCTACCCAAGAGATAATGGACTACATTTTCATGTAAATTTTAGTATTAAATTGTCTAGCATAAGAAAAATCAGTGTTTTTATTGGGATGTTTTTTCAGTTTACACTCTCAAAATAATCTGCTCTTGCCATGGTTAGTAGTACTTCTTGCCTCTTTACAACAAAACTATTTGTGATGGTTTGAATACTAAGTGATCCCACAGGCTCATGTGTTGAAAGTTTAGTTTCATCTACTGGAAGCTTTAGAAGGTATGGCCTCAGTGGAAGAAATAAGCCACTGTAGGTGTGTTTTTGAAGAGTAGCTTCTTTCTGACCCCTCCTGTCTCTCTCTGCTGCCTGACTACCATAACATGAATAACCTCCGCCACATGTTCCTGTTACCATGATATTCTGCCTTGACTCAGACTCAGAACAATATATTCAACCAGCCATGCACTGATAACCTTCTAAGTATAGGTTACTATAAGCAAAATTTAATCTCCTTCCTTTAAACTGTTTTTCTCAAGTATTTGTCACAACATCAGAATGTATGATTAATGCATCATCACTACCATCTCAAGTATATTTTTATACTTTCCACATAATTAATTTTTTTTTTTTTGGTTTTTCGAGACAGGGTTACTCTGTGGCTTTGGAGCCTGTCCTGGATCTAGCTCTGTAGACCAGGCTGGTCTCGAACTCACAGAGATCCGCCTGCCTCTGCCTCCCAAGTGCTGGGATTAAAGGCGTGCGCCACCATCGCCCAGCCATAATTAAAATTTTTACATTGATTTTTTCATCAGTTCTTTGAGAATTTTGTACAATGTCGTCATATTCCCTACCTTCTCCAGGTTTACCAAGATCCTCCCCTTCCCTGCCCACTCAACTTTTTTTTCCTCTTCGTTGATTTATTTTGTAGGAAGAGGGAGGGGCACATGCCAGTAGATCAGAGGACAACTGAACAAGTCAGTACTCTTGTGAGTTCTAGGGCTTGAACTTGGGTCATCAAGCTTAGTAGCAAGTACTTTTATCCACTTAGATATCTCTGACAAATCCCTAATTTTTTAAAATAGCAAGATAGAATGACACTTTAAATTTTCTTTACTATGCATGATAGTTTATAGCTATAGAGGCAATACTCAGGAGGTAAGAAAGATTGTGAATTATACCTATGCTGTGTAATGAGTTCCAGACTAGGCTAGTCTATATTATTAAGAGCCAGCCTGAAAAAAAATATTATCTTCTCTTCAGTGGCTTCATATCTCCCTTAGTAAAAGCCAAAGAATTCAGAATCACCTATAAGGTACAACTGTTTCAATCCTCCACTGTCATTTCCCTGCAGAAGAAATCTTCCCTACATCTCCTATTACTCTACTCATTGATTTGTTGTGGCTTCCTGCTTCCTTACAGAGCACTTGCCCTGTCCTTTATTATGCTCATTTCTGAGCTAGTGCAGGACTATTTTATCACAATCCTCTACACTGGGGCTTCAACTCTTGTGCTCTTCCCTTCCAAATGTATCTGTCTGTGTTTGATGATTGCAGTCATGTCATTGTGCAGCTTCACTTTCTCAATAAGGAAATATTCTATCTTCTGTGATTCCTCCTACACCATTTATCACCATCTGACACTGATTTGTTATATTTATTAGCTGTCTGCTTTCTACCCAAGACTGTTATCCCTGTGACAGCACTATTTCTCATTTGTTTGATTCCTAGCTATGACGTTATGGCACATAATAGGGGCTATATAAAAATTTGATAAGAGGAAAGAAGTAATGAATTTTATTCATGAGTTAGATGAAAGATGTAGACATTAAAATGGATTTTTTTTACTATATTGATTTATTGCCTTTTCTATGGCTTCAAAGTCTGTCATCCAAATTTGCTTTTATGATTAAAACTATAGTATTTATAATAGGGTGTGTTAGAAAGCATTTAAGTCAAAGTCGCGCTGTCTTCCTTTACCTGCTTCATTGTAACTGTTTCAGAATCATGCTTGTTACATGCTAAGAAGATGTTAGAGAGAGAAAAAGATTAGCTTTTGAGATTTGTTTTCTCCTAAATGTCTTATCTTTTTATATATTAAAATTTCTTACTTGAAACAGAGTTTATAACATCTTCAATATCCTAAAATGTAAACTACATGAATTTAATAGATAGCATTCAGTGGACTATTTATTTGTAACACATTACCTAATTTAGTGCACAAGTCTAATAATGGATTTGGAGAAAAGACATTATGTTTAGTAGTCCTCACTTTCAGCATGTATGTGAGTCAGACTGATTCAGATTTTACCTGCTAAGTAACTACTGTGGAACAGATACAGAAAATTTTAAAATATTGTATTATGGTTGAGGTCTATCAGAAGTAACTGACTTTCACATGAAAGTTTGTATAAACATTTAGTCCATCTTTTTCGAGGCAGAGGGGTATTGTGAGTCTAATCCAGAGACTTTCATATGCTAGGCAAGCAGTTTACCACCAACTTACATTCCAGCCTGAAATTCACAGCTCCATGTGTCTGTGGTGCTAAGGATTAAATCTAGTGGCTTCATGCTTGTGAGGTGCTCTACTAAGCTATATCCCATTTATATCTTAAATTCGTAGACTTTTTTTGTCATCTATACTTCAATAAAATGGAAGTCGAAAAAGGTTTCTGCATGTCATTCTCAAACCTTAGAGAATCAGATCGATCTTATTTGGTGTCTCAACTCTGCCATCTACTGACTGTATTGATTTCAAATAAACGTTTCACCTTTATATATTTTAATTTTACAAATATCTTTGGGTGTGAAATTATACACTCTATACTGCCTAAAACAGACAAAGCCTTCAATAAATATATTTCATTCAAGTTTTAGATGCTGTATTATAGCTATTTTATTTAGAATTCATATTTCTGCCAGGCAATTTTTCCTTTCTTTTTTCTAAAATAATATATATGTGTATACACACATATTTGTGTGTGTGCTTGTGTGTGTGTGTGTGTATGTATGTATGTAGAGCTAAGATGACAAATTTTGTAAAGTGACATCTTATCACCTTGTTTTTTTTTTTTTTTTTTTTTTTTTGTCACTGTGCTGCAGGCTAGCTGGAGCTTCTGGCCACCATCCTCTTCAATCTCCCAGATCACAATAGGAATACTGGCATACAGATGTGTGCCATCACATTTGACTTTTTATGTGGGTAGTATCTTAGGGTTGAGCTTGGTCTACAGGCTTCTGCTAATGCTTATACCCATTGAGTCATCACTCCAGCCTCTACTGGGTTTTGGGGACATAAAGAATCTCTATGTGCTGATCATTTTAATATTGAGTGAGTATGAAGAAAATTATAGTAATTATTTCAGAACTTTTCTTCACAAATTTCAGCCTTTCTTTGCTTGACTCTAAGATAGTTGTCCTCACACTTCAAAGAATACAAGAATAGTTTATATGTTTATCAAACTTGTACAGTCCTATCTTGTCCTTAGTTCTATGATCTTTTCTTTCCTATGCATGGAGCTGAGGATTAAGTCAAGGGTCTTGCACAAGATAGGCAAGTACTCTACACTGAATGCTTATACATCTCCAGTCTTGAAAAGAAGCCAGATCTCTTTGAAGAAATGACTTATTTTATGGCTGGCACTTATTGTAGTATCAGAAAATAAGGATGTGCCAAAAGAGAAAAACAAAAGTAAAAGAAAGAAGAAAAACATGATAAGTGGACGTAGCAGTTAGCTTTAAGGAGCCCCTAGTGCCTAAACGTAAGCACTTGAAGATACAGGATCAATACTATAGTACTGGATTATCACCCAAAGCATAAATTAAATAAAGACTCTCAGAATCTGCTGCCAATGACATGCTTCCTTCAGCAAGACTGTACCATCTCCCAAAACAATGCCACAAAATGGGGTCCAAGTGTTCAAATACACGAGCCTGTCGGAGACATTTCTCATTCAAACAAAGAAAATTCATATTTGAATACTGACATTTCTTATTTCAAAGCACATCAAACCAAAAACTTCAATGTCATGTTTTTATTCCCAGGTCCATTCCCAGTCCACCCTTCATAAGCAACGTACCACATAGATGACACACTCAGAGCATAAGGAAGTATTTCTAGAAGAAAAAGAAACCTAATAAAACCAATGCAAAAGGAATATAGAAATTGAAATCTTAGACACTTAATAAATGTGATGGTCAAATCACTTTTAGGAGAGGTATTTTTAAATTATGTAAATTATGAGCTTTTGTTATAAATCTAGAGTATTGTTTAAAGTAGAAAAAATGATGAGGCACTTCTATCCAGTTATTGAACATCCTTAAAGCTACAGAAATTCCTTTTTTTTTTACTCTAAAAGATTATATTATAAAAATCCAAGCTGGGCATGATGGTGAAAACATTTAATATCAGCACTCAGGAGGCAGAGGCAGGCAGATTTCTGTGAGTTCAAGGACAACGTGGTCTACATACCAAGTCTCAGGACAGCCAGAGCTACATAGTAATACCCATTCTCAAAAATACAAACAAATAAACAATTTTGTACTGATAAGTAAAATGAGATTAACAAATAAAAGTTAAATTTCTCCATAACCATAGATTTTTAGTAATAAAAATAGTAGTATTAAATACTTGACTGTAATTTTAAATACTTAGCATTTGTGATTGTGGCCATGGAATCCAGGGCCTTGGACGTACTAGCCACATTGTCTACCACAAACTATCTTTGCCCCCATCCATATGTATTAGTTTTTATGTTTCAGCTATTCCATTCTATTTTAAGGGATATTGTTTTTAAATATTTAAACTTGCCACAAATTTTATTCAGAATACAGTTCATCATCTTAAAGAGAGCTTAGCATCTCAGACCATTAACAGTGCTTTTGCAATCACCTACAACTTTGCCATCTGTATTCTGCCATCTACTGTGCTGCTTATTTACATTATCATAGAAATTCTGTGCTCAATGCAATTTGATCATTGATTGCTCTACCAACATCAACCCTGGGGAGAAAAGAAAGCAGTTGGCTGAATTAACACATTCTGTGTCACTGATGAAGAAAACAGGCAAATTTGATCATTGATCTGAAAATTAGTTTATCACTTACTTATTCCTGAGAGAACATCATTTTTAGAAGTGAAAAATATATCTAATTAGCGATATAAATCATAACTTAGTTAGGGCCTATTACTTTATTATATCTGTATTGATGCCTTCTCTCTTATTTCTGATATTGGTAATTTGTATTTACTACCTTTTCCCTAATCATGCTGTCCAAAGAACAAATGCTAAAATGCATAAAAAAACGGAAAGATTGCTGATGCAGCACAGTTGGTAGTGAGCTTGCCTAGCATAAAGAAAGCCCTAGTTCAGCTTCCAGCGTCTCATAAGCCAGGCATGATGGAATATGTCCATGATCCTCCATTTCCTCCTTTCGGTGCCTCAGACTTGCTCAGACAAGCCAGAAACCCACATTCTTAGGTTACCCAATAACCCAAAAATGGGTTTGCCATGATGTTCTTGTCAGTGCTGACACCACACTGCCCTCTGTGCACCCTGAGTGCAACAGAACTACCATCCTCACTGTGAGGCTACCATTACCAGCTACATCCAGTTGCAGCTCTATGTTTCCTATGTTTACTTCTCCATGGCCTAGTTTTGTGACCATAGAGATCTGGATCAGAAGAACTTCACTGGCTTCTTCTTCGCGTGATTAGTCCATACTCCTGGAGATGTTCCTGACACTTTAGAATGAGGGTGGAGGCTGCATCTGCATTCTTAAAAGCCGTGATGATTGGGTTAATGGCCTCACATTCATAGAATGTGCCTTCCACCTGGAGAAAACAATCAGTGAGAGCTTCCTCGATGGCTTTTAACAAAGGTGTTGCCCATCTTTTGCAACCACTGTCTGCAACCTCATTTCAGGATCATCCAGGAGATGTTTGTCTTTCTGTCCAACCTGCACCAGCTAGGAAATATGACATTATCGAGTATTTTCAGTGAGCTGTACCTGGATGACAGAAGTTCAAAGAATTGAGCTGTGATTGTCCCTGAGTCCCCAGACTAAGCAGGCATATTGCTCTTAGAGCAAGTTCTCTAGTTTGATAGCTGTTTTCTATAAAGTTATTTTGTTCTCACCAAAATAAGTGTCAACTTGACTCATTTATGAAAAATTCTCACCTTTAATGAATGAGGTCAGATTCTCTTATCAGGTGTCTAAGAGTCTCTGCATTCTCACGCCCCCCATTTTTGTATAGCCCATATTTTTATTTTTTAATTTTAAGTTATTTTTAAAAAATATATCTTGGTTGCACACGCCTTTAATCCCAGCACTCGGGAGGC
>NC_022026.1:30458110-30471599 GCF_000317375.1 Microtus ochrogaster
ATATATATATATATATATATATATATATATATATATATATATATATATATTCTCATTTTACATGCCAAATCCAGTTTCCACTCCCTCACTTCCTCCTGCTCCCTCCATTTTGCCCCCCTCCCACTCCCCACTCCATCCTACATCCACACTTCAGAGAGGGTAAGGCTTCCCATGGAGAGTCAACAAAGTCTCACACATTGCTCTGAGGAAGGACCAAGCCCCTTCCCACTATATCTAGGCTGAGATATAGGTTTGCAAGAAAGGCAGTAGAAGCACTAGGGATAAATCCTGGTGCCACTGCCAGTGGCCCTTCAGTCTGCCCTAGCCATGCAAACTGTCAACCACACTCAGAGGGACTAGTTTGGTCCTATACTGGTTCCCTTGCTGTCAGGCTGGAGTTGGTAGGCTTCCATTAGCTCAGGCAAGCTGGTTCAATGGGTATTCCCATCATGGTTTTGACTTCTTTGCTCATATTCTCACTCCTCCCTCTCTTCAACTAGACTTTGGGAGCTCGGACCAATGCTCCTCTATGGTTCTCTTTATCTGCTTCCATCAGGTGCTGGATGTAGGTTCTATGATGATATTTAAGATATTCATCAATCTGACTTCAGCCCAAGGAAAGTTCAGGCACCCTCTCTACTGTTGCTTAGGGTCTTAGCTGGGTCATCCTTGTGAATTCCTTGGAATTTCTCCAGATTTTTTGCTTGCCCCATACTGGCTCCTTCAGTCAAGATATCTCTTTCTTTTTTCTCTGTCTCTGTCCTTGTCCCATCTCGACCATCCCATTCCCTCTAGTTCTCCTTCTCCTCTACTTCTCCCCTCCTCCTACCCTTCTACCTTCCTTCTCCCCCAACCCCCATGCTCCCAGTTTTCTCAGGAAATCTTGTCTATTCCTTCCCATGGGGTATCTATGTATGTTTCTCTTAGCGTTTTCTTGTTACTTAGCTTCTCTGGGGACATGGACTCCTTATCCTTTGCTTTACAGCTAGTATTTAATACCTATGAATGGGTACATACAATGTATATCTTTCTGGGTCTGGGTTACCTCACTCAGGAGGGTTTTTTTCCTAGTTCCATCCATTTGCATGCAAATTTTAAGATGTCTTTTTTTTTTTACTGCTGAGTAATACTCCATTTTGTAAATGTACCACATTTTCTTTACCCATTCTTCAGTTGAGGGACATTTAGGTTGTTTTCAGGTTCTGGCTATTACAAATAATGCTGCTATGAACGTAGTTGAGCAAATGTCCTTGCAGTATGGTTGAGCATCCTTTGGGTATATTCCCATTGTATGTGCATGAGCATTTGTCTGCACATTCTTACCTTGTTTGCTTATCTTCTTGCCAATCATTCTCACAGATACAACCTGAAGTATTCTTTACTAATTTTGTAGCCTTGCCTCTAGCCAGTCCAGTTGATAGCCATCAGTCATTGTGTTCAGTCCAGGTGAAAAAAATAGTGTGGCTTGAACTACTGTGCTAACTGGGGGGTTGTAGAATAATAGGCATATTCCAGATGGGACAAGTCACAACATGATTTGTCCATGAATTGATAGTAATGAATGGGAGATGGTACAATTACATTAACTTTGTGATGATGCTATCATTAACTTGGAGATGCTTACAGTGGGCACACCCAGGCTAGAGGAACGAAGAAAGTATGTTATACTATATAAAATTTGTTAATTTTTTTGTACATGAAAGTAGGAATGTCATGGTAGAGTTGGAAACAATAAACATGCACTCTCTTCCCATAGGAGTCCAGGTGATTGTCAGGTTTTTAAATAGACACTTGAGAAACATCATTCTATATGCAGTTCTGATGTCATTTACCTAGACAAGCTTGGCAGAACAAAAACAGAACATTGCAAGTACAGTCACAGCACCTGATTATTTAGAGACAGCACCAGGAAGAGCTTTTGTTCTCACCTTGACTATTACCTTATTCTAGATATTGCACTTGTATTCACTCTCAATATATATGCATTGTTTTAATTTTAATATAATCTTTGGATGTGTAGAGAAGAACTTACATTATATCTGTCTCTTAGTCATGTGTATAAAAACCTATTTCCTACTGCAAAGTTTTTGGATTTGAATAGATAAATATTTTTAATATCCTTTTATTACCTGTATCCTGGCATACTTCATTCTCTACTTAGCCAGGTGACATCAGTATGTAAATTCTAAGATAGACTGTGTGGAAAAAAATGATCAAACCATGTAAGACAGAAATGACAGAATATTAACTCAAAGTTACAGTGGTAGCTTGAGGTTATTTTTGCCCCAGCTAACCAACTGGTTTAAATATTAGATAAACTGTGAGCATGTTTAGATACTCAGTAGCTTACACATTTTATGGCTATACTTTTTTAGTTTTTTAATAAATTAATAGTCAATGTGGGGCCAACAGCTCTTCTAGATGCCTCTAAATGTGCAGGTACCCTGAATGTACTTAAAATATTCTGTTTTCTTTGAGTGAGTTTATCCAGGTACATGACACCAGTACCATCTACTGAATAATGTTTCTCAAATGTCCACTTTAAAACCTCACAATCTACCTGGACTCCTAAGAGGCTAAGAAAATGGACTTCATGGTTTTGTATGTTTGAATGCTTTGTCTGTACTTGGTAGAACTGTTGAGAAGGAATAGGAAGTATGGCCTTGTTGAGAAGGGATAGAAAGTGTGACCTTGTTGGAGCAGATGTGTCACTCAAGGTAGGCTTTGAAATTTTAAATTCTCATGCTACTCCCAGTTAGCTTGCTCCCCCTCCTCCCAACCTGCCTCATGATTGTGTCATGATGTGTAAGTTCTAAGCTACTGTTCCAAAGCCATACCTGCTTGCCTTGTGCCATACTCTCTACTATAATGCTCATGGACGCACCCTCTGAAACTGTAAGCCCCAATAAACCCCTTTTCTGTAAGTTGATTATATTATCTTAGTACAACAGTAGAAATGTAGGTAAGACAATAAGTATGGTCTTTTAAAAATAATTGATTAAATTCCTTCTTTAACATTTTCATGCATATTCCAATTAACCAATTGATTACTATCACCCTAGTGATCTTATGTCCCTCCCATTCATTTTACCTATCCCTTCTGGGAAGTCCATTTCCCACATTCATGTCATTTCTTCAGATTAGTACACAAAGTGTTAAATAGCATTAAGACATTTTAACAAAGTTTGTTTTCATGACTTACCTCACCCTGCATCCTCTGCCACTCTGCTACTGTTGGTCCCCTTGTAGCTTCATGTCAGTCTGTTTTCCTCTTTCATGTTCTATGCATCCTTTTGCCTACCCTCATCTTTCCTCATTTCCTATTATTACTCTCTCGGTCTTCTTTTTGTTTGTTTCCTCTTTTTGTTCTGGGGGATTTTTGTTCATCTTTTTTTTTTTTTTTTTTTTTTTTTTTTTTTTTTTTTTTGCTTTACCCACACTTAGACCTACTTATATGTATACAAGTACACATTATAGGGTACAAGTACAACATTCACAGATGAGGTACAGCATGCATGTTTTGTTTTGTTTTTGTTTATTTCTGAGTTGGTCTCATCTTGCTTAATATTGTACTTTCCAGGCCCATCCATTTTCCTGAACATTTCATGATTTCCTGTATAGAAGAATACCATTTTTATATGTACCACATTTTCATCATTCATTCATCTATTGATGGACATCTTGGTTGGTGCAGTGATTTTTGTTTTTGTCAGGATTTATGTGTATAGATATTTTGGCTGCACATATCTCCATGTACTATGTGCATGTGGAGCCTGAGGAAGCAAAGAAAGGGTATAGAATACTCAGAAACTAGAGTTAAAGACGTTTGTAAGCTGCTGTAAGGTTGGGTGGTGGGAATTAAATCAGAGTCCTGTAGAAAATCAGTCAGTTCTTTTAACTGCAGAGCCATCCCGCCTGCCATAGTAATCAAGTTTCCAGAAAGTATTCTTTCCCCTTTCCACTCTTTGTCTAACTTGCTCTTTCCTTAGTTGATTGTTTTGAGAACTTCTGACTTTGATTTGACCTTTCAATGTCATGATCAAATACTGAGCAGAACCATTTCAAGGAGAAAGAATTTGTTTTGCCTTGCATTTTTAGTTCATGTTCAGCTATCTACACAGTTCTGGGACTAAGGGAAGCAGAATGTCATAGTGGAAGGGCATAGCAACTATCTGCTTACATTATGGCTGCCTGGAGGCTCGAGAGAAAAAGAAGTGGGAGCAACCTAAATCTTTCAAAATTATATCACTAGTAACATATTTTCCACAGCTGGGCCTGACCTTTTGCCCCTTCCCAATAATGTCATTAAATTTTCAGTCAAACAAAGGATTGGGACAGAGCCCTCAGGTTCCAACCACTTCTTAGAAGCTGTCAACCAACCTCCAATATGAGACTGGGACTAACATTTCATATTCTTATTTACATGCACTCTCCCTCTCTCCCTCCATATGCATAATACGTGGAAAAACAGTCATCTATTTATATTTTTAAAAAACCAAAGTCACTGTGGGTCCTTCTTGTTCCTGGGTTTTAGAGGAGCAGTTTGCTATGGTAATCTTTTATCCACATATTGCTGGATGAGAGGCTCACTTAAGCTACTTGTTTTCAGGAATCTTAGGTATACTTTTTAGTCTCTGCCTCCATTTTTTCCCTATGGTAGACAGGATAACAAAAATATTAATCCCTTTTCATTATGGAGATTGTGTATGTAAATCACCTAGTTCGCAGCACACTGTATTTCATGTATTATCCATCACTATGGCAGCCAGTGTCATTTTACACTCACTTCTAGGTTTCTTTCAGGTACTTAGGCTTTAGGGAATAGAGTACACATCCAGTATTTTACCACTGGAGATCTCTCTTGTGTTAAAACTAAAAAAAAAAAAAAAAAAAAAAAAAAAAAAAAAAAAAAAACCACATTTGAAAGGGAAAACCCTTAGCTGTTGCATTACTTGTCAGGAAGATAAATTGTTGCCTTTGCTCCCGAGTTGAAAAAGAGCAAAAAGTTTCAGTGCTAATCCTGATCTCTTGGACTTAAAGCAGATACAAGTGGATGTTCAGGTTGGGAAGTAAATGAACAAAAGGGACATTAGAGCTACTAATACCATCATAAATAAAACAGATAGTGCACTTTAGCATAGAGGTTTTCAAGTTGTTCTGCACATGTGAGTCACCTAAAGAGTTTTGTAAATATCATCACCTAGGTCCCTATCAGACTGAATGTCTTAGCTTTCTGGGGGACAACTTGGTTGGGAGGCTTTAAAAGCTAGTGTTTGCATCATATGACTCAGAGAATGATCTGTGGCCTGGAATCAAACATTTGGCCTCACAGCTTGGTTGCAATGCCAACTCTAAAACCCCATATTCCTTAATTAGAATCTGCATATTAACAAATTACTTTTCAGAAATACTCTTTAGCACCCTGATTGTCAAACATGGATATACCTTGAGATAGCTTTAGGATGCTGAAAAATAGCGGTGCTCAAATGACTTACACAGTCAGGGCCTTATGCAACCACTGAAGCAAACACTGAAAATGTACTATAATTCAGTAATTATATTAGAAAATTCCCTAGAAAACTATAAAATGTCTGTTTTCCATTTATGTTTTATATATACATATTGCAAGCACAAAAAATGCATACTATTAATCATTCTGTTATAAACAGTTTGGCAACTTGTTTGTTTTATCATGAGCATGAGATGAAAAAATATGACCTAGAAGCCAATGAAATCCACCCCATCTGTTCTTGTAAATGTCATCAGAAGAGATTCATAGCCATTTGTTAACATATTGTATGCCACTATGTTCCTACAATAAGCATAAAGTCAATAGGCAAGATGAAGATATTATATCCCACAAAGTCTAGAGCATTGACTTTATTAATGTGAAATGTTTGCTGATACTGGCTTTAAGATTTACTTTTTATGTGTACTGTATGGGTATTTGACCGACCTGCATGTATATCTGTTCATCATGTGTGTATATGCCAGTGCCTTTGGAGGTCAGAAGAAGATGCCAAATCCTCTGGAACTGTAATTGCAGACAGTTGTTAACTGTCATGTGGGTACTGGAAGCCTAACCTGAATCCTCTTCAAGAGCAACAAGTAGTTTTAACTGCCGAGCCATCGTTTTAGTCCCTTGCTGATACTCTTTTATAGTAAGTTGTAACAGTATTTAAAGTTACCTGGTGCCAAATAATTCTCATAACTGTTTATCATTCAGATGTGCTCAGATTTATTTGTTCGGTGATTTCTATAGCATAGGTATTATATGACAGAAAGAAAAGCAATGTATTGCATGCTGAATTTCATGTCTCCATCAATTAGAAGTATGGTAGACACCTGTATGAGTTACTTTTCCATGGAAATGCCAAAAATTTACCACATTTAATTTTCCTCTTTTAAATTATTTCTTTTCCTTATTCATTCATTAGGCTTATGAATTCATATTTCAGCTTGTCATGTCAAGAACTAAGTAGTAGAAGAGTTTAGTGTTAGTTTTATAGTGGAGACTTCTCACAACACAGCATATCAGGAAGTGGAACCTGATATAACTTTCAAAGGCTCATTCCTAAAGACTAATGAATCCCAGTTAAGTGCCACTTCCTGAAATGTTCCATCTTTTAAACATACCATTGGCTGGTATAATAGTTACTTTTTTATCACTGCATCATAACAGGCTTGACAGAAGTGGCACATACCTTTCATTCTACCACTCAGGAGTCAGAAGCAGGTGAATCTTTGAGTTCGAGGCCAGCCTGGACTACAGAGTAAGTTTACAGTGCAGCCAGAGCAACATACTGAGACCCTGTGTCAAAAACAAAACAAAGCAATAAGAACAACAACAACAACACCAAAATACCTAACAGGAAAAAAAAGTTAAGGAAGGGTTTATTTTGTTTCACACATTGATGATAGAGAAAGCATGGTAGTGGAAGCATGAGAAATCTGAACATATTGCCTCCACGGTCAGGAAGCAGAGATATAAATAGTTAACTTGATTATATTCTTTCCTCTTTTTATTCAGTCCTGGACTCCAGCCCATGAAATGATAAACACCTACATTTGGGGGTGGTTCTTTCCATCCCAGTGAAATCTCTCTGGAAGAGACCTTATAGACATACCCAAAGGTTCTATCTTCTAGGTGGTTATAATAATAGTCAAGTTGATAATTGAAATTAACTACCATGGGGCCTAGAAAGTTGGTTTGATGGATAAGAGCTCTTATTTTTCTTGCATAGGGCCTGGGTTTGGTTCCTAGCACCCATGTGATGGTTCACAACCTTTACAACTCCAGTTCTAATGGATCCAATGCCCTGGTTGACCTTTGTGGGCAACAGGCATGCATGTGGTACATATAAATGCATGCAGGCAAAGAACTTATATATATATATATATAATATTAAGTAAATAATCTTTTTAGCTAGTTACTACAACTCTACCCATTGTTAACTTGTTTGCTATACATATCACTTTAAAGTGTAACATTCCACCCCTCTCAAAGACTTATGACTAGCTTGTTATACAAAATTCCAATTTCAGAAAGTTCCATAGCCTTTGCAGTTTAAATGTTCAAAAGTCTCACTTTGAAGTTTAAGCATAGTTCAAGACAATCTCTGAACCTGGGGAAATATATCCATAGGCAGATATTTTAAAGCAGAGAACAACCCTTGAAGTAACATTATGTGTCTGGCTCTCTCTCCAAGTAAATTTGCATTTAAGATGGGTCTCTCTATGTATGTTTGCCTGGTCTAGAACTCAGTGTGTAGACCAGGCTAGCCTTGAACTTATAGAGACCCACCTGCCTCTACCTCCCAAGTGCTTGGATCAAAAATGTGTCACAATACACCTGGCTAAATTTGTATTTTATAAACTGTCAATTCTGATGGGTGGGGTCGTTCCTTAAGGGTATGTTTTCTATGGTTCCAGTACTGAGCAGTGAGGTTTCTCGTTAGCTGCCTTCTGCACAGCCTATATCTGTAATTTGGATCTAAGTTCATATACCTTGCTCATACTCTGACTTTTTTTCTTTCTTCACCAAAGTACATATTTTTCAGTTCTCTTTCACTGGAAATCTGAATAAGAACAATGAGTAGCAACTATGTCATAGCTTGAATGTTAGATTCTCCCTTGAAATTTCTTCCACTAAATCACTTAGTCCATTAGTTTTACATTCAGCCTCACTCAGATTTGCATGACACTGGTCAAGTGCTACTGGACTCTGCCTGAGCGTAATACAAGTAGCCAGAATAACTTCCCAGTGACATCCTTGTTCCCCTCTGAAACCTATGTGCTGGGCCTCCCCGGCCTTACTTATTATTATTTTTATTTTGCTGTATAATTTTATAGACTTCAGATTCATGGTCCATTAATCTCTCCTCATAGCATGGTAAGGTTTATCTGTCTAGCCCACAACTGTACACTCTTCCACATTCTTGCCATAAACTTTTTCCCATAAACGTATCACATGGTCAAATTTATGTCAACAGTTGGCCTTCTTTTTGGTACCATTTTTCTGTCTTAGTTACTACCTTTGTGCTGCTATCAAATACCTGACCAAAAAAAAGTGGTTTATTTTAACTTACAATTTATATGGAGAAGGCATGGTGACCACAGTATTGTATCTGTCGTGGCAGGATCATTAGGAAGCTGGTCTTATTGCATAGCCAGGAAACAGGGTAAGATATTTGATGCTGGTGCCCAGCTGACTTCCTCCTTTTGTCCTCAGGGTTAGGGACATCAATTAGGGGTTGATTATAACTGGTATAGGGTTGGGGTTTGTGGTAGAAATTATGTAGGCTCAGGAATCTCTTTGGAAAAATAAAAGTTGGGGGGGAAATTGGATGGGATAATAGGTAGATTAGTGTGAGCTTCCTCACACTAATAATAGTGAGTAATAGAGTGGATAGTCGTTAAGTAATTATTTATAGACAGTTTATATTGGTATAGATTCTTGTATACTGATACAAATTCAAATTATATTTGGTACATTGAACATGCTCCTATTTCTGTTTACAATATTTGTACACCTATACAAAGTTAATTTATCATATTGTATCTATACCTCTGCTTAAACCATTTTGTATATTGATATAATTTTAAGATATATTTATCATATTATACTATACATTTCTACCACTGATCAAGATAGTTATATGTTATTTACATTTTGAGGTTGTTGTCCTCATTTGCTGCACAGTTGTTTAAAGATTGTTTAATATTTTTTCCATCAGTTACTAGATATAAAAAAGATTGTTTAATATTTTAATATGAGGCCTTACTCTTTAAAGTATATAGGTATAAAGAATTATAGGTCAATAGTCATCCATGTTTGTCATAGTTAGATTGATCAGGTTCCTTAGATACATAGAGATTGTATTCTGCATAGATAAGGTATAAGGTAATCTTCAGCCACTTAAAAGAACTGTAGAATATGACATTTAAATAACTTAAAATTCTGTTGACCTGAGACACGATTGCTCCTGGCAACACCGATCTATCCCTGAGGGTATGTTGGAGCACTGAAGACACTCCCCTGGGAGCTTGTTTTTTTGTTTTTTGTTTTTTTTTTCTTGGCAAAACTGGCCTTTGGGCAGAGAATTGCTAACCACTGACAAAATGCTTGGTGTCCTGACTGGGCAAGCAGGATACAAGAAAGAAGACTGCCAAATCTTGCCAAGACATGGTAAGATGGTTTTGAAAATTTTCCTGCCTCTGAAAACGGTGTCAGTTACTCTAGGTTTAGCCAAAGTTGACCCCTCCAATGTTGCAAATGACACTTTGGGTGATTGCTCAGGTAGCCAGTTGTCTCTGTCGTTTATTTCACATTTTGCAAGCTGCTTGATTGCACTTCCTGTTTACTCAAATAATATTACTTTCCTTCTCAGGTCTTCAATGGTGTTGAAGACTAGATAGTTGTAGTTACTTTCTTCTCATGACTTAGCCAAGCCATTTCTAATACAAGATTTAGACTCACCAAGATAGGATAGATTATAGAGTATTTTCCTAATTTGCCAAATGTAAATGGACTAAATATTGTAACCATAATTCTTGCTTAATAACTCTTTTTTGTTATATGTAATTTTAGATAGAAAACGGGAGGTGAGGTGGGATTCTCCTCTGTATTCTGTGAATAAGTTTTATTGCCATTGGTTAATAAAGAATCTGCTTTCAACCAATGGCTTAACCGAGTAAAGTCAGGCAGAAAATCTGAACAGAGATGTAGAGAGAAGCTAGGCAGAGTCAGAGAGACACCATACAGCTGCCGAAGGAGACAGATGCCCCAGAACCTTACTAGTAAACCACAAGCTTCATGATAAAATACAAAATAATTGGAATGGGTTAATTTAAGATGTAAGAGTTAGTTAATAAGAAGCCTAAGCTAATAGGACAACCAGTTTATAGTTAATAAAGGCCTCTATGTGTTTCTTTGGGAATGAATGTCTGCGGGACTGGGCAGGACAGAAACTTCTGTCAACATCCTCCAATTTTCATTTCATTTTGTTACCCTAGCCAATGGAATGGTGTTTTCTATATTCAAGGTAGGCCTTTCTTTCATTACTGAACCTCCTTGAAAATAGCCTCAGACACACCCAGAAGCATACGTCCTGGTGATTCTAAATCTAAAGGTCTAAACCATAACAGTTAAGCAACAAGCATTCAAAGTATTAGCCATTGTGAAATAGTTAAGATTTTTTTTCTTCTTTTTCTTTTTTTCCCGTTTATTTATTAAAGATTTCTGTCTCTTCCCCGCCACCTCCTCCCATTTCCCTCCCCCTCCCCCAATCAAGTTCTTCTCCCTTGTCAGCCCATAGAGCTATCAGAGTTCCCTGCCCAGTGGGAAGTCCAAGGACCACCCACCTCCATCCAGGTCTAGTAAGGTGAGCATCCAAACTGCCTAGGCTCCCACAAAGCCAGTACGTGCAGTAGGATCAAAAACCCACTGCCATTGTTCTTGAGTTCTCAGTAGTCCTCATTGTCCGCTATGTTCAGCGAGTTAAGATTTTACTGTCGCATTATCAAATAGCCATTTTATTCCTTCTTTGTTAAATCAACAGGGATTTTGAGATAGTGACCGTATTCCAGTTTCAAGCAATAAATCACAATCTGTCTATGTCAGGCCTGAGAAGCGTGTCCCTTCAAGATACTTGCTTTATTCATTTGTCCTGTTTCTAAGGGGACTATGCATGAAGAAAACATTCTTAACTACTGAGTGATATCTCTAGCCTCCTTACATGTGCCACTTTTTCAAGAAACGATTGTAGTAAATGCTTCTAAGCCATCCTCAGCAGTTCAAATCAACTGGGAAATCATCCACTTCTCTGCTTTCCCAGATGGGTTCTGAACTAAATAATCAAAGACAGTAAAACATTAACATTTATGTGCCTGGCAGTTGTTCAGTTAAATTTCCTGTCGCTCCATCTCCATGGATTCCAACATGATCCCTAGTCTCCACATATGCCATACATTCACACGTATACATAAATATTTTTTAATCTTAAAAATCATGGACAGTTCTTCTCTTTCTTTCCAAATATTTGTAGAATTGTTAAGGCCTTGCTTGAATCACTCAGATTCTACTCATAAGTGGCAGTGAGGAAATTAAAATAAAAAAGTCACATATTTAAAGAGACTCAGATATACTTTCAAAGAATCCTTAACCTGATGAATTCTCTTCTATAATTTTCCTTCCATAATAGAATGAATGCTTCCCCCATAATTCCTTTCTCTCAGAAATGATTTTCCAATCTCTCTGCTAGCTTTATAATGTATTTACTATTTGGATAATTTTAGCCTGCCTTAAAATTATGAATTTCCCTGGCTGGGGTTATAGTTCAGTGTTATAGTACTTGCCTAATATGTACAAGCCCCTGAATTCAGTCTCTAGAAATGCAAAACAAAACAAACAGAAAAATACAAATTCCCTTTAGTAATTCTTTCTTCCTCTGAATTCCTGGTCTCAAGGGCAAAATAATTCCATGTTCCAAAGAAATAATTTGCCAGTACCCTTTTATTTAGATCATTGATGCGTTAATTGAAAATATTTTATCTGTAAAATATGTTGGCTTACTTTTAATTATACATTAAATATAAAGGAAACATTTAATTTTCCAAGAGATGGCCAAATTGGGTTAGAATACCTTACATGTTAATACAGAGTGCTTCTTAATTTGTTCTGGCTCCAAACCTTCTGGTTGAAATCCCAGCTCAAATTTACAAAGTAAAGGTTTATTGTTATGTATCCACTATGGGCCTCCATTTCCTCATGTGCATTATGAATATGATAATAATACCTACAGTATTGGTTGTATGGAATAATATTACTATGTATAAAATAAAAAAATAAGCTTGCCAAATCTGCTTTTGCCTAAAAGCTTCTTTTCTTTTCAAAAATAAAAGTTTGATTGTTTTTCTTTAACATTTCAACATCAAACAGGGATATTAGTGCCTGAATATTTATGCTCCCATCATATCAAAGAAAGGAGAAATTGATTTATGCAAGCTGCATATGCTTACTTTTTATCCATGTGTATTTTATATGTATAGATTTTTTTCTTATGTATATTTATTGTTTTCATGGAGGCCAGAAGAGGGAATTAAATTTTCTGGAAATGGAGTTACAGATGGTTGTGAGCTTCTGTACAGATATTGAGAACTGAACCCAGACCTGCTACAATAGTAACAAATGCTCTTAACCACTTGGCTATATCTCCAACTCATTTTAATATACATTGATAATACAGTAACTATTCCAAAGTAATCTGGATCATGTTTTAGAAGCACATTTTCTTGTTTTTTTCTAAAGTGACAGATAATTTCTCAAATCATTTACATATTTGTATTCATTGATAAGATAAAACAGAAATAGGATGTGATATTGTAAGGGACTAGGAAGTTGGTAAATTTTGTATGAAGATACAAAAAAACTTACTCTGAATAGATTGAAATGCTTTTAAATACCAAAATATTGATAATGCTTAAGTCTTTGTGATAAAATTGCAAGTGATTTGTTTCTTTTAGCAGTTTATGCACTAGTGACACTGTATATAATTCTAATCTGTATTCTAAATGTCATTTTATATAATGAAAATTAGCAATTGTAAAATTGACCATTGTACAAAATGTATACAGTATTAAAAGCATAGGGTGGTTTTTTTTCTTTAAAAAAGAATCTGTGAGAATGTAGCTTGTCTGGCATGTGTGAGGGCTCTGAGAGCCAGCCCTAGCACCAAAACCCCAAACTTCATATACACGTTTCATGAGCATTCACTTATGATTTATAATATTAATATGAGTGAAGCAAGAATCAGTTGATGATATTAGGATTTTTACCATCCTAAAATAAAATAAATACCTTATCTAGATCATCTGAATATCTGGGGGCTTACCTTTGTTTTCTTTTCTCTTCTTTCCTTCCTTCTTTCCTTCCTTCCTTCCTTCCTTCCTTCCTTCCTTCCTTCCTTCCTTCCTTCCTTCCTTCCTTCCT
>NC_022026.1:30471699-30489329 GCF_000317375.1 Microtus ochrogaster
CTTCCTTCCTTCCTTCCTTCCTTCCTTCCTTCCTTCCTTCCTTCCTTCCTTCCTTCCTTCTTTCCTTTTTACAGAGAGAGAGAGAGGGTCTATATATGTTACCCTGTCTGTCCTGGAAGTCACTATGTAGACCAGGCTGGCCTTAAATTTGCAGAAAATTTCCTCTCTCTGTCTCCGAAATGCTGGGACTAAAGGTATATATCACCATGCCCAGCTGGCATACTTTTTCTAATCTTGTTTCTTTAAACCTTGTGGAGTCCATCCTTTTTTTTCTGCTATTATTTTTTATTTATTTTTGTTTTATGTGTCTTTACTGTCTTGCCTGTTTGTCTGTCTGGGAACTACAGTATGCACTACAGAAGGAGGCCAGTAAAAGGTGTTGGGATCTCCTGGAATTGGAGGTATAGATTACTGTGAGCTGTCATGGGTTGCTGGGAACAGAATTCAAGTCCTCTGGAAGAGCATCAAGGCTCTTAACTGCTGAAACTTGTCTTTGTAGTTTGAATGTATTTGGCCCCATAAGTTCATAGGAAGTGACACTTTTGGGAGGTGTGGCCTTATTGAAGGAACTGTGTCACTGTGGGGGTAGGTTTTGAGGTCTCATTTGCTTAAGCTTCACTCATGCCACAGTCACCTTCATGTTGCCTACAAGATGTATGACTCTCAGCTGCTTCTCTAGCCCCATTTCTGCCTGTGTACTGCCATACTTCCCTACCATGATGATAATGGACTAAACTTCTGAAACCATAAGCAAGACATCTCAATTAAACATTATCATTTAGAAGAGTTGTCATGAATATGGTGTCTCTTCATAGCAATAAAAACCCGGAGAGTCCCTTCTAATTTTATATTATTTATTTATTATTTATTTTCATTTTATGTGTCTTAAGTGTCTTACCTCTATGTATATCTGGGAACAACTTGTGTAAACTACTCAAGGAGGCCGGAAGAAGGTGATAAATCTCCTGGAATTGGAGTTATGGATTACTGTGAGCTGTTATGGGTTGCTAGGAACTAAATTCAAGTCCTCAGGAAAGGCATCAAGTGCTCTAAACTCCTGAGCCTTGTTTCCAGCTTTCTGAATTTTTAAAAATATTTTTATTGATTCTTTGGAAATTTCACTTCACATAGCCTGATCACACTCATTTTCCAGTCTTTTCATGGCCACACCCACTCTCTTGTGACATACCCCCCAAAATAAAAGGTAAAATTTAAAAAAGTAAAACAAGTCCATTTTGTGTTATCCATATACTCACTGGAGTGTGGTTAAACTCTCAGTGGCCTGCCACTTTAATAGACTGAGTCATTATCCTCTCGTACCCCTGCCAGAAGCTATCAATTGTGGAGAACCAACCTCAGCATCCTCATTACACTTCCTAACGGTTCTATTCAATGGCTTCCTATTTAGGGTGTCACCCTCCTTTCGGCGGGGGGGGGGGGGTTGATTGGCAGGGTAAGGATTTGTAACAGAAGCCTTCCAGGTCCGTCCCTCTCAACTGTGCTTCTGCAATCATCTATATCACTCCGAAAGTGCTCTTTACAGCCAGTGGGAGCACGGGTTATGGGCTTCCACATGTTTTCTGATGACAGCACAGACCCCAGCTGCAGTAGGACCATGGACCTAGACATGGCCCTCAGAGACAACAACATCAACTTGGCCTCAGGTGACAGTACAGGTCACCCAGATTTGTATGGCCCCTGTATGTAGTAGGACCCACAGATGTCAACATAGCCTCAGGCTACAGTACAGACAACAAACGCTGTATGGCCTTTAATGGTAACAGAGGCCTAGAGCATCAACACAGACCCCAGCCACAGTAGTACATCAGGTGCAGACATGGCCCTTGGCAGCAACATGGATCTGGATGCCACCAGGACCTCAGATGGCAGTGCAGGCCTCTCACATATGACCACTAGTGGCAACACCAGACTCATGATTTAGAAAAAAATTGTCTTAGATTCATGTATTTTATTTTATGTGTATGAATGTTTTCCCCTTATGCATGTGTGCACTCCATGTATATGCCTGATGCCCTCAGAGTTCAGAAGAAAGTACAGGTACCCTGAAACTGGAGTCAGGGTT
Source organism: Microtus ochrogaster (assembly GCF_000317375.1). Lineage (NCBI taxonomy): Eukaryota > Metazoa > Chordata > Mammalia > Rodentia > Cricetidae > Microtus > Microtus ochrogaster. Next base: position 30,473,783 of record NC_022026.1, read on the forward strand.
GGTTTTAAACCACCATATGAATACTAGTAACCAAGCCCACATCCTCTGTAAGATCAAATACTCCTAAACACTGAACTGTCTTTCCACTCTCTCCCTTCTGATTTTTAAGAGTGCAATTATGAATATTTACACATTTTACAAATATATTTTCATAATGCATTCAAGTTAGTCTTAGGAACACAAATGTTTCCAATAACCTCACACCTTAGAGAAGTTATTATTTTGAATCATTATTATGTACACAAGTACTTTTTTATTGACTTTTATTGAGCTCTACATTTTTCTCTGTTCCGCTCCTCTTCAACCCTCCCCCAAGATCCCCATGCTCCCAATTTGTCTCAAGAGATCTTGTCTATTTCTACATCCCATGGAGATTAGATCTATGTATGTCTCCCATAGTGTCCTCATTGTTGTTTAAGTTCTCTGGGATTGTGACTTGTGGGCTGGTTTTCTTTGCTTTATGTTTAAAAACCACTTACAAGTGAGGACATGTGATACTTGTCTTTCTGTGTATGGGTTACTGATGGAGGAAGGTCATTGGTTAATTAAATAAAGAAGCTGCTTGCCCTGATAGTTTAAAACATAGGTGGGAGGAGTAAACAGAACAGAATGCTGGGAGGAAGAGGAAGTGAGAGCAGAGACGCCATCCTCCCCTCTCCCAGGCAGACACACGTGATGAAGCTCCTACCCAGGATGGACGTAGGCTAGAATCTTCCCGGTAAGACTGGTGCTCACAGATTATTAGAGATGGGTTGATCGGGATATCAGAATTAGCCAGTAAGGGCTAGAGCTAAAGGGCCAAGCAGTGTTTAAATGAATACAATTTGTGTGTTGTTATTTCGGGGCATGAGCTAGCCAAGCGGCTGGGGTGCTGGGGACGCAGCCCTGCCGCTTTTATTACTACAGGTTACCTCAGTCAAAATGATGTTTTCTAGCTCCATCCATTTTCCTGCAAAATTCAAGATGTCATTTTTGTTTCTGCTATGTAGTACTTCATTGTGTAAATGTACCACATTTTCCTTATCCATTCTTCAGTTAAGAGGCATTTAGGTTGTTTCCAGGTTCTGGCTATGACAAACAATGCTATGATGCTTGGTAGTCAAGTTTATTAAATGCAGTAAAAGAATGAGGTTTTCAACTGATAATCAATTTCTTTGGGACTATCTCCATTCTAATGAGGAACTTCTATATTTGTTGTTTGCTGGCATGGAAAATAAGGCTATGCCACTTGAAGCAACACATCTGATTCTAGGTTTTTGTCATTATCAGAATAAATATTTGTTCATATTTATCGTCTTATGGCCATACTGATTTTTTCCTATTATTTTGTTTTGTATTTTCAGAAAGAATTTTGGAGCACCTACACAAAAGCACAACAAGGAGAGACCAATAGAGGAAGTGACTGGTTTCAATTTTATCTTACTTTCCCATTAATCTTTGGCCTCTTCATTATTCTCCTTGTCATCTTTTTAATCTGGAGATGTTTTCTAAGAAACAAAACTCGGAGACAGACAGTAACTGAAAGTCACATTCCTTTCCCTCAACATCTTAACATTATTACACCACCTCCTCCACCAGATGAAGTCTTTGATAACAGTGGATTGTCTCCAGGCTTTTTGGAATACGTTGTTGGGCGCTCCGATTCTGTCTCCACTCGCCTTTCCAACTGTGATCCCCCACCAACCTATGAGGAAGCCACTGGCCAGGTGAACTTGAGAAGGAGTGAAACAGAACCTCATTTAGACCCACCACCAGAATATGAAGACATAGTAAACTCCAGCTCAGCTAGTGCCATTGCTATGGTGCCTGTGGTCACCACCATCAAATGAAGCTGCAAACATCTTTTTACTCAAATCATTTCTAAAATACTAATGGAAGAATTTTCTAGCACTTTACCATTACATAAATGTGCATTGACTTATTTTATTGGATTCTTACAGCATACCACTTTACATTAACTGGTTGATTTATCTTTAGTTTTGTTTCTTATTATAAAAGCATTATCTATGTTCATTTTTACAAGAAGAAACATGAAGGAAAGACATGCCAGTGAAGATCTGTAAGTGCTGTGATACCATATGCATGTCTTTACAAATGCACAAGTATGTATATGTATGTATTGCACACACACACACACACACACACACACACACACACAGCCACATATGCATCATCCAGTTTGTGGATAACTCTTGTAAAATTAACTAATTTCCATTACACCACCCGTAAAGACAGCATTACTTACCAAAATTGAAAAGGCAAGTGGAACCAACAGTTTATGTGATAGTCAGCAACATGCAATGTTTTCTAACCATTGTAGATGTTGGTTACACTCCCAATTCTTTCTTGGAAGGAAAAAAAATGTACATGGATTCATTCTCATTTTAGAAACATCTCACAGAGGGAGAGGGAGACAGAGATTATAGTATATAACAAGGAAATCATTGATTATTATTGGCATTTAGCTCATATTGTACCAGGATTTTTCTTCTTGGCTGATTACCACACACTGTCCCATTAAAATTTGCTACCATCTTTGAATGCTTCATGCCATTCATATTATTATCTTGTTTGCAAGAATTTCTAGGTAGTGAAATAATGTATGTGTTAAAACAGGGAGTAGATACTGACCACTCCTTTGCTCATCGTATGATGGGATAATATTTTTCTTTTACACTAATTTTTATTTTCTCATTTCTACAATAAACTCTTCATCCACTTGAAAGATTAGGTAGAACCAATTTTTGAATTATATTCTTAATGTTTTATACAGGCTGAAATCTTATTCTCAAAATTATTAGTATACAATTTTCCATTCAATTATAAGCTGTGATTTTTGTGTTGATATTCTGTTGATAAAATATGATTACACAGTATCTGCTATAGTAGATGCACACTAAAACTAGTTTCGTCCCACATAGATCTCATTGTTGCTGTTTATTTTATATTCTATTAATTTTTTTTTTTTAGATGCAGTAGTTTTATGTCTTTCCCTTGGAGTGGGGGGAGCAGGTTGTGAATGAACTGCCAAAATAAACTATTTCAGAAGAATTTTAGAAAAGGTCAAGTGACATGATGTATGTACCAGTAATTTGTAAAATGTGAAGAACTATTCAAATGTAAGACTATAACATTAGTATTGCACTCCAGGGGGACATTTCTTCCTGTTTCCCTAGAACTGACTAGAACTTTCACATAATGACAAATAGAGCAGTCTGCTCCATAAATAACTAATATTTTCCTCTGAATGTACAGGGTATTATTACCTTCTGATATAATCTGGACTATATAAAAGCTGTGCCAATTTAAGTACATTTGCCAATGCAGCATAAGATGGAGAAATGCTGGAAATTATACCAAAGTACATAAATTAGTTAATAGGTCTGATAGATGAAAAAATATGGTATCACCACAAAAATATTGCTTTGAATTTTTCTGACTATATGATCTTTACATTCTAATTAAGTCTGTAGTTATAGATGTTTGATTCAGTGTGCAAGATGATTTACAGGTTGTTTATAATTGAAAATTGAGACTATTTTTGTGGGGATTTGTGTTTGTGTTTGTGCAACACTAATATTAGGCTTTATATGAGACCAGTAATTTTCAACTGTGGTCACAGACCCTTAGAGTTCCTGACAGCCTTCCAGAGGATCGGTTCAATCAAAATATTTTCATCCTATCTGAAGACATTATTTATTTCTTTATTCTAAGTCTCTCAAAACAGAATTGAAAATGGAAAAAATTAATCTTCCCATACATGTTTTTAAAAAAGAAAATATAGCTATTTTTCATAAAAATTATACACCTTTATTGGCATATATATTTTTTTAATTTTTAGATGACCTAGGGTTTTAATTTTTCAGTTAATTTCTAACATGCTAAGTATTGATAGATATAAATCTCAAAAAACAAAAGTTCTTTAGAATCTAGATTTCCCCAAAAATGTAAAGGGAGATCCAGAATCCAAAATTTTAAATTAGGCAAAAACACAAGACATATGGTCATTAAGTTAGGTTTTTCTTCTTGTAACATGATTTTACATTTTGAAGTTTGAATATTAGATTTAACATTTCCCGCACTGAAGTATAAGAATGAGTGATGGTTCTTGGAACAAAACCCAAATGTTTAGACAGCTATTTAGATTATTGATCAGAAAAACACTACTTCATAGTAAATAATAGTTGCACTAACCATAAATTTCATGATAACTTTTCCATGATAATGATAGAATAAACAAAATACTTTCTTCAAGAAATTTGATTTTACATTTTTTGTTGTGTTTGAGTACACTTTAGGTTTCATACTTTTAAAATCCCCTTTGCTAGTCCTTCTGGTTTTATAAATTGAGTTTCTTAACATTTATTATAATTAAGGGGCTTATCTGGAATAGTGTATATTTTTATGCTTTGCCTTTCCTACTTGATTGATACTGCATTTGCCTTGATCATTTTTAATGAAGATTTATTTTTTCAGAATATACTTAATATCTTTCTAAACAGTGAGTAAATGGAATTAAATGGTTTATATTAAATAAAAGGATCTGCTCATGGTTCCTCAAGTAGAAAGATTTTCAAACCTCAACCTGCAGTGCTTGTGTCTGGAATCCTTGAACTGGCAATTTAGGCTTGCTGCTCTAAATGTCCCAGTAAATTCTATATGTTTTAAATAAACAAAATGATTGCTTCTTTTCATATTGACCAATTGAAATGGAGATGTTACATTTGTTGATTGCTAATGATAACTTCTTCAGGACTGATGATCTGATCCAGTAACTACAGAGTTAGTTTTAACTCAGTTCTATGTAAATAGCATGTATTTTATTACAATACTTCACATTTTCAAATGTTTGGTTTACATTAAATTATGGTATTTAACTTTTTATGTTTATACTAGATCCAATTTTCTTATGTTTCTGTGTTTTTAGTATGCTAAATAAAGCCATTTTTAACCCAGGAGATTATTTTTCTATCATTTATTTATCATGTGATTAACTGGTAAAAAGTACTGCATAAGCTATTATAAATTACACTTTTAATTAGGTCAGATTATTGTATTTTCATATGAATTTGCAAAATATCAATACACAGAAATCAGGAATAATCTAGTGAAAAAAATGGAGTTTTTCTTTAGCATCAAAATCTTTCTAAATGACCGAAAGAAATGGAAACAAGTGCTTCATGTAAATAAAATCCCTGCTATTGTATACTTCGTCAGTTCATGAGAATGGGAATGGATGTCTTCAGATACCAAAAAGCTGCCTTTTTCCTACTTAACCTGCTTTTGACATTTGCCATGTGAATAAAGTATGGACAAAGTACTCCAGCACTGTGGCCTACACGGCTTTGGACTTGATTTGACTAGGATGGTTAGGTAATGAAGAAAGGATAGACACACTGATAAACATACAGAAAATTTGAGATCTGGTCAGCCATGCACTCTGATGGATATGTACAAGAAGCACCCAAACTCAACATATATGTGTATGTGTATTATATATATTGTATAAATAATACACACATATAGGTTATTATATGCAGCTGAACTAAGAGACGTGTTAACTAATATACACAGTGGGTCTCCGTAGGGAGCAGTCTCAGGCTGCAGTCAACCAGGAGGAGACAGCTGTTGTTGATAATTTCTGCACACACTGTCAACATCCTTACTCCCTCTAGGAGAAGTCCTTGCCATTCCCCTGGGGCCTCATCAGGGGAAGACCTTGCTATTCTCATGGGTTTGAGGCATTTGGGTTCTTGACATGGCCAGACTTGTGTCATGAATAAAGGAATATACTTAGCCCCCACACTCCAGGCTCTCTTTTCTCAACCAGGAATACTAGAGCTTTTACCACCTCTTTCCTTACAGACCACCAAGAAGGAAAAGAAAAGAGAAGTAAGATGTAGAATTTTCCAACAGGCAAAAACTTTAATGATGTTAGCTAACAATGGAAAATCACAAAAATAACCCCAAATTTTTATCTATGATCTAGAAAGCTCTAGGCTTATGTATGTGTTAATGAAAAGTAATAATGAGGTTCTGTAACAAGAGAAAAATAGGGTGACTTTTGTTTGATTAATGTTAATTTTTGTTTTATTTTGTTTTTGAGATAAAATCTCACTATGTAGTCCAAGCTATACAAAACTCTATGTATTTTAGGATAGCTTTGAACTAGCAATTCTCCTGCTCTAGCCTCCTAAATAATATAATTATGAGATTTATCACAATGTCCAGCTCAGAGTAAATTTAAAGCATTATTTTTTTCATCAAATTATTATTAAGTGCTATAAACATGACTATGATTTATTTAGAAGTGTACACTCATTCATTTACCCCACAAAGCACACACCACAATGAGATACTTTCTGAAGTTTCAATAAATTTCTTACTTTAGACAAATATTTTGACCAAAATATTTTCATCAATCCAAATGTTTTGGTCATGCCATAGAGTTACAGAGGTTCTTGCAGACTTTCTGATGGCTGGGTAATCAGCTCAGTCAGAGAGACTGTCCACTGATTTTTAAACAAATCTAGAATGTGTTTAGCTTGTGACAGAAGTTTTCAATTTCTGTGTTTACAAAGTTTCAAAACAGGTTGAAGATGGCAGTAATGAGGGGAGTGGTATTCTCCCAATGCCATTCAAAGTTCCTAAATCTTTCCACAATGTAGTTGCTTGGTATAGCGTTTCTTCCTCTTCCAACACAGCATATACATTGCACAGAGATTTCCTGGCTATACAGTTAATCCTCTCCCCTTTCCATTAGGAAGAAATTATGTTATGCTCCCACAATATTAAGAATGTGAAAATAATATATTTAAATCATGTGATGAAGAGACATAATAATAATAATAATATTCTGCCACCTTATTTTTTGCTGCCATGATGATTTATTCTACTAAATAAGGTGTAATTTATTCTTTTTGCACCATTTTTGGTGGTGGGTGAAGAACCCTGTGGTCCATGGATTTTTACAATGCTGACTATCTTGAAGTAAATTAAAGAATTAATTCATTCCAGGAAATCTATTTCTGTTGAGAGGCTCACATTTCTAATCAATCAATAGAAGAGCACGTCTGCAAATCATTATGCAAATCCAGTCCTGTGGCATCATCATGGCTCAGTTTTTAAAATTCAAGCATCCTGGATTCGTTTTTCTCTACTATTATATTTGAATATTCATTTATATTTCATTCTGTCATATTTTTTAAACTGGTGGAATTAGGGCGTATAAATCAGTCCATTTGACTTCAAACCAAAGTCTATCCTTTAGATAGCTGAGTTCTTTTTTTTTATTCATAGGTTTGGAATTGAGAGAAACACAAGGGCTGTTTTGAGAACAGACTAACTATGAGTGCTCAAAATAAGGAAAGAAAGTCTTTATACTGATGTTGAAGATACAAGCCTGCAAAACTGTAAGAAATCACATTCTTGACTATATTGAAGAATCTTGCACACAGAAAGAAACCTTTAAATATATAATTGCTACTGAAACTGAAGTTTCTATGCTTAGAGAAAGCTGGTACTACTTTGAAATGAAATCTTCTGCCATACATTCGGCAGAATAAATTGAAAATGTCAGCTTACAAAATAATGTTGCTAAAGAAATAAGTAGAAAATTTTATCCAACAAGATTTCACTCCAATTTATCTAATTTAGTAAATATGACAGTCTTAAGTGTTCATATTTATATTGGATATAGATTAAGTATTCTGAGTGTGTTTTGTTTGATTTGGGGTACTGAGGATTGAACCTTGTGCCTGGAGCATACTAGACAAGTGCTCTCTATCACATCTCCACCTCTCTGACTAGTTTTAAAAGTTCCACTAATCAGTAGTTTCTATCAATCACCATGTGTCCTGGTGTGCATTCTCTTGTATGATAAACACTCTAACCAAAAATAACTTGGAGAGGAAAGGGTTTATTTGGATTACACTTCCTAGATAACTATCCATTACCAAAGGAAGTCAGGACAGGAACTCAAGCAGGAAACTGAAACAAAGAACATAGATGAGTGTTGATTAGTGGCTTGCGTAGCTTTCTTTATTATTATTTTTTATTGTTTTACGTGAATGAGTGTTTTGTTTGCATGTGTGTCTGGGCATCATGTATATAGAGGTGGTGGAGACCAGAAGAGGGAGTGGGTTTTCCTAGAACCAGAGGAGTTAAAGATGGTTGTCATCTACCTTGTGTGAGCTGGGAAATGAACCCAGGTCCTCTGGAAGAGCAGCCAATACTCTTAAGCACTGCATCACATTAACCTTCTCTAAGAGACTGACTACATGAACATAGGGTGTGTGATATGGTGGGTTATGATGTGGTGGGTGGTCTGGAGCCCTGTTGTCTGATCATAATTTGTAAGCACGTGGTGCCTCTGGAACAGAAGTGGATGAATTGAAGTGGGTCAGGGTTCAAAACCGAAGGAATTCAGTCTCTGTGTTTAATTCACTGAAAGACTACTTGTCTAGCTTATGACTTCCTCATTTCCCCAAGTCAAATTATACAAAGAGACTTAAACAGCTACCTAAGATTTTTTATTTTAATAAATATTGAAATGTTAATTCTTTATCCAGACACCAAGAAAGAGAGCCTGGAAGGTGGCATGGCAGAGAATCTCTTTCACCAGGTCATCCTGGATCACACCGATAGTGAAAGTGAGCATTTACTTGCTCTCCTTCTATTCACAGAGTGACTTACTGTGGACCCTGGGGAGGTCATAGATATTGCCTTTACAATACTTGAATTTCTACTTCTTTCCAAAAGTAAGCACATGTCAAATAAGCATATACTTCCATTAAGCATATACCAAAATCCTACATTACATCTTTTTAAGGTCTGAAAAACATGAGTGAAATTTATATATATATAATATTGAACATATCCCAGCACTCGGGAGGCAGAGGCAGGCGGATCTCTGTGAGTTCGAGGCCAGCCTGGTCTACCAAGGGAGTTCCAGGACAGGCTCCAAAGCTACAGAGAAACCCTGTCTCGAAAAACCAAAAAAAAAAAAATATTGAACATAAAAATCAAATTCTTTCTGAATATTAAGCCAATTATATGTTTGCTTTTAATACTACACAGGTTTTGGGAACGCTAAAGGGAACCATATGATAATCACAGGGGGCTCATGAGATTTGCTCACAGAATCAGAGACAGGATATTGCTACAGAGGAAATAGGTAGACTGGAAAGCTGGGAATTTCAATGACTCTTAGTCCAGGAAGCTGAGAGTTTGAAAAGACGGTCCAAAAATCAGTCCTGCCTAAGGCTGGCCTGGTAGGCTCTCTGTTGTAAGCCAAAATTCAAAGATAGAAGACTCAGGAGCCAGAAACCCACAGACCCATGGCTCAGAACAAAGTGCTCCCTCTCAGGAAGACTCCAATTTGTGCACAGATGTGAGCTGTATTCTCTGGGTATTCGTTTCACCTAAAATCCCAGCCTATTAGAAAGAATTGTTTTTATTCAGAGTAGGTCTTCCTCACCCAGTTTGTCGAGACTCACCATATTAATTTTCTCAGACACATCCACAAGTGTGTTACCAATTTTCTAGAAGTTTCTTCATCCATTCATGTTGACAACCAAAGAATCACTATATCCCATCCAAGGGAGAAACAAGTATGGCTTGAATAGTAGTGATGACTGAGGAAATGTAGAGGAGGCATTGTCTCAGTGGATTTTTGACAAGTCAGTAATATTTGCTCTGGGGTAATAATAACCTGAAACAAAGGGACTAATCTAGATTCTAGGAATTGAACTTAAACACTTGATTTGATCATACTGGTGTAATTAATGTAAGGGCACAGCAATGGAGGCCTAATGTTGGGATCAAGAGGAAGCCATGCTATACCAAATTTGATAGCACAGAAAGCATGAAATGTAGTACAGGAGGTCGGAGCAATTAGTTAACCCTATGTGCAGAAAACCAGTGAAATTATCAGGCTTCTCGCACAGATGCTACAGAAGTAGTGGGTCTGGAAAACTCACCAGAAATAGAACATAGAGAATACGGACAATTCAGTCCAAAGGCAAGGGCATCTGACATTTCCAAGAGTGCTCATATGCTGGAACACCCAGAGAGCTGCTCGTCCCAGTATGCCTTCTTGCATACTAGAGCAGCAGTGACTGCAACAAGGTCATTTTGAAATCAGTTTGTTACTGTCAGTCTCAAAGCAGCCACTTTTTTTCCTCCTTTGAATATGGAGTTTTATTCTAAGTTTCAGTAATGAGAAATTATTTCACATTATTAAAGTTTCCACAAATAAGTCATACCTGTATCTCCAGATTCATTTCTCTTTAAAATCATTCAGCATTCTCAATCCACTCTGACTGTATGTACATGAAATTCCATGGAATATAATCCCTAATGAGTGCAACAGAAAATCTGAAGTATTTTCTTACTTTTGTGCCATGTGTGAGTTTCAAAAATGAAACTAATGTTTGCAGAGTGGGAGAGATTGCTCAGTGGTCAAGGACACTGACTGCTATTTCAGAGAATCTACGTTTGATGCTCTGCACCCACGTATATGCTAACAATTATCTGTAAAAGATGTTTCAGGGTAAATGACACCCTCCTCTGGCCTCTGTTGGCACTGTATGCACATGGTGCACAGACACACAATCAGGTACAATGCCTTCAAAAACAATCTCAAAAATAAAGTTTTGCCCACAAAATTTGCAAAAATGTATAAATTGTTTTCGTCTTAAAGGTAGGAGACTGCTTTAAACTCTTGTTAAAATATAAATCTCTTTAGATCTGCTACAACCATCTTTCATATGTTACCATGACTACTTTGACATTTTCTTATTAATTAGAACTATAATACTATTGTTTCAATTTCAACAAAACGCTATTATTTCCTTACACTTCTCAACCGTACTTAATTTCCCCCCTGTATCTCCTTCTCTGCCTGTTTTCTAAGCCTCTGGCTGTATGTTGGAGCATCCCTCTAGAATCGCAGGTCCTTTATCTACATAAAAGAAAACAAGAGCACACACCAGCTGGACAAAAAAAATCACATGACTATATTTGCCAAGAAAGAAGCAAATGAGGAGAATATTCTGACGGTGTTTGAAAGTCTTGAATGAAGCAGGAAGACACAGGAAGGAAACAAAGTGACTGCACTGTCTGGTTTAATTCTCTTGCCATCTGAGAATCAAATTAACAATATTTGCTTAAGACCTTTCTCCATTCCCAGCGGTGAACCTGTGATTTTCTTAAATCTCACCAGAAATTCCCTTTACGGTAAAAGTGATAGAAATAAAGGCCTTTGAGTTTGTTAGGACCTTTCTTTCTTGCCTCAGGAGAGCTTTAACTTAGGAGTCAGGTTGCAGTAAGCAGACCATCACACAAAGCTTCCACTGATTCAGTCAGTTGGTGGCTCTGGGTTCTTTTGCTCATGATTCAAAGAGTGAAATTCACAGACCACAAAGTGGCAGTTTTAGAAAGAAATTTTATTGCAGTTTCATAGGTGTATGTTTATAAAAAAGAAAGAAGATAGAGCTGCTGTATGGCAAGAGCAATTCCAGAAAAAGGAAAAACATTGCTTTTGTAGAACTGATAAATTATTTAAATGGCTACAACTAAGTGGATGATTTTTTTTTTTTTAATTTTTCGAGACAGGGTTTCTCTGTAGCTTTTGGTTCCGGTCCTGGAACTAGCTCTTATAGACCAGGCTGGCCTCAAACTCACAGTAATCCACCTGCCTCTGCCTCCCGAGTGCTGGGATTAAAGGCGTGTGCCACCACTGCCCGGCTTGTGGATGATTGAACAGAGAATCTGCAAAGCAATGTTTGGAAAGTGGGATGCCAAATAATTGCCTCTCTACAGCTTTTGAAGTCTTATGTGTCTAAAGAAATCGGCATGACCAGAGCCATTTTGGACGTTATACTTAAATTATGTTTCATATTGTTACTCAACAGTTTGGGAAAAACAACAATATGTGTTTTATACATTAAATCAAAATACTAATTTTCCCTATTTTTCAAATCTGCATGTTAGTATATTTTTGTATGCAATAAAAATTGGTGTCATTGTTTTTGTGAACTATGGAAAAATTTCTTCCTAAGTTTAGGCTATCTAACAAAGGTGATATTTAAACATTGGGAAATGTTGCCAGAGAATATTTGAAAATATACTATAATGAATATATAAATATTGGAATCTTTGACAAGATCTCCTGAGTAAATTGGGAGTGGGGGAAAGGGAGTTAAGAGGAGGAGAGAAATGGAAGAAAAAAAGGGGGTGAGAATACGAGGGAACAGTATGGTCGAGTTGGGGGAAGGAGAGAGAAGAAGAGCAAGGAAAGAGATATCTTGAAAGAAGGAGCCATTACAGGGTTAGCAAGAAACCTGGGACTAGGGAAATTATCAGAATGACTCCACAAGAATGACTCCAGCAAAGACTCTAAGCAATAGTGGAGAGGATGCCTAAACTGGCCTTCGCTTGTAATCTTAATTTTCATCATAGAACCTTCATCCAGTGACTGGTGGAAGCAGATGCAGCAATCCACAGATAAGCCCTGGACTGAGCTCCTAGAGTCTGGTCACAGAGAGGAAGGAGGGATCGTATAAGCAAAGAAGTCAAGACCATGATTGAAAAACCAACAGAAACAGCAGACTTGAGCTAGTGGGAGCTTACTGACTTTGGATTGAGAGCAGGGGAAACCGTATAGGACCAAATTAGGCCCTCTGAATATGAGTGACAGCTGTGTGACTTGAGAAGTTTATAGGACTACTGGTAGTGAGATCAGGATTTATCCTTAGTCTATGAACTGGCTTTTTGTAGCCCATTAACTATGGAGTGATACCTTGCTCAGCCCAGATACAGGGGTAGGGCTTTGGTCCTGTCTCAAATGTATCAGACATTGTTGACTCCCCATGGGAAGCCTTACCCTCTCTGAAGAGTGGGTGGGGTGTTGTGGTTGGGGGATGGTGGGAACAGTGGAAGGAGGGGGGCACTGGGGTATGTAAAATAAAAACAGATTTGTGTGGCAAGCGAGAATTCTAACACTGAACCACCAGAAAGACTAATATGATATGCACTTACTCATAAGTGGCTTTTAGACATAAAGCAAAGAAAAACCATCCTACAAACCACAACCTAGAGAACCTAGACAACAAAGAGGACCCTAAGAGAGATGTACATGGATCTAAATAGAAAGGAAAAAAAGGCAAGATCTTTTTTGGGAGGTTGGGCATCATGGGAGAGGGGTTAAAGGGACAGGGGAGAGAGGAGAGGGAGCAAAGAAAAATGTATAACTTATTGCCAAACTCTTTTTATGAAGCTACAATTACCCTGATACCCAAACCACACAAAGACATTACTAAGAAAGAGAATTACAGACAAATCTCACTCATGAACATTGATGTAAAAATACCCAATAAAATACTGGCAAACCAAATCCAAAAACACATCAGAAAAATCATCCACCATGACCAAGCATGAGCAGTTTCACTTCGTTTCTCTTTAATCCTTATCCAAGATTCATTAACATTTACCCAACATTTTAGTTCCTTTCCCTCTTCCCCACTCCCTTATTGTCATTAATTACCCTTTACCTCATACCTAAACATTAATTAACCATTACCTCATATCTATGTATGGTTTTTATATTGCAAGCCAAATGATTATATCTAGCGAGGCACATTCTATTCATATGTTTTCAGGCTGGCAGCAGACACATGGTTACAAAAGGGAAAGATGTTCCAGCCCTAGTTAGCCTTTGATAGTTTGTTGCTCTTATATTTTTGTAGTCAGCAGAGGGTATGATACCATACGTAGAATAATATTTTCCAGGTATAAGTCCAATTATAAGTCTAAGTATAAGTTCATTATGATGCCTGAATCATTAATAAACTTCAAAGAGGACTTAATTCCCCTGGAGAAATTTTAGGAAAATTACAACTTATCTGAGGGACTTTGTTCCTACTAAACTCAATCATGACTGACAAAAAGAAACTAAAAGTTATCATAAAGGTAAACAGCAAAATCTTGGAGGGCTTGAAGCAATATCCTCCCTAGGAGCTGTGCAGGATCTGCAGAATCCACAGGTTCTTGTTGAGTGGGGGAGGGGGATTTTCAAAGTTCTTGTCATGAGGAGCTTCCTTTGCAAAACTCTGGTAGGGGAGGTTACAGCATGGCTTCCACCACAACACTGAATTGCAAAGGTGTTCGAGTTCTAACATTTCTGGGAGAGACAGGAGAGCCCAGAGGACTTTAGTATCTATAGTCTACCTTGGTGTAGAGTTGCCTTCAGGGGCTTCCCAAGATGAAAATGTTCTTACTAGGCACTGTCATGAATTAAACTATGAGATGTTAATGACTTGAATTTACATAAGATTGATACTGCCATTATGCCTCATAACTCATATATTCAATCACAGTAGCCAATTTTACCACATAGGTTATTAATACATATGACATCAGGTTGGTGCAAAAAACTGTAATTTTAGAATATAAATTTTGAACTTTTTTATTGTTTGAGAATCTCAGATATACATAAAATGTGTTTTGACAAAACCCACATTTTATTTCCTACCTTCCAATTACTGCTCTATCTCTTCCACACTACTCTTTCCCAACTCTCTTTTTAAACACACTGAATTCACTTAGAGCATGAATTCACTTAGGTTGTAGGATCATCTACTAGAGCATGTACAGCTCCAGCCCTCTCAGGAACTACCTCCCTGGAAAAGAAAGCTGACTCTCTCCCCATCTCCCAGAAATCATCAATTGCCAATAATGCCTCGAGTTGTTTGACTATGAATTTTTAATCATAATAGCCAGAGTCAAATATCGTATCAATCAAAAGAGGGTCCAATAAAATCAACATATTTTTTTCAATGCAAAACAAATTCATTTATTCCTATGGGATAAGAATCCATGCTTTGGAATTTTATGGATCCTTGGAAAGTATTTTTTTTGTATTCTGTTATTTTTCGAGCTGTTTTCTCTGCACAGGGCTCTGCATATACTTGAATAAGTGATAGATAGTCATTTGGTAATAATACAGGTAAAATAAGGGAAAGTGTAAAACTTTATTGAATAATTCATTCAAGTTTTTAAAAATTACTTTTATTTGTTTATAGGCATGGGGTAGTTGCATGGGTACTACAGACTCTTGGTGTAGTATATAGGCCAGTGTATAGGCCAGAGGGCAACTTGTGGGAGTAGGTTTTTTCCTTCCACCCTGTGGATCCTGGAATAAGAATTAGAACTCAGGTCATCAGAGCAAAATATTCACTACCTATCCCTACTCTACTCCCAGAAATAACTAATATTAACAACTCAGTAAATATTTTGCAGGATGTTTACTTTTGGGTTGTTACTGTTTGAGTTTGGTTTTTCATTTTCAATTTCAAATAAATGTCTCCTGGAAACTATGGGCCTGTAGGCAGAAGATGGATGCCCCAACGGTACAGAGAAACTTTGGGTGACTGTCCAGGCAGTGAGATGTCTCTGTCATTTCTAGAGTTTTAAAAGTTGCTTTTTTCTTGTTTGCTTAGGTAGTATTGTATCTTTCTGGAGTCTTTGATGGAGTTAAGAATAGTTA
>NC_022026.1:30517881-30522907 GCF_000317375.1 Microtus ochrogaster
GATTAACTTGGATACTCCACTTCCACATTAGAGAGGAGAGAAGTCAGTTATTCATAGTGTCTTCACTACAATTCTATATCTATGTTTTTCAAATATATTTCTAAACTTTAAATATACCTACACTACCCCAAGCCCCACATTAGTAACCATTACTGGCTGACATCACAATACCCTAGGGTGAGGTCATGTTTATGAGAGTGAATATAAAGGAATCAAAATAACCTTACTGTGCTAAGCTGGCTGATCAAAATATTAGCGGGCTAGAGAAAGTTCAAGATGGGAGTATAGTTCAGACTTAACGGAATTTTGGTATACACTTCATAGTCTCATTGAAGGCCTAGAAGCAGGGTATTGTTGATACAGCCACTCCAGGTTGCACAATTGGGGCAACATGTAGCTTCTCATTCCAAAACGTTGGAAGCCAGAAAAGAGAAACCAGTGAAGCAACCCTAGCCTGAGGCTGAAGGCCTGGAAACCTGTAATTAAGGATTCAAAGGCACAAGAAACTCTAATTATGAACCACAACCAAGGCCGGGACAACTAAATGCACCACCTCAGAAATCTCCAGTAAATATATTTGCTTATTGTCTCCTCTGGGTTTTTGTTTCACAGAGTCTGAGCCTAATTTTTGTCTCTTTCCATCTTTAGTGTGGGCCTTTCCTTCCCAGTTTATTCATCTCCATAAAAGTCTGCCTTGGGAACAATTTAGTGTGTTTTGCAGGCATTTCTCACACTGACAACCAAGAGTAACCATAGTCGGGACACTCGTCTGAGTATTCAAGAAACTAGCATGGGTCAAAATGCAGTGGAAGCCATAGGAGTGCAGAGAAGTATGCATTTAACGTAGACTTTGGGCAAGTCAACACAATTTACTCAAGAATGGATAGTGGGAATATTGTTGGTTCTACAGGCTGACCTTGATTCCATTGTGTAATAAGAACTGAGTTTTGGGTGATGGTGATAGGATGTAAGTTTGGTATTTGGTTTACACATTGAAGTTAAAATATAGTACAGGAGGCCTGAAACACTGAACAAGGTTTTCTCAGGTTACAGGAGTCCAGGTAGATTGTCATGTTTGGAAACACACATTGTTCTGTCACTGGTGTGAAAATCAAGGACAACTTCACCAAAAGGAGCACATTGGGAGTGTATGAGTGAAGGTTATAAGAGAATGACTGCTATGGCAAAAAGTGGGCCTCCAAATGGCAATGCTGCTAACAGTGTTCTAACATGGGATCCTGGATCCATCCCAGACCAGGTTCTTACCAGGTAAACAGAGACGTTAACTCAGAATTCCTCAAATAAACAAAAACAAAAAAACCCACTTTCTTACTTAGAAATACTATTGTTATGATGAAACACCTTGACCAAAGCAACTTAGGGAGAATATGATCTATTTGGCTTATGCTAGCTCATCACTGTTAATCACAGAAGGAAGTCAATACAGAAGCTCAAATGGGACAAGAACCTGGAGACAGCCACTGATTCAGAGGTCATGGAAGAATGCTCCTTACTGGGTTGATTTTCAATGATTTCTCAGTCTGCATTTTTATAGAAACAAAACACTATCCCGGAGGTGGTGCTACACACAATGGGCTTGACCCTCCGTATCAATCACTAATTAAGAAACCGCCCTACAGAGTTGTCTACATCCCGATCTAATGGAGTCATTTTCTTAATTGAGATTCCCTTGTCTCAGATGACTCTAGCCTGTGCTAAGTGAACATAAATCAGCACAATGATTCCTTGTCAGCTTGACACATAAATCATTATCAAACCACAACCTCTTTCTTTTTCATCCCCAGGGACACACACACACACACACACACACACACACACACACACACACACACACCATACAAAATATTCCAAGTTTTAATAGGCCCACAGTTGACACAATCTCATCCCAAACTCTGCATCAGAACACCCTTCCCAGGTTTCCCTGTTCCTTGCTTCTATTTCCTGTGGATTCCCCACACCTTCCCTTTCTAACTTCCATCCCACCAGTTTTTTCCTTTTCCCAGGCTTCAACAACAGCAGGTACCCCCTGATAAACCACAGGTGGTTCCTGAGAAAGTTAGGAATTGAAATACCTCAAGACTCAGCTATACCACTCTTGTGCATATACCCCAAAGACATTCCATCCACTCAGAAAGACACGTGCTCAAACATCTTCATTGCTGCTTTATTCATATATCCAGAAACTGGAAACAACCCAGATGTCCCTAAACAGAAGAATGCATAAAGAAAATGTGGTATATTTATGCAATGAACAATTACAAAACTGTTAAAAAAATGACATCAGGAAATTTTCAGGTAAACGGATGGAACTAGAAAAGAAATAATCCTTAGTGAGGTAACCCAGACCCAGAAAGATAAACATGGTATGCATTCACTTATAAGGGGATATTAGCCACTAAATAAATTATGACCAAGCTGCAATCTGTAGCTCCAGAGAGGTTAGGAAAAGAGGAGGGTCTAGGGGGAATGCAGGGATCTCCCTGGGAAGGGAAATAGAATAGATTTTACTTGTGAGCTGCATTGAGTGGGGACAGAAGCAGTACGGATGGGGAGATGGAGGGAAAGAGTTCAGGGAGAGATGGCTGGAATTGGGGGACATTTCAGAGTGGTGGTGTAGGAACCTAGTACAGTGGAGTCTTCCTAGAACCTATGAAGGTGAACCTAATGAGGATATCGACTAATAACCTGGATATGGAGTCTCAGCTGCCCATCTCCTGTAGTCCAGTCATACAAGGCTTCCAGAGGAGGGACTGGGTTATATTCAAGCGAGTTGTTGGCCATGCGGTGGGGGCTGCAGGGGAGGGGAAGATCTCACAGAACTCCCCAAACAACCCAGGCTGATGCTAAGACAAAAAGGGTGTTCTCTGCAAACTGACAGTGGGGTCCTATCAACAGGGACAATCTCCATAGACCTTATTGAATGTGGAGAGGGAAAGCTGATGACTACATGGAGCCTTCATGCCTAAATTCTAGTCTCTTTGGTGTGGAAAGATACTCTGTATGCTCTCTATGAAAAGAGAAATGGGGACAACAACCCAGCTTCCAAACCTTTGACCTCCAACATGCCCTGACTGAGAAAAGTCCTAGGACAATGGTGACACAAAACTTGTGGGAGTAGACAGCCAATGTCTGATTTTCCTTAAGATCCACTCCATGAGAAGGAATCTGTATCTGATACTGCCTGTGTAACAAAGAACCAGAGACCAGATAGCCCAGAGTCCTAGGGTAAAATGAAATGCAACTGGTGTAAAATATCAAGAAAATGATGCTTAATGATATTCTGCTATACCCATAAATCAGTGCCTTATCCAGTCATCATCAGAGAGGCTTCCTCCAGCATCAGATGGGAACTCATGTAGAGACCCACAGCCAGGAATTTTAGAGAGAGAGGGAGAGACAGGGAGGTGGGAGGGAGGGATGGAAGGAGAGAGGGAGGGAGGAAGAAAGGGAGGGAATGAGGGAGAGAGAGAGTCTAATATTCTGGAATATTACTTTAACTAGGTAAAGATGTGTTACATTTGTTTATGCTACATTTGTTTAACAATGTACGGTGGGTATTAATTATGCAGAGATGTTTTTCTTTGCATGCCTAAGGTTCCTGATTGGTCTAATAATGAGCTCACCATCCAGTAGCTAGGTAGCTGAGGCAGGCAGGCAGAGATAATAAGTAAGAGGAGAAACCTAGGCTTAAGAAAGAAGAGAAAAGAAGAAGAGAGGAGAGAATGAGGGAGCTATAGTGGGAGATTCCCAGGGCCAGCCAAAAAGCAGCCAACTAACAGACACAGCATAGGACATACAGAAATGAAGGTAAAGAGCCCTAAGGCAAAAGATTGATAAAGAGAAACAGGTTATTTTAAGTTAAAAGAGCTAGACAGAAATGAGTCTAAGCTTGGCTGAGCATTTATAACTAATAAGAAATCACAGTGTCATGATTTGGGAACTGAATGATGGCCCCCCAAAAAAGGCTGGTAAAGTCTAAATTGGAGTTCTCCAACAAATCCTTCTCCTCAGAGGTCAGAAAGTCCAGTGGAAGAAGGCACCATGATTGGAAGCATCGTAGAGGATAGAGGACACCAGAACGAGGCCCCTAGAAACAACTAAGCAAGACACCAATGAGCTCACAGAGACTGAAGTAGCAAACACAGGGCCTACATGGATCTGAACCAGATCCCCAGCTTATATATTATAGCTATTATCTTGTTATTTTTATGGGACTCCTGACCATGAGAATAAGTAGATCTCTGATTCGTGTGCCTGCCTATTCTTGGCGCTCTTTTCCTCCTGTTGGTTTGCCATGTGCAACATCGATATGATAGTCTTTCTTCATCTTATTATATATTATTTTTTCATGTTGAGTTTGTCTCTTATAAAGTGGTCTTTTCTAGTGAGAGACAAAAAGGGAGTGAATCTGGGCTGGAGGGAATGGGAGGTGGTGAGGAATTGCAAGGAGAGGAGGGAGGGGAAACGATAATCTGGATACAGTGTATAAGAAAATAATGTATCTTCAATAAAAGGAAAAAGAATTACACAGTCTTTAAAAGTTCAAACACTTAAAAGTCCAAAGTCTCTTTAAAATGTTTACAATGTCTTTTAAAACCCAAAGTCTCTCTCATGGGCATTCCTATAAAATGTAAGTAAGTTATGTATTTTCTCATTTCAAGAGGGAAGAACCAGAGCAAAGTCACAATCTGTATAAAATAAAACCAAACTGCAACTGTGTAAATAACTCAGTGCTCAATGTCTGGGATCCACGTGGTGTGGGGGCACTCTGTAGACCCCAGCTTCCAGCAACTGGCCCTGGTGGAAGAGGTGAAGTGTGCTGCTTGCCTCCCAGCCACCAGTCCAGGAGACAATAAGAAGCAGCAGGGAGTTGAGTCAAGCAGGAACTCATTTATTTCCTTACAGCATGCAATTTATAAAACAAAACCCCATGAATTCCAGAAGGAGGAAGAGAAGGAGAAGGAGGAGGAGGAGGAGAAGGAGGAGGAGGAGGAAGAGGAGGAAG
>NC_022026.1:30523007-30525323 GCF_000317375.1 Microtus ochrogaster
AGTCATATCAGCAGTCATGTCTGCATGTGCCATGGCTCCTATAGCCCCTAATGGAGATTATGAGGGCATCAGGCATTTTATATCATCTTACTCGATCTCTAATGCCAATCATCTTTTTTTCTAAATAAATCAGATCTCCACTCCTCTTGCTTTTCTTTAGTACCATCTAGGCTGGAAATATTTTTTTGCACTCTTTGCCAGGTCACTGTTTCTGAATTTTGCCCCCTTTTCTAGCCGTCATTCTTCTGACTTCAACTTGGCCACTCCAGCCTTCTATGTGCTCGATTTGGCCCACAACTCCCCCTTACCTTGCAACTTGGTATCTTCGGGACTCCTAGCAAGGACTTGAATAATTTTCTAGATCCACCCTCTGCAGCACATACAGCTTGTCTTCTGGGCTCCAGCTGGCTCTACTCCAGCCCTGTTGCTGTTCTTGCGAGTCATCCCATGGTACTGGAATTTCCAAAATGCTGGGATTTCTTTCACTGGACTGCACTTCACCAAAAGCTCTCCCGGGATCTCGCAATGAACTGTAGCCATGCCACACAGTGTCAAGTCGCAGCTGCTCTCTGTGAACTCTTCATTCCTTCAGTGAATCATACTCACTCCCATGCAGAAGTGGAAGACCTAATTAGCATGTCTCATTGTATATGGCCGTCATTTCCCAGACAGAATATCCTCTGGGCTCCTTCTCTAATGACCCTTCTAACTTCATCAGATAAGTTAGGTACCTCACCCAGACCTCTCTTGGCACCACCTCTATGGCATTCTTTCCCCTTCTCTCACACCTGAGGAACAGAAAGTGTTTATAGATGGCTGTGAAGGCCCATGCAGATGGTGTGCACCACAAGGATGATTTCTATCAGGTGGGGCTAAGACAGTTCCCGGTTCATAAGCTCACTGGGATTATTGGATTCATGCTGAGAATAAGTCCCCTGCCAAGATGTCATGAGACAAAATGATTAAACCTACTGGCTGGCCTCCAAAATGTCCCCCACAAAGGGATGAATTTCAACAAACTGAGATGGGTCACCTGGAGGACAAATGGGAATCATATTGAGTTCCCCATCCAATTTACACAAGGTCTCCTTCAGTACACCAACCTAGATCCTAATTCTCAAGGGGGCATTATTATCCTTAACTCTTGCTTCCTTTCCCAGTCAGCCCCTGATAGTAAAGGTAGACTATGAGGTTTTATATGCTCACCTCTGGCCTGAATGACACAATTTTTCCTTCTGCTGCCTGCAGATCAAGATGTAAGAGACTCAGCTCATCCAGTATCCTTTCTTCCTGCATGCTGCCATGTCCTGTCATGATAATAAATTACACCCCAAAACTATAAACCAGCACTAATTAAAAGTTTTCCTTTATAAAGTTGCCAAGGTCATCATTATTGACTATCCCAGGAATCCACAGGGATGACCCCAGTTAAGCTCCTAAACAATGGTGGACAGGGTGCCTGAAATGGCCTTTCCCTGTAATCAGATTGATGACTACCTTAATTATCATGATAGAACCTACATCCAGCAACTGACAGAAGCAGATGCAGAAATCCTCAGCTAAGCACTAGGCCAAGCCTCCAGAGTACGAGTACAGTCTAAGAGAGGGAGGAGCAATAATATGAGCAAAGGGGTCAAGACCATGATGGAGAAACCTATAGAAACTGCTGAACTGAGCTAGTGGGTGCTCACTGACTCCAGACTGACAAATGGGGAACCTGCAAAGCACCAAATTAGGCCATCTGGATGTGGGTGATAGTTGGGTGGCTTGGGTTGTTTGTGGGGCTACTGGCACTAGAGCCAGAATTTATCCCTAGTGCATAAATTGGTTTTTTGGAGCACATTCTTTATGGCAGGATACCATGTTCAGCCTAGATACATCAGGAAGGGCTTTGTCCTGCCTCAAAGTGATGTGCCAGACTTTGTTGACTCCCCATAGGAGACCTTACCCTTGCTGATGGGGGTGGGGTTAGGAGAGAAATGGGGGGGGGAATGAAAGGAGGGGAGGATGTGGAAACTGGGATTGGTATGTAAAATGATAACTTCTTGTTAAAAACAATAAAATGAAGAATAGTGAGTTACCATGGTTGATGGAGGAAGGTCATTGGTTAATTAAATAAAGAAGCTGCTTGCCCTGATAGGTTAAAACAGGAGGGAGGAGAAAAGAGAGCAGAATGCTGGGCAGAAGAGGAAGTGAGGTCAGACTTGACAGCTCCGGGCTCCCAGGCAGACGCCTCAGAGAGACAAGATGCTCCACTCTTGCGGGCAGAGGTGAGAGCTCTGCTCTCTGAGGCACACGCGATGAAGCTCCGACCCA
>NC_022026.1:30528198-30538727 GCF_000317375.1 Microtus ochrogaster
GCCAAGCAGTGATTAAAAGAATACAGTGTCCGTGTAATTATCTTGGGTAAAGCTAACTGGGTGGCGGGACACAGCCCACGGCTCCTATTACTACACATGGTGATGGTGCTCTTACCAACAATAGAAACCTAAACACAGAAAACACTCAAGACCTCCCTGACACCCTCTAGCACCCCTATCTTGTCTGTCCTAAAACCAGATGGCCCCAACTACCTAGTCCAGAGCCTCCAGATTATTAACATGGTTTATCCTTCCCACATCCCCCCTTTTCTTTCCAGAAAGACATCCTTGAATCCAACCTCCCTGGTTTAATTTCCTCCCTTACCAAGACCAGTAACAATTTGAAATTTACAACCAATACTCCTACTGAACACAAACATTCTTAATCCACCAAATTACCAAACACTATCAACCCCACCTCTCAGGAATATGGGTGTTAAACTCTTAAAACTATTTTCTGCTATATGGGGGTGACAGCATCTTTGGGGACCCTGAGAAAACTGAGATAATGGTCAAGAATAGGGAGAGTTAGCTGTATTACTTGTTGTTTAGTCTCTGTGTGGAGGGCTTATCTGAAGTCCTGGCTAGAGTCCTAGACCATCTAGGCTAACCACTTTGAACTTGTTTTGAGCAGTTTGAAGTTGAAAACTGGCCTTTGGGTGGCATTTGGCAGCTTATTGGTGCTACCACAATCCTTTTGGAATTGTCATTGTGAGTCCCCATCATCTTTTTATGGACTTAAAAATCACTGTTATGAATGATCATTGTTCACTGTAGAAAAATTAAGCCTTTTAAATTTCACATGTAACAGACCTCAGAGAGGTTAAAGGACCACAGTCTGTTAAATACATTTGTTAAATATACTCAAGCTTAATTCCTAGTTACCTGCTCAGATTCAAGTCCAAAATCACTACAGGAAGATGGATAAAGCTTATTTCTAGAATTAGTTAGTACTCTATATGACCATTAATATCACAATCGAAAGTTCATATATAAAGATATATTGCAATCTAATAATTTTTGAGGTACTATGTATACCTTATAAAAAGATTTAGAGTCAAAATAAAACAAAGGCTTATGACATTAGTCACAATAGAATACTTCCTTGATTTTGATTTTCTTCTGTTCCATCCCAGGTGGTTCTTCTGACATGAGACGGGATTTTGGATTTTCCTTTAACAAACATGCTTGTGTTTAGAGAAGGAAAGAACCATGATCCAACTCCAAAGCCAGCTTTGATTTTTAATTGAATTTGGACCACAAAAGACCATTTGCCTTTTACATTTGTAGAGAGTAGCAAAAGCACATATTTGAGAAGATTTGTAAAATCCTATACTATTGGATATGTCTTATGCCATTAGGCCAATTTACTTTTTTTTCTTGAGAAATTTTCTCTAGATGGTTTTTCCTTCTTCTTCAGATATCTCATTTGTACAGTGGTCTCTGGATTCTTTAGCTGGACAGTTTTTATCTTCTGGAAAGACAAAACAAAACTCTGACCCAACCCTAACTTAGGGGAGTTCATTTTTGAAAGTTTATATATTCACTCAGACAAAAAAAATATATGGCAGCAGAAATAGTATTATGTCAACAACGAAAAATTATTTTTCCCATACCTAATTAAATGAAAGGCATTTGTTAGTCTTATAAGTTAGTTTTGAATGTATAACCAAGGTGGCTGATGAACTATCACCTCTCCTAATCAAGAGGTCTCTCCTGTTAGAATCTAATATTTACCAATCTTGATGGCATATATTGCTTTTATTTTTCCTGTGTAAATAAAAGCAAAACCCCTTCCCCAACAAAACACACATCCTGATTTCCATTCTGAGGTCAAAACACCTTTAAAACATATAGTTTGATTTAATTCAGCAATTTCTTTCTATTATCTAAAGTCTCTCTGCAGCCATTGTTCCTCTTTCATTAGTATTTTAAAAGTTTTAAATTAATAAGGCATTGTGTAATATATCTCTGGGCATCTTTATTATCACTTTTCTTTTATTAAGTATTTCTTTAAAGATGGATTAGATATTTCAATAACTGCTGGGCCTGTAGAATTGTGTGGTATTCCTGCAATATGGTTTGTGTTGTAATATGCAAAAATGCTATTTCATTTTACTAGAGATATATGCTGGAACATTATCAATTTTAATTTGTACAGGTATACCCATAATAGCCACGATTTCTAATAAATATTTACCTATAGAATCTGCCATTTCTGAACTTAAAAGCACTTGCCCATTGAAATTCTGGATATGTATCTATGTTATAGTGCTCATATATATTTCACTTCTCCAAACTATACATGATTAAACACACCCATTTTCCCAATTTCATTTTTGAGTACATTTTGGGCTGCTTCCTACAGGTAATAGAGTTTGGTTGTATAAAGAATAAGTAGGATATTTTGTTGACTTGTTGCCAAGTGATAGAACAAATTTTTCTTTAAACCTTTGTGTTAACATAGTGTTTATTATAAAATTATGAGTCTTCTAGCACATCTCCTATCAATAGCTGATCAAGTTCATCAATACCTTGTGCTAGAGGACCTAATAGACCTGTATGATGGGATCTGACAGGTGTAATATACAAGTGATGATTTCTATTTCTGATTACTTTCTGTAGTTAAGTCACAATGTTAATTCAGAATAATGTGCAATATGTTCAGTAGTTTTAATATCTGAAACAATTCTTACTGCATATTGACAATCAGGAACAACATTAAGATGTTCTGAAACATCTAGTAATACTGCAAGAATAGCATATAACACTGATTTTTCAATTGAATCATAAGGGCTTTGAGCCACTTTATTTTGCTGATTTATAATCTGTTTTTCCTAATTTATTTGCATCAATATAAAATGTAGAGCCTTCAGAAATTGGTATTCCCATCCTTATATGAGGGAGAATCCAATTAGTTCATTTTATAATAAATAAGAAGGTTCTTGCTTTGTGGATGCTTGTTTTTAATCTCTCCCAAATTGCAAGCTCTTTTCCAATTTTCACTTTCTGCCCACAGTGAGGCAATTTCAGCATTAGAAAAAAGGTAACATAAGTTTTGCTGAGTCTATTCCTGCTAATAGATAAAGGGTCAATTTTTCTTTGAGAATCAATTTAGAAACCTTTCCTAGCAGATGCCCCAGAAAGGGAGCTCAGTCACTTTACATTCCCTTAAACTTTCTTGCCATTCCCTGGGGGCTTCTCCCTGGCTACTGCCATTCTCTTCTTATCCCATCCCAGCTTGCCCCCCAAGCACCCCTTTCCATCTATGGGGTCATAGGATCCCCCAACTCAGCCTGCTTTGGGGCTGAGGGTCAGGGGACAAAGTGACTAGTGAAACTACTGCAAGAGTTAATTTGTCTCACAAAGCCTGCACCCAGCAAGCCCGCCGTTTTGTCTGCGAGGTCCCTGGCCAACAAGTGGCCTGACCCTGTACCAGAAGTTCCACCCCTCATGGGGGGTAAGTGAGTGCTCAACTGGCTGGTGGGACACCGTGGGAACAGAGCACAGGTACCCACCAATCCCCTGAACTTTCAGATCATTCAGCTGGGCTTCTCTCTGGCTACTGGCTTTCTCTACTTACCCCATCCCAGTTTGCTCCAAAAGCATTTCTTTCCGTCTGTGTGGCCCTTAGATCCACCACTACAGCCTACTCCAGGATGGAGAGGATCTGAGAAGCTCCAGTGCTAAGGGGACCTAAGAGAGGGCAGAACAAGAAAAAACCCAGAAGCATACAGGTAGCCACAGCAAAGATTGGACCAAGCCACCAAGACTCTCCTAGCAGGATTTGAAGGAAGAGATGGGCAGGCGCCAATGCAAGAATTCCCCCAGCAATCTGAAAAATAACATGATAACATCAGAATCCAATGAACATACAACAGGAAGACTTGAACACCCTAACCCAGAAGAAGTAGAAGAAATAGACTTTAAATGTAACATTATGAAAGTGATAGAGTCCCTTAAACAGGATGTGAAAAACTCCCTTAAAGAAATGGATGAGAAGAATACCAAAAAGTTAGAAGAAATGAATAAATCCCTCAAAGATACCCAAGGAAACCAAGAAAAAGCAACCAAACAGGTAATGGAAACAATTCAAGACTTGAAAACTGAAATGGAGATAATGAAGAAAACATAACCCGAGGGATGGCTGGATAGGAAAAGTCTGGGTAAATGAACAGGGACTACAGAACAAGTATAACCAACAGAATACAAGAAATAGAAGATAGAATCTCAGACACTGAATACTATAGAGGAAATAAATTCATTGATCAAAGAAAACAGCAAATCCAATAAATTCTTAACACAAAACATCCAGGAAATCTGGGATACCATGAAAAGACCAAACCTAAGAATAATAGGGATAGAAGAAGAAGAAGAATTACAGCTCAAAGGCCCAGAAAATATATTCAACAAATTATAGAAGAAAATTTTCCAACCTAAAGAAGGATATTCCTATAAAGCTACAAGAAGCATACAGAACACCGAATAGACTGGATAAAAAAAAATCCCTTCACCATATAATAATCAAAACACAAAACATAGAGAATAAAGAAAGAATATTAAGGGCAGCAAAGGAAAAAGGTCAAGTAATATATAAAGATAAACCTATCAGAATTACAACTGACTTCTCTATGGAAACAATGAAAGCCAGAAGGCCTTGGATAGATGTGCTGCAGAAACTAAGAGACCATGGATGCAAGCCCGGACTACTATACCCAGCCAAGCTTTCTTTCACCATCAATGGAGAAAACAAAGTATTCCAGGATAAAAACAAATTTAAACAACACGTAGTCACAAACCCAGCCTTACAGAGAGTACTAGAAGGAAAATCACAACCAAGGAACCCAACAACACCCAAAATAACTTATATCCACAAGCACAACCCAGAAAAGGGAAACACACAAACTCTACCACCAAAATAATTAACAGGAGTTAACAAACACTGGTCATTAGTATCACTTAATATCAATGGTCTCAATTCTTCTATAAGAAGGCACAGGTTAAGAGAATGGAAGCCAAAGCAAAATCCAACATTCTGCTGCTTACAAGAAACATACCCTAACCACAAAGACAGATATTTACTCACAGTAAAGATTTGAGAAATGGTTTTTCAATCAAACGGACCTAAGAAACAAGTGGGTGTAGCTATACTTATATCTAACAAAATTGACTTCAAACTAAAATCAATCAGAAGAGATGGAGATGGACACTTTATACTCATAACAGGAACAATTCATCAAGATGAAGTCTCAATCCTGAATATCTGTGCCCCTAATATAAAAGCATCCACATATGTATAAGAAACATTACTAGAACTCAAAGCACACATTAAACCCCACACACTAATAGCAGATTTCAACACTCCTCTCTCACCAATGGACAGGTCAACCATACAGAAACCTAACAGAGAAATAAGTTAACTAATGGAGATAATGAATCAAATGGACTTAACAGATATTGATAGAACTCTCCACCCAAATAGGAAAGAATATACCTTCTTCTCAGCATCTCATGGAACCTTCTCGAAAATTGATCACATACTCGGTAGCAAGGCAAACTTCCACAGATACAAAAAAAATTTTTAGTAACCTCCTGTGTCTTACTGGATCACCATGGAATAAAGTTAGAATTTAGCAACAATTCTGCCCCCAGAAAGCCTGTAAACTCATGGAAACTGAAGAGCCAACTACTGTCCTTGAAGAGTCATGAACTGTCGTTGCCCCACTATCACGCTGATGATTATCTCGAATATCACCATAGAATCTTCATCTGCTGATGGATGGAGATAGAGACAGAGACCCTCATCAGAGGAACGACCCTCATCAGAGCAATAGACTGAGCTTCCAAGGTCCAGTTGAAGATCAGAAGGAGGGAGAAGATGAGCAAGGAATTCTGGACTGCAAGTCCACCCACTGAGATAGTGTGCATGTTGTAATGGGAACTCACCAAATTGAGCCGGACTGGGACTGAATGAGCATGCAATCAAACCGGACTCTATGAATGTGGTTGACAATAGGGGCTGAGAAGCCACTGATAAAGTCACTGGGACTTGTTTCTAATGCATGTACTGGCTTTTTGGGACCCTAGGCTATTTGAATGCAAAGCTTCCTAGACCTGGATGTAGAGGGGAGGGCCTTGGACTTCCCACAGGGCAGGATTTCCTGCCCTCTCTTAAGGAGGGAGTGGGAGGGAGGAGGGTGAGTGGCGGAGTGGGAGAAGAATGGGAAGAGGTGAGGTAAATTTTTAATGGAAAAAAATAAATTAATTAATTTAAAAATAAAACATTTTCTAAATAGGTATTTACTTTTTCATTTTGTGTGGGATACATATTTGTTTTAAGAGATTGTCTTCCCTCTGCATAATAACTCTTACATAGAAGATAAAATATCCAGAATATAATCAAGCTTTGTATCTAATTGGTCCATATGGGCACCCTATAACTTCTTTCCTTTAAGAGCCAATTCTCTCTCAGTCTCAGAATATAGTTTCCTTGGCATATTTAAGTCCTTGTAAGGTTTAAAATAAATAATTAGTTCTTAAGTTGTAAATCCAATTTTGGACCATAGCCAGTTAACATTTCTTATAAATTTTGACAATTATTAAGAGTTCATAATTGATCTCTCCTAATTTGTAGCTTCTATCGTTGAATTTTCAGTAAACATATCTTATTTCCTAAATACATATTAGAATCTCCTCTTTGTATTTTTTCAGGAGAAATTTGTAATCACCAACAGGACAAATGCTCTTTACTTCATCAAACATTTTTTTCTGAAGTATCTGCATTTGAATCAGCTAGTAAGATATCCATTTGATGGTAAATTATGGATTTGGGAAATAGTTTTTGAACTGGTTCTAATGGCTGTTGTACAAAATATTGGCCTACTTCGCACTATAGGTCTCTGTTTTTTCTTCAGTGTAAATGTAGAGATCTGTCTTCTTGCAATTATCTTTATTGACAGGCATTTGGTCAATGTTTAGGGTCCAGGAAAAAGCATTTCATTTAAGAAATTCTCAGATATCCAATGACATAGAATTACTACATGTCCCAAGCTATTGGTTCATAACTGCTCACAGAAATAAATAAGCATGCCTTGATTTTAACTCACTTATAGATAAGAAAAGAATGACCTAGAACTGACTTTGCAATAAGAGATTCCTAACTCCTTATGTTTATCACCTTTACCTCAGTTGACTGATAATTTTAGTTCAGAAGATTTAATGCTTGTGGAAAAAAATTTACTTTCAGGAAAAATAATTAACCATCTACCCACAGCCCAGAGAAAGATAACTACACTGACACCTCTGATAAGCATCAAACTATGGATCTGATGATTTAGAGGTTTGGGTCTCCTTGTTTCAACTACTTAGAGTAATAGTGTAAAATTCAAATCTAAAAGGCCCCTAGAGCTTGCTAACATTTAATAAAAGTGCTAATGAACCAAGGACCATAAACTTTCCTTGTCTGTTTATGTAGACTGCCTGGTTACCTATACCTGCAGGATTTTGTGTGTCTTTATAGCTAGGATGAGAACAAACTAACAAGCAGGAACAGAAGCTGGAGCAGAAGTTGAAGCAAAAGCATCCCAGGAATTAGCAGAGATAGAAAAATAAAGATTTTAAAAAAAAGAATGTAGCAGAGAATTAGAATTAGAACTGAGAGAGAGACTTGGAGCTAATAAATTATAAACAGGACAGAAGATTTAGAATTGAGGACAAGTAAGAAAGAACAATAAAGAGACACGCTGAGGAGAAATTGCATGTGAGCTGCTTTGTTTCCCCGCAGGGCCTCTTAGTTATTTTTCATTCTCTGGTTGTAGCACCTTGAGTGGTCTCCTTGGTGCCTGAGATGTTAGTAACCCAAAATGACCCCGATAAATTGGCACCCAAGCAGGGACTTGAACCCTGGAACCTTCACCATCTGTAGTGTGTTGATTGGACTCTGTAGAGGCCTGAGGGAATGGTATACCCAAAGGACTCCAGTACCATACAAAATGACTGCTTCCTTTAATCTTTTCAAAATAATATTTACAGGATTCCAATTTACTTTTGCATATCCTTTGGGGATCCTGTTATCTAGTGGTCATTCTTGTATGGTAACTGGATAAATTAAGGTTGGTTTTCTAATAACCTTGGGTTGCTCCTCTTCAGTTTAATAGTGCAATGGTGAGGTAGGTTCTGTTCTAAAGTAATCTGTGTCTGAGTATTTTTCTTCTTTCCATTAGGTTTTTCTAAGTTTTGTACCTTGTCAGTAGTAAATTTTTATAAAGATTGTGTCTTATCAATAGTAAGTTCTTCTAAGACTTGTATCTTCTCAGTCAAAATTTTCTTATTTTCATTTCTAACTAATTCTAAGGCTTGTATATTTTCAGTAGTAAATCTTTCAAAAGGTATTTTATCAATAGTAATTCCATCTATGACTTGTATCTTATTAGTCAAATTTTTATTATTTTCATTACTAAGTTTTTCTAAGGCTTGGGTCTTATCAACTGTAAGTCCTTCTAACACTTGTATCAGTTAAATGTAACACTTATCAGTTAAATTTTTATTATTTTTATTAGTACATTTTTCTAAAGTTGATAACTTACTAATAGTAAGTCTTTCTAAAATTCCAATACAGTACCATAGTCCTTGATAAGCGAGAATCTGTTTCAGTGGGTGCCTTTTACCAAGGAAACTCATTGGACAAATAGTCAAATGCTGATCTTAGACTAGACCGCATAGCTGTTGACACACTTGCATGAGCATTTTTGAAAAAAGAAACTCAAAATTTTTGATCATCTGTATATAGTATATTTTTTAACTTAGTTTAACAATGTATTTTATTTAGACATATAAACAGCTGTTTTATTGCATGTATATTAATATTTTCAAAGGAAGAGAGCTCATTTTTCTCAAAATGGCATTAATATTCTCAACAGAAGTAGTATGCGTTTCTGAATTAAGTAACTTAACATGTTTGCTTCACTCATATGAGTGAAAGGAAACTCAAAGTTCCTAACCTTCTAAGAATATGGAATTTTTCACTTGTTATAACAAACTGCTTTACTTAGGCACCTAACCAGAATTGTTTTGTTACATGCAAGTTAATAAAGTTCACAGGAAAAGAGCTCACCTTTCATTAAATGGGATAACTATTCTCTACAGAACAAGTAGTACCCATTTCTCATACAGTTAACTAAGAACGATTGCATCCTATGTATGAACATTTACTAATTAGGAAACAGAGTTCTTGATTGTATAAATGCAGTATATTTTTTACTTGACTTAAGAAAAAGTTGCTTTGATTAGAAATATAGGCAGAACTATTGTATAAGGCAAACCACATATTATTGTTCATAGGAAATCAGGCAAGGTTTCTCTAAAAGGGGTACTTGTTCTCTTTAGAAGAAATAGTATTTGTTTTCTCAGATAGACCACAGAGCAGGATTCCTCCTGTGCATTCTATCTAAAGGGGAAATTCAATGATTTTGTTCTTCTAAATATATTTATCAATTGGTTTTTAATCAGGATTGTAAGCAGGGCTATTTTGATGTAAGCAAGAATAACAGTTTTCCAGGGAAAATGGATAACTTTTCTCCAAATGGGATTAGCATTCTCTAGAGAATAAAGAATATGCTTTTGTCAAATAAGTAAGTGTGAATGTTTGCTTCACTTGCATGAGCATTTACTAAAAAGGCAACTCAAAGTTGTAACCTTTTCCATTTGTTTTAACGAGATGCTTAGACACATAATCAGTTATTTAGTTGTCGTATGCAACTAAATAACGTTCTAAGGAAAGAAGCTCATTTTTCTCTAAGTGGCTTTAGGATTCTCTATAGAACAGAGTATGAATTCTGTCCAGCCATCTTGCTTCCTTTAATACTGACTCCTTTGTAGAATTCAAACAGAACTTTGGCCAGACATGAGTGATTCACCTGCTAGGAATAGAAAAATCATGTTTTCTTTTTTAAAAGTGAAAGAAAATACCTAAAACTCTCCTTAGTCATTTATTTCACACCAATATGAGAATTTCAGCTTTTGGTTTGGAAAAATTGTAACAATTAGCATACAAGCTCATGTTTCACTGTGACATGTAAATCACATTTTTATCATTGAATTTACTTACCTATGCCTCTCCTCTATTGCTCCTTTAGCATCTTATAATGCACCTGTATTTGGGCCTTGTTTTCATACCATTTGTGTTGTGCTACCAACCCCACTATTCACGCGGGAAAATTTCTATTTCTGCTTCTCTTAGATCCTTTCTGGCTTATCGGCCTTTGAGCACAGTCACTCTAAAATGAATGAACATTTATAAAAACAGAAATTTAGTTTCAACACTGAAAATATGCTTAATAATGTTTAAATATTTTCATTGTATCAGTATTATGTGAAAATTTACAATGACAGTAACATTGAGTACAATAAACATTAAGTTCAATATTGCACATAATCTTATGTTAATTATTAATATAGTAAAAATTACATCATACTCATAAAATTTTAATCTCATTATTTCAGGTCAAAATAAGGTTGTTTAAGAAATGTTT
>NC_022026.1:30545673-30547211 GCF_000317375.1 Microtus ochrogaster
GGAGGCTGGGAGGAGGCGGAAATTTTTTTTTCTTTCTTAATAAAAATAAATAAATAAATAAATAAAAAAGAAAAAAAAAGAACTCTTTCACAGACTGACAAGCTAAAAAAAAAAAAGAAATGTTTCTTAGTGTCAAGGAGATGACTTATTTTATAAAATAAATGCAATGGAATATTGAGTATCTTAGATCACCAGAAACTATATGAATAAACCAGGTGTGGGGGGAAGCTTTATTATCTCAGCACTGAGGAAATTGAAGCAGAGGTGTTTTTAGTGACTACTAACAAGAATGGGGAAATTTCTGATTTCTATGTACAAGTGAAAGACTCTTACAAAGGACCATGCTCCACAGACCTATCTCTCACTGCCACATTTTTATAATTACACAAGAGAGCCTTACCCATGCATTAATATTTATACATGAAATCACACACACAAACTAACCTCTAGTGTACCAGTCCTAATGCCAACCACGTGTGTTCTAGTTTGCTTTGGTATTGTGATGATAAAATACTGATAAAAAGCAATTTGAAAACATCATCTTTGGTTTGCAGATTACAATCCATCCTTGAAGCAGTCCAGGGAAGACACTCAGGGAAGAAACCGGGAGGCTGGAAATAAAGATGCGATGGATGAGAGGAGGAGTAGAGGAGTGTTGTTTATTGGCTTGATCCTTATGGCTTGCTAAGTCTTATTTCATATACAACTCCTAACCACATGCTCAGAAATGTCATGGGTCAAGCTCTGCTGGGATTTTACATATAAATACTAAACAAAAATGTCCCTCCACAAGCCCAGAGGTCTTTCTGGTTTTAGTGTCCCGACAATGTGTTTCTGCCTTTTCACAAGACACGTGTTTGTGTCAAGTTGAGAAAACCTAACTTTTATAATGCATATCCAAAATATTCTTCAATTATAGTGAAATGGACACAGAAACTGACACATCACCACATTATCACAATCCCATGAGATCTTAAATATGCAAACTAAATATGACAAATCAGACCAAAGTTATCCTTCTGCTTCACTCAAACAGATGCCTTCCTTGTGCATGACTTCTGTCTTCTTCAAAACATGGTAGTTCAATTGTTGAAGAGAATGATCTGGAAATATAGATCATTTATTTCTCTTATTGGAAAATATGATGTATATAGTTGATTTTATACACTTGAGAGCACAATCCTTATAGAGGTTTTCAAAACCAGCAATGAAAAAAAAACATAATCTCCATGATCATTACAACTTATGAAAAAATTAAGTTATTTGGGCCTATGTTTCCAGAGAGTAAAAAGTCCTTCAATTAAGATAATCATGGCAGAAAGAAGCACATATGCAGACTTGGACCAGGGTGCTGAGAGTTCATATCATTTATCATAAACAGCACTTAGAGGGAGCAAACAAGTGTGGTAAATCTATATTATCTCAAAGCTTTCTCCAATGGCATGCATTCTTGATCTCCACATGATCTAGACTTTCTTTTTTTTTCCTTTTAATTTATTTATTTATTGAGGATTTCTGCCTCCTCCCCGCCACCGCCT
>NC_022026.1:30547507-30559557 GCF_000317375.1 Microtus ochrogaster
TGTGGGTGTACCCCTCGTGGTCCTGAGTTCCTTGCTCGTGTTCCCCCTCCTTCTGCTCCTGATTTGGACCTTGAGATTTCTGTCCACAATATCATACACTGAGAATGAAAGGTTCTTATGCAGAAACATATGGGGGACTTTCTCATTCCAACCACGACTCACACACATATTAGATAATCAATACATACTGACACCAAAGTTATTAGTCACTTTTAAAGATGAAGTGATACATGTTGATGACCAGTAATTGTGATACTTCATTAAGTGGGTATTTCTAAAATAACCCCCTAATTTCAAGGAAACACTTCCAATTCATTTCAAAGTTGATTTGTTTGTCTATACCTTGAATTTAACATATCATCTTATCCAAAGGAGCATTTTATATAATATCTAACAGAACCTATCAGTGAGGAAAAAGTCTTATCATTTGTTCTCATTAAATTTCTTTTTGAATCTACAATTTTGGGTTAATTTTATTATATTAGTGTACCAGAACATACTGATAGCTCACTGTAATTCTTGTCTAATTCAAGAACAAGGTTGTTTATAGTTGCTTAATTTAATATCAAACTTATCCATACTTGATTGTAAACTTACTCTATGATTAATCTCATTGGATAAGATGTATAACTTTCCAAATATTATAAAAGTATTTAATCAAATCTAATATCACAGTGTTATCTTTGGATAAATATCATAATGCTATCTGAGGGAGATTTTTTTAACTTTAAGATTACATGTACACATTTTAGTGTAGGAGAATAATCAGGAAATAAAAGAAAAAAATTAGGAGGTTAATTTTTTTTTGCTAAAGAAGAATTTCCATTTTAAGTTTAAGATGGCAGGGTGATTTTCCATAGTTGGACAAAATTTGGGAAAATGTAAACATTTCAAGAAAATCTGAATGCATTATCTAAAACAAAAAAGAGGAAGACTAGCTTAATTGAGGGATGATTAATCAGCCAATGAAGAGATTTTGATTGGGACAATCAAAAGTAAAACCTGTCATCTCCTGCAAACTAGAGCCTTTGGCGATATAATGCTAAAAATTTTCCCTTCATTTTGAAATGTACTTCTCTTTCAATGAAACAGAAAATTTCTTACCTTCCTAAATCTGAGAGTTATACACAGAAAAACAGATGTATGTTGTTTCATGTTTTACTCATTTGAATCTTTAGCCTTTAGGGGGGCCCACCACCCAGCTCCCAAATAAACCATACTCTGTGTTTTATTTTTAGTTATAAATTCCCAGTCTCAGCTTGTCTTGTTTCTTGTCACCTTTTCTTAAATTATCCCATATATCTTTGGCCTTGGAGCTTTTATCTTTCTCTATTCCCATATAACTTCTTTGTCTTACTTTCTCTGTGGCTGGGTGACTTGTGTGGCTGGCTTCTGAAGTCCTCCCCCTTCCTTCTTATTCCCAGACCCACCCCACCAGATTTTTCTTCGTATTTATCCTCTCTGCCTTCCAGCCCTGCCTATTTCTCTCTTCTGCCTCTATATTGGCTGTTCAGCTCTTTATTAGAACATTAGAGGTTTTAGGCAGGCATTGTAATACAGCTTCAGAGAATTAAACAAATGCAACATAAACAAAGATAACACACCATAAAATAATATTCCCCAACAGAGATATACTTTTTGGATCTCTTACACAAAACAGTGGAGAGGTACTATGAAAACCATATCCCATTTTCTCCACTCAGATTGATGACATTAAGATGCAAAAATCTAATTTCATAATAGCATTTATAGTTACCACTTTATAGGGAGAAGTAATGAGAACAGGAGGGAGAAAATTTCTGGGTACTTGACTTAGTAGTTTTGTGTGTCAGTTTGACACAAGTTAGAGTCATCAGAGAAAGGAACCTCAGTTGAGTAAATATTTTGATGAGATCCAGTTGTAAGAAATATTTCTCAATTAGTGATCAGTGGAGGAAGCCACACCTATTGTGGTTGATGCCATCTCTGGGATTTTGGTCCTGGATTCTGTAAGAAGGAGGGCTGAGCAAGCCATGGGAAGCAAACCAGAAGTAATTCCCCTCCATAGCCTCCATATCAGCTCCTGCTTTTGAGATCCTGCTCTGCCTGAATTCCTGTCCTGACTTCTTTTAATGATAAATAACAATCCTGAAGTGTAAGCCAAATAAACCTTTCCTCCCCACCTTGCCTTTTAGTCATAGTGTTTCATTGAAGCAAGAGAAAACTAAGCTAAGACAGTACTATAGGATAAATGATAATGAAGAAAATTGCCTATTTTCTTCTTGGCTAAAAGACCAAACTCTTGGCCCACTTGGCACCCTTGTTCTTCCTAAATGCCAAGGACACCAAAAACATTTGGGGACTATGGTCTCAGATTTGATTTCTATTTTTAGAGTTAACTCTTAAGAGGAGATTGGTGTTAATTTGACAATAAAGGCTCATTAGGAAAATCTCTTTTCCTTCTCAATACAATAGATTTTATAACATATATCCAGGGTAGAAACTTTACATTTCATTATATTTCATTAATCAACAAGATAAGAAACAGCACAAAGAAGGCAGGTCTACTCCTAAGAAGGCTTTTATCTCTAAATCTTTTCAAAGAGAAAGACAAGAGGATTAGTCCTTTAATGAAATAATGTAATTTGCCTTCCCAGTGACATTGACCCAAGATCAGTAATTTACTGGATTTCAAAAATTCAGTTTTTTAACACTTGTCACATTTTTAAAAATTATTTAGAAGAGTATAAAATATTATTTTCCCCCATCTGCATCTTGTAAGAATCATTTTGCTAATCCTGTTGTCTTTATCAACATTCCAAGCTTCCTTACTCTAATTTAAAGAATGCTCTCTATAACTTGGCTGCTATCAGTCTCATGTCTGTCATTTGTATGTGCTTAAAAAACATAATGATGCTAATCAAAATGAGCCAAAAATGGGAGGAAGAAAAGGCAATGATTTTGGTATTTCTGGCAAGAAGAACTGGAGGGTTATGGAAGAAAAATTCTTGGAGGGATAGGGTATGACTTATAGGAGAGGCAATGGGAGTAGATTTGATCAAATCACACTATAATGTATGAAATAATAAAATTATATATATATAATCACATAATTGTCACAAATTAAACTAAAATTTTATTCAATTCTTTGGGTCTGAGATTTGAAAAGATTTAACACTCATTTTAAAGTATATTACTGTAAGTATGCTTTTATATATGTGTGTGCATATATATAATGTATGGAGTGTATATGCTATATAAATGAATGTTTTAGAGGTTGAACAATTGGCCTTAGACATCCAAAAAGTATAATCTTTTCTGCAGAGTGTCACTTTTGCTCCCAGCTTTCCTCAGTTGCCTATAGTTCTTTGTGTAGTTTGAGGCCTTCTGAGAATACATTTTGCCATTAGAACTTTGAAAAAATATCTAATTACAGAGCAAACAATTTCCACATTTTAATTTCCTTCTTGTCTCTTTTATTTAGAAAATTTAGCTCCTATTAGTTTATATTTAAAATAATACATGTAAATTTTTTGTGGGAGCCCCAAAATGTTTCCTTGTTTCAAGCTTGCTTTGCATCACAGGGCCCTTCTTCAAACACTTGACCTGTATTCTAGGAAGCAATTTTACTCAATTAAAACTGTTAATTATAGATGCACATGTAAACAGATTGAAGCCCCACTAATTAGAGACATTTACAGAAGTTGGAGAAAAGTAAATAACATGACTTTGAATTTGAATTTACCATATAGTAATATTTAATAGTCCATAGAGTCTGGGTACTCATCGCATAATGCTATGTAAAATCTGGTTGATTCACGCTTTGAATGAATTTTGTGTTTTTTGCACTCCTGATTCAGCCTAAAACACAGAAATGTGTCTACCTATAATACACGTATGTGTGTCTGTGTGTGTGTGTGTGTGTGTGTGTGTGTGCACGTGAGCGCGCGCATGTGTGCAGAACTGCAAGAAATATATATGGGGTAACTGTTAAAATATTAAATATTTTGTCATTATGCTTTTACTCTTCTATAAATTTTAGGGCTTTCTTCACACTATCCCTACATTCTAAATATTATTATGTTGGCTTGATTGACACTTTACTATTCTATTCTTCATATGAATTTTTGGAAATGTGAAAGGGCTCTATACATCTGTAGAAGAATCAAAATAGATCCATATCTATCACCATGCACAAAACTCAAGTCCAAATGGATTACAAACCTCAATGTCAATCTAAACACACTGAATCTGATAGAAGAGAAAGTGGTAAGTACTCTACAACACATGGGCACAGGAGACCACTTCTTACATATAAACCTAGTAGCACAGACAATAAGGGCAACATTGAATAAATGGGAGCACCTGAAACTGAAAAGCTTCAGTAAAGCAAAGGATATAGCCAATAAGACAAAAAGCATCCTGCTGAATGGGAGAAGATCTTCACCAACCATACTTCAGACAAATAAGTGACCAAAAAACTAGACATTAAAACTCTAACCCAATTAAAAATGGGGAACTGAACTAAACAGTGAATTCTCAACAGGAGAATTTCAAATGGCCAAAAGATACTTAATAACATGTACAACTTCCTTAGTCATCAGAGAAATGCAAATCAAAACAACTTTGAGATACTACCTTACACCTGTCAGAATAGCTAAAATCTAAAACACCAATGATAACTTATGCTGGGGAGGACGTGGAGCAAGGGGAACACTCAACTATTGCTGGTGGGAATACAAACTTGTGCAACTACTTTGGAAATCAGTGTGGCAGTTTCTCAGAAAATTGGGAGTCAACCTATTGCAGGGTCCAGCAATACCACTCTTGGGAATATACCCCGAAGATGCCCAATCATACTACAAAAGCATTTGTTCAACTATGTTCACAGCAGCATTATTTGAAATAGCAAGAACCTGGAAACAACCCAGATGCTCCTGAACTGAAGAATGGATAAGGAAAGTGTGGCACATCTACACATTAAAGTACTAATCAGTGATAATAAACAATGACATCTTGAATTTTGCATGCAAATGGATGGAAGAAGAAAACACTATTCTGAATGCGATAACCCAAATCCAAAAATCTGAATATGGTATGTACTCACTCATTAGCCATAAACAAAGGACATTGAGCCTATAGATTTGTATCCTAGAGAAGCTAAGAGAACCCAAAGAAAAACATATATAGATCTACCTGGAAATTGGAAAAAGACAAGATTGCCTAGCAAAAGTTGGGAACATGGGGACATGGGGTAAAGGGAAGGGAAGCGGGGGAAGGAGAAGGGAGAAGAGGAGCTTGCGAGAGAGCTTGAAGGAGTGGGATGGTTGAGATGGAGGAAGGATGGATATGGGAGCAGGGAAAGAGATATCTTAATTGAGGGAGCCATTATGGAGTTGACAAAAGTTTTGTCTCTGGAGGGGTTCCCAGGAATCCAGAGGGATGACCACAACTAGGACCCTTGGCAGTGGAGGAGAGGGGGCCTGAACTGGCCTTGTCCTGTAGTCAGACTGATGACTATCTTGAATATCCCCATGGAACCTTTTTCCTGTGATGGATGGAGACAGGCAGAGACCCACATAACAGCGCTGGATGAGCATACAAGGTCCAGTTGAAGAGTTGAAGGAGGGAGAATATGAGCAAGGAAGTCAGGACCACGAGGGTTTTACCCATTGAGACAGTGTACTTGAGCTAATGGGAGCTCACCAAATCAAGCTGGACTGGAAATAAATGAGCATGGGATCAAACAGGTTCCTCTGAATGTGTTTGAGAGTTGGGTAAGACTGAGAAGCTAATGATAATGGCACTGAGATTTGTCTGTACTGCATAAACTGAATTTTTGGGATCCTATTCTCTTTGGATGCATACCTTGCCCAGCCTGGAAGGGCCTTTGACTTTCGACAGGGCAGGGTTCCTTGCCCTCTCTTAGGACTGGATGGGGTGGGGGTAAGGAAGTGTTTCGGGAGTGGGAGGGAAGTGGGAGGAGGAGTGGCAGGGGGAATTTTGTTTAGTATTATTTTTAAAGTAATAAAAAAGTTTTCTCTTGCTCAAGTCTGTCAAGCAGTAACCTAGGGAGCAGGTCAGCTAGCAAGTAGCTGCCCATAGCCTGCATTGGGTGAGGCACCATATTGGCCCCTGAAAACAAGAACACAAAGATCATGACCTCTGTCTTCAGGAGGTTCGTGGTCTTTTGAAGGAATAAGATGAGTATAAAATACAGTGTGCTGTATATCCCCTAGGACCTCCAGTTTAGTTGCATGTGGGCAACACAAAGCAGAAAAAAGGCTAATGATACATGGACATATTTAATATTTAGAGAACTTTATTTGCCATGACAAAGAAAGGCAGACTTTCTTTTTCTCTAGAAGGCTTATGCCAAGCCATTTTCTAACCCAAC
Organism: Microtus ochrogaster; assembly: GCF_000317375.1. Classification (NCBI taxonomy): domain Eukaryota; kingdom Metazoa; phylum Chordata; class Mammalia; order Rodentia; family Cricetidae; genus Microtus; species Microtus ochrogaster. The sequence goes on from NC_022026.1 coordinate 30,553,884, forward strand.
AAAATTCCTGATTATTTCTGCCTCAAAACAAAAATAAAATGAAAACATATATGCACACAAAACAAGCAGAATCCGTTTTATGTTCTCCTATGCTCTTGAGCATGTGGTTGCTATATCCAGGGACATGCCATTAAGACAACTGGTCTTTCCTCTCTCAATGGTACCATATGCAAATAACTTCTTGATGAGACTTTGTGCTCACTTTTCTCTCTTTAGGGTCATTTTTTTCTGTATTGAACTAGTACACATCGTTCTTGTTATCACAGTCTCTAAAAGTTAATATTTGCAACAATCTTGCTGTGTCTAGAATACACACTTTTTTGAATTGTCTACTACCTGTGGAAGACCTGAACAATCTAACCCAGTTGAAACAGAAGAAAATGGCCTTAAATTTAACTTTATGAAGATGAAAGAAACCTTTAAAGAGGGAATGAAAAATTTTCCTTAAAAAATGGAGGAAAAGAAAAATTTGTAGGAAATCAATAAATCTCTTAAAAACCAAAAAACCCAAGAAAAACTATCAAAAACGTGAAGCAAACAGTTCAAAGAACTAAGGACATGAAAATTAAAATGAGACGAAAAGAAAATACAAACTGAGGTGACTCTAGAAATGGAAAATCTGAATAAATGAATAGAAACTTTAGATACAATCACAGCCAACAGATTACAAGAGATGGAAGAGAGATTGGTCTATGAAGGTAATAGAAGCTTACAGAACACCAAAGAGACTGGAACAAAAAATGTGCCGTCACCGTATAATAGGCAAAACACTGAACATACAAAATTAAGAAAGAATATTAAGAGCCACAAAGAAAAAGGGCAAGTAACACAACTCTTCACAGACACCAGGAAGCAACTTCTGAAAGCATCAACACACCAAATTCCAATCTCTATTATAGCAGTGTTGTAATATAAAGCTTGGTATTGGCATAAAAACACATAGGTGGACCAAAGAAATCAATCAAATTGAAGGCTCTGATATTAATCCATACACCTTTGAACACCTGATTTTGACAAAGAAACTGAAATTATACAATGGGAAAAAAAGTATCTTCAACAAATGGTCCTGGCATAACAGGATGTCAATATGTAGAAGAATGCAAGTTGACCCATATCTATCCGCTGCACAAAACTTAAGTTCACATGAATCAAAGACCTCAACATAAATCCAGTCACAAGGAATCTCATAGAAGAGATAGTAGGAAGTAACCTTTAACACATGGACACAGGAGACCACTTCTTAAATATAACACCAGTAGCATAGAAACTACAAACAACAATTAATTAATGGGATATCCTAAAACTGAGAATCTTCTGTTAAGCAAAGAACTCAATCAATAAGACAAAACAACAGCCCACATAATGGGAAAAGATCTTCACCAATCCCATATCTGACAGAGGACTTATCTCTAAAATATATAAGGAACTCAAGAAACTAGATATTATAATATCAAAATCCAATTAAAAATGTGGTACAGCTATAAAGAGAATTTTCAAGGGAAGAATTTCAAATGGCCAAAAGACACTTAAAGAAATGCTCAACATCCTTAGCTATCAGTTAAATACAAATCAAAAAGACTCTGAGATACCATCTTGTACCAGTCAGAATGGCTAGCATCAAAAACTCCAATAATAACTTATGCTGGAGAGGATACAGAGAAAGTGGAACACTCCTCCATTGCTGGTGGGAGAAAAGGAGTGGAAATATAATTCACAATGATGTTTTTGATTACTTTTGAAGAAATTTTATTCTTCTGTTAATCTTATTGAGAAGTGGAACATCAAGAGTTATGTTTCATTTTACAAATTACTACAATGATAAATCTTATCATTTATAATTTTCTAGAATTTCTATCTCTTTTGTGAATATCTGAATTGTGTCTACTCTTATGCTCTGAGGAGTACAGACCCATTTTATTGTAGTAAATGTGCTGGTTAGTTTCTTTTCTTCTTCTTCTACACTTTCTTCTCTTCTTCCTCTCCTCCACTTTCTCTTTTTCTTCTTCCTCCTCCTCTTCCTCTTCTTCTTTTTTCTTCTTACATTTCTTCTTAGTTCTTCCTTGTCAACTTGATGCTAGCTATTGTCATATAAGTGGTGGAAAACTCAATTAAGAAAATATTTACATCAGATTTGTCTGTGGACATATCTGTGAACCATTTTCTTAATTGATGATTGATAGAAGAGTGTCTAGACTATATGGACAATGACATTCCTAGGTAGATTGTTGCTGTGGGACAATGGACTGTACCCTGTAACTTGTATTTTAAATAAATGCTGATTGGCCTATTAGCTCAGGTTTCCTATTAACTCTTATAAATTATATTAGCCCATGATTCCTGTCTGTGTTAGCAACGTGGCTTGGCACCTTTTTGGCAGGGCAGTCACATCTTGCTTCCTCTGCCTCTGGATGACAGCTTCAGACTGACTCGTTCCTCTTCCCAGAATTCTCATCATCTCACCTCTACTTCCTGCCTCACTACTGGCCAATCAGTATTTATTAAAAATACAGGTGACAGGGTATAGATTATTGTCTTACAACACTTCTCCCCCACCCCTTTTTAAAGGACATTGGCTGAAGGAGTGTAAGGAGCTCCCACACCAGGTTGTCCTAAGCCATATGAAAAAGCAAGACAAGACAAGTGAGTTATGGAGAGTAAGCTGGTAAGAAACATTCATTCATGGCTTCAGCTTTATATATCTCCATGAAGCTTCACAGAACTCCTCTACTGACTCCACTGAATAGTGGATTTTGAATGAGACATGTAAGTTGTGATTTAAATGATAATGGCACCAAGAGTCTGGTACTTAGTGAAACTTTTTTGGGGAGAATTAGGAGGTATAACCATGTTGGAAGTGTACCACTAGGGGTAAGCTTTGAGGTTCCAAAAGCCCAGGCAAGACTCTTGCTCTCTCTCCATGAGACCTTGCTGCATATGGCTTGGAGAATAAGGAGTAAAGTTTTCAACAACTCTTGTACAATCTTCTCTGTCTGGTTCTCAACATAGACTAACCCATCTAAACTGTAAACAAGCCTACAATAAAATGTTCCCTTAGGACTTGCCTTGGTCATCGTGTCTCTTCACAGTAGTAGGACAGTAACTAAAACAAGTCCATGCCAGCAACTGGGGAATTTCTGTGACATACCTGACAATGCTGCTTGTTGCCAGAATGTGGACTTTGGATTAGGAAAGCAGTTGAATGTAGTATAATAGGCTTGATGGACAATGCATGTAGGATCTTGGAAAACAGTGATGCTAAGATGTGGACTATGTACGTCAAGGTCAAAACCTTTCATAGGGAAAGAATATTAATAAGTGGCCTAGAGACAATTCTTATGGTGTTTTAACAAAAATGAGGCTGCTTTCTGCTCTTGTTCAAAAATATACTGCCTGAGGATAAATTGAAGAAATTTGTACTAATATAATTGACAGAGGAAATTTCAAGACAGAAGTTATACAAGCATAAAGTAAAGGAATTATGTATTCTGCTATTAAGGAAAGCTACTGAGGCCAGGTATGTGACAACAGAGTCACTAGACACCTGGTGAAGTCATTGCATGAAACTGTGAAGATCACAGTTTGTTATGTTGGAGATCCTGACATGTTGGAGATTCTGGAGCCTGGGATACCTTTTAAGCCGAGATGTTAACATGATATGAGAACCATCCTAATATAGAGAATTGTGTTGCAGTCCTCAAAGCTTCAAGGGAAAACCATTTAGTAAAATTTTTCAAGTACACATGTCATTGCAGGATTTGGAGTTTTCACTATTGGTTTTCACCATGCTTTGGTCCAGTATTTCCTTATTATGCCTCTCTCATCTTTTGGAATGGCATTACATATTCTGTACCACTGTGTATTAAGGAGTGTAATTTGCTTTTTTGATTATACACGTGGTTATAGTTAAAAGACTGTTTTGAGACTCAGATGAAACCTTGAAATTTGGATGTTTATATAGGCTTGAAACTGAAAGATTCTGAACACTTTTGAAGATGAATGGAGTGAATTTTACATTATGATGTGGCTACAGGCCTATGGAGACCAGGGTGTGTAATGTAGTAATTTGAATGAGAATGAACCCCCAAAGGCTTAAATGTTTGAAGGCTTGGTCACCAGCTAGTGGAATATTTTTAGACGGATTACTAGGCATGCTCCTGTTGAAGTATGGGTGACTATGGGAAGAGGTGTGTTATTCATTTTCATAATTTCATGCCTCATCATTTAACAGATATAAATTGCATCTTATCAAGCAACAAGCTAAAAGGTCCAAAAGTTCTTCCTTAAACATATTTGCCTAAAGCTCTTCACATTTACCTACAACAAACTTACAAAATGGGAATTATACATCAAATGGAAATGCCTTGTTATGTGAGTGTACATTCATGTGTCTGTGTATTCCTAAATATAACCTGTTTAGGATGTATAATGCTAGTTATACATGTGTTTTCAATGTCAGCTATTTGGTATTGAATAACCAATTTATGTCTTCTCCCTTAGGTAAGACTAATTTTTATTCACTTAACATTCTCATAGCTAAATTTTAAATTTTATTTTATATGGTCTGACACTCTTTGATTTTAATGTAAATGGAGTAATACACATCAAAAACGATTTTGATAATGTTTTTGAGTATTCATTGACTTTCAAATTTCCTAATGTTGGCACTATGTTTATCCACCAATAAACTTTTTTGTTTTTTTTTTACATACAAGGTAATGAACAATATGCACCTACGTTTTGGTAGAGGTTAAGTTTTCCTAAACCTCAGAAAAAATATATCATTATAAATCACTCATTTATAATGCATGTTAGATACCTTTATTTAGAACACATTTGTAAATATGTGAAATCTAGTAATTTAATCATACAGGAACACAGTATCACTAACTATGACATGAGAACAGCATGGAAGCAACTACCTAAGTCAACTAGTATATTTTCTAAGAAAACTAAAAGTGCAATTTTGAAGACAAATATTATTTAAATTTATATCTATGATTCTCATTCCACAGAACAAGTGTTGATGAATATTGTCTCAATCTTCTTATGACCTGGAAAATTATAAATGAAAGTTAATACATACGTGAGGTGGTATTAATTATTTGATGTTTGGGGGAAAATAAACTGATATATACAAATGATTAATGAGGCAATAAATAAATTCTAAGTTATAAAAATGTTAAAAATAGACCATAGGACGATGATGTGTATTTGAAATTGTATATTTTCTGGTGAATATGCTAACTGGAATGGTTAAGTGGTTCATATGTGAATGGAGAATTTACATGTAAATACCAATTTCTGAAGCACAAAACACCAAACATACATATGGGTTTACATTATACAAGACAATAATGAATTTCATTGAAAATTGTGAAGTATTTAGCAATTCTAAGTAAATAATTTACAACAGATCCCAGAGGAGTCAATCAATTATCATAGTTATTGTTTTATCAATAGTATGTTTGACAAATAAAATTAATACACCATTTGCCCTATAATAATTTAATTGCTTTTTCAACACATTACATTCATTGACCTAAATGGAGTTGTTTTTGCCATTTGTGGTGGTTTATAATTAAACCACCCCATCCATACTTACATTTTTTTTTTTTTTTGGTTTTTCGAGACAGGGTTTCTCTGTGGCTTTGGAGCCTGTCCTGGAACGAGCTCT
>NC_022026.1:30559657-30562930 GCF_000317375.1 Microtus ochrogaster
TGGAACGAGCTCTGTAGACCAGGCTGGTCTCGAACTCACAGAGATCCGCCTGCCTCTGCCTCCCGAGTGCTGGGATTAAAGGCGTGCGCCACCACGGCAAGGCCCATACTTACATTTTAATACTTGGTTCCCAGTTAATGAAAATGTTTGGGAAAATTGGGGGGGGGGAGTGGCCTCCATTGAAGAAGTGTATCCCTGGGGGCAGGTTCTGAAGTTTTAAAAACCTACATCATTGACAATTTCCTGTCTGCTTTCTGTTTGTGGATCTGAATGTAAATTCTCAACTACTGTTTCTGCACCATGTCTACATGCCTATTATCATGCTCTCTCTCATTATGGTTATTGACTTTAACCCTTTGCAACCAAGGAACCATGAATTAAATGCTTTATTTTATAGATTGCCTTAGTAATGATGATCCATCACCTTAAAAAGGTGACTATGATACCAAAAAATGATTTAATTTCCTTAAACTATTCTTATGTTATAATGGGTTTATTGTAATGAGTTGACAGTTATAATTATTATGTAGTACTCACCTATTTGATATATTCATTCAGGATGGGCATGAGTCTGTGAAATAGATCAAAGAAGCAGGTATTCATAACGACTTAATTCTAGACTTTCTGAACTGTATATGGGTACAGAATCAGTGTTTTGTTGCCTCAATTGGAAATTGATTTAGATGAGCAAGCAAATAAATACCATTACCTGTTTGTGTCATATCTTTGATATTTTCAGAAGGAATACTGTATAAATTGGTTGCTTTGAAATACTCTTCCTTTGAATCATTATCCAGAGTTGATGATGTTGCTATAGTTCATGGAAGAAAAATTAGGATACGTTTCTATTGATGCTGTTTAAATTTTAATACGCAGCCATTAAACCTTGCTGTATAGTTGTAAATTCCTACAGTCTCCAACAACTTTCCTTTCAGAATGGTAATTGTCCAAAGTAAGTTCATCTTAAAGTTATGTTTAAATATTGGGGGGTGTTCAAAATTTCATAATTGTTTTATTTTTCCAGTTCTCAAAATCATGAAAGATTAGATAACTTTCTTGACATACTTAAACATTTAGAATGTGTATATAAAAATGCAGTCAGTGTTTGGTTTAGTTTTTATCTGAATTTTATACTTATTACCATATTATAGCTTCTTATTTTACCCTTTTTTAGCCATAGAATTCATGCCCTAGTGTTTTTTACCCCAAGGCTAATAGGAGAAAATATCGAAACTGTTTACATAGTCCACCAATTCTGCCCTTTTTCCTGAGGTGAAACAAAAGTAAAAAACCAAAACCTGTACTCTTAGATTTATCAGAAGCTGCAATAAGAAGTCTTACCTACATTGCTGCCTATATGAGCATTGTACAAAAATGATATCAATAGATATGATAAAGTTAATGGCAAAAATCTCAGAAGGCCTCAGCTCTAGAATTGCAGTGAACCAAGAAATAAGAGTGGGAAAAACTGTCTTCCCCATGGAAGATCTGAATATTTTGTGATTCAGTATCAAATGGTCAGCTCTGAAAATATATTCATACAGGTGAAATTATACAGATTGATCAGGTTATATTCATGTATTTTATAAGTAAATTAAGTTAAATCAAAGTAAATGCGGCCATGTATTTCAAAGAGACTAAGGGGTGGTATGTTCATAAGAGGGTTTGAAGTAAGAAAAGAAAGAGGAAAATAATGCAACTATATTATAAAGAATATTATTTTTAAAAGAAAGCTGTACTTCTCTCCTAATAGAAGGTCAATCTTCTTCAAAATTGTGGATTCAACCAAAAGGAATAAAATTAAATTGATTTACTTGTGGAGATAATCATGAGTCAAATTTGTTAACATGCTTTAAAGCATCACAAATGAAGGACTAAATCTTAGTGACAGCAAAATTTTAATGCTACTTATTTAAATTTTGTGATGGTGTGAATGAATATTATGATATAAAGGGTATCCAGTTAAGAATAATGTCCTAACAATGACTCAGTTTTTGGACAATTGAACTCACATTTTATGTTCATTTGTGTTAAGTGATAAAACACAAGAAATTCAGAGTGTGACATTTGGTTATGGTTATGACCACATGGACCATTCTAATCTACAGAAAGACTGGCAAGAAATTTGTAAAGACTGAAACAGACCCCACAGAGTAGGTACAAAGGTATCGGAAATAAAAATTCTGTAAAGCACATCATTAATAATAATATTTGGAAACACTTATTTCTTATAAACACTTCCTTGGGTACCTGGTTTCTTTGTTCAGTAAAATACACACTCAAATTTCTTTTTTTTTAAAGATTTATTTATTTATTATGTGTACAACATTCAGCCTCAATATATGCCCACACGCCAGAAGAGGGCACCGGATCTCAGTAGAGATGGTTGTGAGCCACTATGTGGTTCCTGGGAATTGAACTCAGGACTTCTGGAAGAGCAGCCAGTGCTCTTAACCTCTGAGCCATCTCTCCAGTCCCCCCCCCTTTTTTTTATATATACAATATTTTGTCTGTGTATATGCCCACAGGCCAGAAGAGGGCACCAGACCTCATTACAGATGGTTGTGAGCCACTGTGTGGTTGCTGGGAATTGATCTCAGGACCTTTGGAATAGCAGGTAATGCTCTTAGCGATTGAGCCATCTCTCCAACCCCAAAGTGTGGGATCTTTAAGAACTGGAGTCCAAGTTAGGTCACTGTGGACATACCCTTGAAGTGGATACTGAGATACCCACACCCACACAAAAGCTTTTTGCATCTTTTACGAGCCAACTGCCATAAGCAGCTTTGCTCTGCCCATGCTTCTGCCATGATGCTTTGCCTCACCATGGCTCCAAAGGCAACGGGACCTAGTGTAAGTGAGACTGGAAGCTCTCCCAAATGTCGTAATCCATGCATAGGCTCCCACAAAGCAAAGGAGAAGTTTCCTCCCTGTAAGCTGATTATCTCAGTAATAGAGAGCTGACTAACACAAAGGCTGCAGTTGCTGTGGGTGCTGGGCTACTCCTATCAATACCAGGCTGTTTTACCTACCTCTTGCCGGTTTCCATATGGCCACTGGAGCTGGATGATGGCAGCATACAGACGGATCATCCCAGACATTCGTTTTAGAAAGTTGTCCTGTTGCTCTACCTTAGAATCCGTCACTTGGTAGCCAAGCATCCTATGTGTGAAGATAAGATTCAGAATGATGAGGCCAAAACGAGGGTGACAAAGAGGCTTCTTTTTATGGCTTAAGGTACTACTAGTTGCATTTTGCATTTTTTTTTTTTTT
>NC_022026.1:30563030-30564058 GCF_000317375.1 Microtus ochrogaster
TTATTTATTTATTATGTATATAATATTCTGTCTGTGTGTATCCCTGCAGGCCAGAAGAGGGCACCAGACCTCATTACAGATAGTTGTGAGCCACCATGTGGTTGCTGGAAATTGAACTCAGGACTTCTGGAAGAGCAGTCAGTGCTCTCAACCTCTGAGCCATCGCTCCAGCCCCACACTCAAATTTCAAACACGAGTTTTCCTACATACAATCAGATATGATACTTACACAATGCTGCTGTCATATTGATTGTTTTCCCACTGTTTTTAATATAGAAAACTTGAAACAAGATGGTGGTATCTGACACTTTAATCAATGAAAATTGAGCCATGCCTGAGACTGAGAAGAAATAAGAGTTTTGGAATGTAGAGCATTATGAATACTAACCATTTAAGTCTCATTTTGAGTATTGCATTGTGAGTTCTTACATCAAAATAATCAGTGTGTGCTAATACCCAAAGCAGTATGTTGCACACATATAGAAAAATATTGAATAAGGAAAGCAATTCAATATTCTTTACATAAAAGAGAAAACATTCCCAGTCCCAATTAATTTATAAGTAGTAAAAAGCAGTGGCTACATAGGTCATAGGTTAAATGTTCATATCAAACTTTATTTAAAAAATTGACTTCACACCTAGAGATTAGTGAAACTCTCAGTTCTTGTCAGGAAAACTAATCTTTCAGTACATGGTGATTAATTCAGAGTCAGCATTGATCTTCATGTAATGAGTAACCAACCCTGGAATTTTCATTACCAAATGAGGCTTCTATTTTTTCCCATACTGCTACCAAACCTCAGGGATTTTTACATAATAAGTCTTGGAAACCTTGTTAGAGCTTGAGGTTAAAAGATAGTTTAGAAGTAGATTATTTGGATATGTCAGGGCCATTATATTTAAGAAATCATAGCAGAAGTAGATACGTCTACAAGTGATGTGGGAGTGATTTCTTATTAATAAAGAAACTGCCTAGGCCCATTTCATAGGCCAACCCTTAGGTAGGCGGAGAAAACAGAACAGGATGC
>NC_022026.1:30564158-30569189 GCF_000317375.1 Microtus ochrogaster
TGGTAAGCCAGCTTGTGGGCTACAAAGATTAATAGAAATGGGTTAGATTAATATGTAAGAGCTAGCCAATAAGAGGCTGGAACTAATGGGGCCAGGCAGTGTTCAAAAGAATACAGTTTCCGTGTAATTATTTCGGGTCAAAAGCTAGCCGTGCAGGTGGCCGGGTGCTGGGGACGCAGCCCCGCCGCTCCTATTTCAACATACAAGATCAAGCCAGGTAAAATTCCAGTATTAATAGTGAATGATCAGTTGATGTCCACTCAAAACTGAGATGTTGGGAGTTGATAGATGCCCAACATTACTTCAATATTTTACACAAATAGCTTGCCCATGCTTTTGTGGATGGTTCTATACTCAAGCACATACTGATAATGCTAAATGAATAAGAAGGTGTATGTAAAATTATGTTACATTGGGAGAGAGAAATCATGAGTAGATCATGGAAGAGTTAAAAATGGTGGATTGAGAGGGTAATTGATCAAAATTCAAATGTATGAAGATGTGAAAATATCAAATAACTAAAAAGATCAGAGTATTCCAATGTTCCACAAATATTACCAGATACTATGTTAATTCAGTGCTATAATGAAACTTGAAACAGGATCTACATAAGTAGAATAGAACATTCAAACATTCCCTGCAGCTTCAATAGCTGAGTATGTTTGGTTAATACATTTAATGACCACTCAATTTCCTAAATTATTAAAATCACTTCTCAATGATTTCCCACAGAAATAGCAAGTGGCTCATTGATATTTAAAAAATCCTAGAACTATCTTTCATTGATTCAATTTCTCAATTAATCTAATAACTTCATATGCACATAAAAAATAAGAAGATATATAGTTAAGATTACCAACTAATTAAAACATGGTTCATGTTTTTCAGAGTTCTATATTTGCACCTCTCCTCTGGGTTGATAGATTGATATATAAAAATATTAAATATTGTAACTCAAATTGGACTTTTAAAATATTTTGGGGAGAAGACCAGAAGTGTGAGATCAGACATGGGAAGTGGGAAGTAAGTGTTACAGGGATACATTATAAAAATTTCATAAATAACCAATAAAAATATTATGATAAAAATTACTTCAAATTTTATGATTACAATTTGAATGTTTTAGTTCTTGATTTCATGCCATACTCAACTTACATAAATAAGAGACTAAGTAGTCTGACTATTGTTTCCATTCTCATAAACATCATTAATGAGGAATCATGTCTATTTTTTTTTTCGAGACAGGGTTTCTCTGTGGCTTTGGAGCCTGTCCTGGAACTAGCTCTGTAGACCAGGTTGGTCTTGAACTCACAGAGATCCGTCTGACTCTGCCTCCCGAGTGCTGGGATTAAAGGCATGTGCCACCATCGCCCGGCTTCATGTCTATTTTGTTAAGCTTAAAAAAAAAGTTGCTATATTTTGAGAATTCAGTAGACCACAAGAACTTATGTATTATTTCATCTAAAGTATATGATACATGTCAAATATATGTACATGCATATAATAATAATTAATGAAAAAAGGTCATGATTTTGAAAAACAGCAAGGAGCAACATATAGATATATTTGAACAGAGGAAATGAAAAGGAGGAATTATGTAACTGTAATGTCAAAAACTAAATAATGTTTTATAACCTCAAGAACTAGAATGACTTTTCATTTTATTTGAGTATGTGATATCTCTCATAATCTTGTGTTTGTAGTATTGTATATATACTTGTGTAATATTTTTAAAAGAATAACTTAGATGATATGTGTGCAGGTTTTGAGATTTTACAAACCTCTCTTTCCAAGATCTGGGGAGTAAATCCAGAAATATGGGATAGTACGGAATCTTGTAGTTAAGGCCCAGAGACTATTGGAACCAGTATATTCTCCATTTTCTTTCTTCTGTGATTCAGTGGTGTTCCCTGGGGGGGGGGGGGTGAGACAAAATGAATTTCGCTTCTTTATGCTGCTTTTCTCAAGAATTTGGTGGTAGCTGTAAAACAAGTCATTGAAATTGCCAAGCTGAATGTACTGAAGAATTTGTTGTGCACAGTCATCCTGAAAGACTGGATACACACCTTGCTTGTCAAGAACGAGATTTCCAACGTATTCTACAACAGTATGGTTTTCACAATTGTCATCCTCCCTAAATGCAAAGAGTTATCTGTTATTCACCACTTGTTATTACAAATATGTTATTTTCATCTTAAGTAAGTAAAAAAATTGCATTCATATTTTATATTCATCGTACTCATTGTCCTTTCTACAGTGTGGTTCTTTCCATACCCAATTGCCAGTTTAATAATTATCTATCATTTGAACAGATCATTGTGGTGCAAAAAGAATGTGTCTCTATATTGTAAAAAGATTCTGTCCGAATTAATGACCTAGAGCTGGTGATTGTCAAGAGTTGCCACCTAATAAATGAGATAGAAGAGATTTTCTTCACATGTTGGTAGAGATTTACATTCAGGTCTTAAAGGGCCTCAACACACATCATGGTAAAAAGTAATCTCTGTATTTTATATATGCACATATGTACAAATTTCTTTATTCTATCCCAAAATATTTCTCTGATTCACTAATACAAACTTTGACTGCAGGAAATTATGAGTAATAGTTTCCTAAAGTATCAAACTACTACAAGATGCACTTCAATTTTTATTGGCAATGTTTAATTGAGGACATCAGTTAAATCTACAATGAGCAGAGCATTGAAATCACAAATAAAGAAAATCTGAGTTGTGTACTTACTAGCTAAAACTTGATATACTACTGCCAATATTCTAATTTACATATCATATTCCCATTTATTAATATATTATTTTGGGGTCATATTTTTTCACTTTTAAAACAAATTTGTCCTGTATTATCAGTATTTTGACAGAAAGGCATGTTTATATGAACATTCTTTGGTTAAAATACCCTAATCTGAAACACAAGTATAAATTAATATATTATTTCCATTGAATCACTAAAATAATTCAGCAATAATCAAAGGGTATTCTATTTCAATATCAGAATTTGCTTCTAAAATGCATGTATTTCTCATCTTTAATATACACCCTTATGTTCATTTTTTGAACATTGTGCATAACACTACAGTTTTTTATAAAATCTTTCTTGCTCATCCTTCCTTTTGTATCAAGTTCTACAGCAATCAACTTTTTTATACTTTAAAGTTGAAAATACACTAAAAAGATTTAAAAGAATTTACAGTGGTATCTAATATACCCCAAATAATAAACAATTCTTTTCATTTTCTGCTTGTTCTTTTTCTCTGTCTTTTATTTTTCATTGGAGATCAGGGTTTAAAAAGCTCAGGTTAGTCCTCAATTTATTCTGAAACTGTGGTGACCTATCAAATACTGATCCAACTGATTCAATCCTTCAGTTGCTAGGCTGGGTTCTGAGGTAAGCACACACCACAGCTTTTATCAGATTCTCACCACCGTTGGTCTTCAGAACACAAATCTACAATTGGAAAATTGAAGTCATGTTCAAGTAAAAAAAAAAAACTGCACAAGGACATACATCATGCAATTTTTTTCTGTTTTGTTTTCTTTTTAGCTGATTGGTTAGCTTGATTTGGATTTTTGTTTGTATTGTTTTTAAAACTTTTTTGTTATAGCTATAATATTGAGAGAGTGTCCTGACTCATTTTTTGAACATTAAATATCAGCTGTATGTGTTTTCTTAAATGATCATATTTTAATTATAGTCAACAAAATACCTTCAATATTTTCAAGTTCCATTATTTTTCTATTGTAAAACATTCTGAGAAAAAGAAAATGAATGAGAAAAGAATTTGTTTTGTTTACACTTTCTGGTAATAGTTTATCATTGAAGGTGAGATAAGGCAGAAACCATGCTTATTGGCATGTTCTTGGAGGTCCATCCTTAGGCAGCATTCTCATACAGCCTAGGACCACATTTTAAGGTTGACTGTGGCTCATAGTGGCCTGCCCATTCACCAACAGAAATTAAAGCAACCTCCCATGAATATGCACATAGCTCAATCTAATAATGATAATTACTCAGCTGTTTTTCTCTTTTTTCCAGTTCATTCTATGCTATTACAAGTTGAAAATAAATGCTAGCTAGAATAATTTATATCAAAAACTCTCTTTTTACACTTTGATTAAAATTATTTCTTGACTGTTAGGACAGTATATTTTCTTGTATGAAATGGAAATTTATGTATCTTTTTTTTCTATAAGTGGGTTTTTTCAGACTATTAATTTCTGTGTATCCTTGGCTAGACTGTAACTCACTAAGCCAATCAGATCTGCTAGAAATTTGTGAAGATTTTTGTCTCTGGTTGACAAATGCCCAGTGTTTAGACTTACATCATTATGCATTGTTTAATTTGTGTTTCTGTATACTATTTTCAGTTGACATGAAACATTTTACAAATACAAAACAAATTAGACCACATGGTGTATGCTTATGCTACCATCAATTAAAAGGTGGAGAGAGATGCACAAATTCTGACTCATTTTTAACTGTATACAGAAACAAAGACCAGTTTGAGCATGTGTAAATTTAGTTACCAAAAAATTGCAAAATATGAAGAGCAAGGTTCCATTCTTACTGTCTTCATATTTCATGAACATAAAGATACTTTAGAAAATTTTATGTGATCCTAACATTTATTCACATAGATGTTGAGATTATAACATGATCTTAGAAATCATGACCAAGTAAAGTAGTGTCATCAAATTCTCTTATGAGCAACCACACATAGTTAATGTGTTTTGCCAGCAATAATTCTACATGTTCCTCATCTTGAAATTTAAAAAGTCACTTACCTTGTGTTAAAACTGACTGATAATTTTTTAGAATTATTACGATTAAGATAATATCTAATGTTACGAGTATAAATTTTCAGAAATCCATTTTCTTTTGTCATCTTTGCGTCACTAGATGTTAAGTAAATTGAGCGAAAATTCCCTGAAAACTAAGAGGGAAAAGGCCAGTTAGGAAGGTCAGTGAATATGTGCGTGTGTGTGTGTGTGTGTGTGTGTGTGTGTGTGTGTGTGT
>NC_022026.1:30569289-30576482 GCF_000317375.1 Microtus ochrogaster
GTGTGTGTGTGTGTGTGTGTGTGTGTGTGTGTGTGTGTGTGTATGTGTGTGTGTGTGTAGAACAGAATTCATGAATGCATGTGTGGCTGTCAGAGGTCAAAGTTAGGTGTCTTGCTCAATCACTGTCCACCTTAATTTTGTGATAAAGATTCTCCAACTCTTCCAGAACTCACCAATTCACTGTACTATGTGGAACTGAACCACAGGGATTCTGCTGTCTCTGCCATCTCGTGCCAGGATGCCTAACATTTTAAAAGAATTTTGGGGTTCTCTTAGTATGTTCTCCTCATCCTTATACTAACAGAACCATTTCCCCTAACCTACTGTTTCCTTTTCCCCCTCAACACCTATAATACTCATTGCATCTGTTTTTCATATAGGAAAAATAGCTGATATGAAATCACTTTTATATTGCATACAGATATGAGCTATAAAATATGAATTAATTATTGAGATCCATGTGTAAATGGTGATATTTTGATATGAAAAACTAAATATGTCAAAGTCAAGTTACTGTCGAAATACAGTGGTATCACTAACATCTTTACATTAAAAAAAAAAACCCTGTGATTTGGAAAAGACAGCAAGCTCAAACTCTTTCAGGTATAGGGAGTGACCTGAACACATCTGCTTGTTAAATAACCTTTATACATGAATAAGAATGAATAATGTGTATGCACACAGGATCATAAAAACATATGCAAACATGGACAAATAGCAAAACCTTCTCACACACACTTTTTCATTCCATGGTCAGATTTCACTTGGTACCTCTGAAGAGTCTTTGCCAGTCTGAAGTTTCATTTTAGATGGAGGTTGATTGGTAGCCCAAACAGAGTATACCACAGCAAACAGCAGAAGAATCCTCATCCTATTTCTTTATTCTTCTCTCTTCTACAGCAATTAAAATTAGCTTTGTTATCAAAAAAATCAGAAATGGATATACAGTTACAGCACTTTTCTCTTCTCAAAACATTGAGTGAAACAGGAGTTGTTCATTCTTAGTATTTATATTTCTTCCATGCTTCCTTATTGGTAATGTTGGGATTTCTTTTATATTATTTTACTTAAACAGCATGACTAGTTTTATGGAAAGTTTGATATGACTTTTATTGTTGACATATCTACACATGAAAGAGCAATCTATAAATTATTTCAAGGACATCAATATGTAATAAATGATGTAATTGATGATGAAGGAAAATGAAAATCCCTACATGAAGTGCATTTCTTTAATGTTCTTCCTGTACACATGATGTTTTATGCCTCAATGAAAGTGTAATTTAAATAGTTCTGTCATGAATATAAGTTACTGATGACTATTCTGTTATACAAAACATGCTGAAATAAAAAAATCTCTTCCTTTGACCCAACGTAGTTACCACTCTGAATCCCCGTGATGATGGTTTGTTAACTGGAATCGACAGAACATTGTGAGAATTTATTTATTTATTTGATTCATTGTTTGCTTCCTTCTCATTCATCAAAAGTGGTGTATAATTTTGTGTCTTTAACTCTCTATTTCAAAGTTTCATCTTCAATCAATTCTGTTTACTATGTCTTTTAAATCAGGAGTTCTCAACATGTGGGGTTTGACCACTTTGGTGGTCAAATGACCCTTTCAAAGGGGTCATCTAAGACCATAGGAAGTATCATATATTTACATTATGATTCATAATGACAGCAAAATTGCAGTTATAAGTAGCAATGAAATAATTGTATGGCTGAGGGTCACCACAAGATAAGGAACTGTATTAAAGGATTGCAGCTTTAGGAATATTGAAAATCACTGTTCTAAATCATACCCACACTAACTCTAACAATAAATATAATATTACTAAGAAAAGAAAGTCAGGCGATCTTGACTTTAATTTTATTATATGTATATGTATTTCTAATCTTGATTAGGGTATTATGATTATGTAGTTCATCTAAAAATGTAATGTATAATTAAGAAATATAGGTTAATAGGTAACCATCTATAATAGTCAAGAATGTAGTCATGGTTAGATTTACTAGATGTATAGAGATATATTTCAGTGAATTAGGTATTCTTCAAATCTTTCAGAGACCTTCAGAATATGACATTTAAATGTTTTAAAAATTTAGAACTTTTCATGACAATGAGATACATCTGCTCCTGGTAGCACCAGGAAGATGGACATCAAAGAGGCTACTTATGTAGTTGGTTAGCCATTTGGGAAAGAAAATGTTCTTGCCTGGACATGTAAGACCCACAGAGAAATGACTGCTGAGCATGCCTAAAGGCGAAATGATCCTTTGGGGTTCTTGCTTCATGAAAGAATCTGCAAGACATTCTGCAGGATACAGAAGGAAATGACTGACCTGTCTTTGAAATTTCCTGCTTTATGGAAAATCTGCTTGATACTATGGGCCTGTAGGCTGAAGATGGATGCCCTGATGGTACCCGAAAAACTTTGGGTGACTGTCCAGACAGTGAGATGTGTCTGTCAATTCTAGAATTTTTGAAGTTGCTTACAATGCAATTCCAGCTTACATAGGTAATATTGTATCTTTCTGGAGTCTATGATATAGTTATAGTTTTCATTAGTTATGATAAAAGATAAAGTAGATGTAAATATTGTAACTGTAATTCTTGCTTGATAACTGTTTCGTTATATGTAATTTTATTATGTTAAAGTTAAAGCCTTCCTTTTTATTTAAACAGAGAAGGAGAAATGGTATAGGAGGTTCTTCTATCCTTGTGTGGCTTTCATTGGTTAATAAAGATGTTGGGCCTGTTGATAGGGCAGAACTTATGTAGGAAGGGAAGACAACACTGAATGCTTGGAGAAAGAAGAGTGCAGTGGGGGGATACAGCATGGATCCCCCAGAGACAGACACTTAAAATTTTACCTGGTAAGCCACAGCCACAAAGATAAATAGAAATGGTTTAAATTAATAAAGAGATAGCCAATAAGAAACTAGAGATTATGGACCAAGCAGTTATTGAATTAATGCAGTTTCTGTGTGATATTTCAGGGCTATTCTAGCCAGGAGTCTGTGATGAACAAGCAGCCCCTCTTTGCAACAAATGCTTGTATTACTATAGTATAAAATAAAAATACAACTCAAGTGAAAAAGATAAAAGAAAGTCATAGCTGGGCAGTGGTGGCACACATCTTTAATCCCTGCACTCAGGAGGCAAAGGCAGGTGGTTGTCTATGAGATGCAGTGAGACCTGCTCTCAAAAAAACCCTAAAAATTATTAAAGTAATAAAAATAATAAAAGACCAAATTGAAAAGGAAAAAATAATATTTTAATTGAAATATGGAATTTTATAGTTTTAATGTAGTGCTATTTGTTTATATATTAGAACACAAAAGAATCCTGTAAAATATAGGGTAGTTGAAATAATTTCCTACATTTCATCTGACTACAATGAAATAAAACTGGATATAGAATATAATAGAAACTATAGGAACTGTACAAACTCATGAAAATTAAACAATACACTACTGAGTGGAAGGGGTTAAGAAATCAAGAAGAAAAAGTAAATTCTAAAAATAGAATGTAAATGAAAACTGAGCATATCAAAATTTGTGGTAAGGGGAAATAAAGAGAATCCCACCTTTTCATTATCCATTCTTTGGTTGAGGGGCATCTAGGTTGTTTTCAGGTTCTGGCTATTACAAATTATGCTACTATGAGCATAGTTGATCAAATGTTTTTATAATATTATCGTGCATCCTTTGGGTATATGCCCAAGAGAGGTATTGTTGGGTCCTGAGTTAGGTTGATTCCCAGTTTTCTGAGAAACCATTATATTGATTTCCACAGTGGTTGTACAAGTTTGCATTTCCACCAGCAATGAAGGAGTATTCCCCTTACTCCACATCCTGTCCAGTATAAGCTATCATCGGTGTTTTTGATTTTAGCCATACTGACTGGATTGAGATGGTATCTGAGAGTTGTTTTAATTTACATTCCTCTTATGGCTAAGGATGTTGAACATTTCCCTAAGTGTCTTTTGGCCACTTGAAACTCTTCTGTGGAGAATTCTCTGTTTAGTTATGTACCCTACTTTTAATTAAGCTATTTGGAATTTTGATGTCTAATTTTTTGAGTTTTTTATATATTTTCAGTCCTCTATCTGATATGGGGCTGGTGAAGATCTTTTCCCATTAAGCATACTGTCTTTTAGTTTTATTGACTGTGTCTTTGCTTTACAGAACTTTTCTGTTTAAAGAGATTTCATTTATTTATAGTTGCTCTCAGTTTCTGTATTTCTGCTGTTATATTTAGGAAGTGGCCTCCTGTGCCCATGCATTGAAACTTTCTCTTCTATCAGGTTTACTATGGTTGGATTTATATTGAAGTCTTTAATCCATTTGGACTTGAGTTTTGTGCATGGGTATAGATATGGGTCTATTTTCATTCTTCTACATGTTTACATTCAGCATAATTTACATTCAAATGGATGGAACTAGGAAAAAAACATTCTGTGTGAGGTAACCAAAACCTAGAAAGATATACAAGTTGTGTATTCATTCACTCATTAGTGGATACTAGCTGTAAAGCAAAGGATAATGAGCCTAGAGTCCACAACCCTAGAAAAGCTAAATAACAAGTTGAACCCTATGAAAAACATATGTAGATCCACCTGGAAAGGCAAAATAGACAAGATTGCCAGACAAAATTGGGAGCATGGGGGCACGGGAGAAGGGAAAGTGGAAGGGGAAAAGGAGGAGAGAAGGTTTGGGGGAGGAGAACTTGAGAGAACAAGACAGTGGAGACCTAGTAAGGACAGAGATGGAGAGCAAGGAAAGAGATAATTTGAATGAGGGAGTCATTATGGAGCTAGCAAGAAACCTGGCACTAGAGAAATTCCAAGGAATCCACAAGGATAACTCCAGTTAAGACCTGTCCTTAGCATTAGAGGACAAGGTACTCAAACTGTCCTTGCCTGTAGTCGGATTGATGACTATCTTAAATGTAACCATAGAACCTTCATCCAGCAAATGACAGAAACAGAGGCATAGACCCACAGTGGAGCCCTGGGCTGAGCTCCCAAAGTCCAGATGAAGAGTGGGGGCAGTGAGAATATGTGCAAAGAGGTAAAGACCATGAATGGGACACCCACTGCAAGAGTTTAGGTGAGCTAATGGGAGCTTACCAACAACAGGTGGATAGGGAAGGAACAAGCATAAGGACCAAACCTGACCCTCTGAATATGGGTGACAGTTGTATGATTGGGGCAGTCTGCAAGACCACTGACAGTGTCACCAGGATTTATCCCTACTGCTTGTAGTGGCTTTTTGGGAACCCATTCTTTTTGGATGGATACCTTGCTCAGCCTAGATATAGTGGGGAGTACCTTGGACCTTCCCCAAAGCAATTTGCCTTGCCCTCTCTGGGGAGTAGATGCATATTAAACATCCATTGCTGGTGGGAATGCAAACTTGTGCAAACACTTTGGAAAGCAGTGTTTCGGTTTCTCAGGAAATTTGGGATCAACCTACCCCTGGACCCAGCAATAACACTCTTGGGAATATACTCAAGAGTTGCCCGATCATATGACAAGGGCATTTGTGCAACTATGTTCATAGCAGCATTATTTGTAATAGCCAGAACCTGGAAACAACGTAGATGTCCTTCAATGGAAGAATGGATGAAGAAAGTGTGGAATATATACACATTAGAGTACTACTCAGTGGTAAAAAATAAAAAAACAATGACTTCTCAAATTTTGCATGCAAATGGATGGAAATAGAAAATACTATCCTGAGTGAGGTAACCCAGACCCAAAAAGATGAACATGGGATGTACTCACTCATAATTGGTTTCTAGCCACAAATAAAGAACCTTCATCTGGCGATGGATGGAGATAGAGACAGAGACCCACACTGGAACGCTGGACTGAGCTCCCAAAGTCCCAATGAGGAACAGAAGGAGGGAGAAGATGAGCAAGGAAGTCAGGACCAAGAGGGGTGCACCCACCCACGGAGACAGTGGGGCTGATCTATTGGGAGCTCACCAAGGCCAGCTGAATTGTGACTAAAAAAGCAGGGGATAAACCCAGACTCTCTAAATATGGCAGACAATGAGGGCTGCTGAGAAGCCAAGGACATGGCACTGGGTTTTGATCCTACTTCTTGTTCTGGCTTTGTGGGGAGCCAGTTTGGATGTTCACCTTCCTAGACCAGGATGGAGGGGGGAGGACTTTGGACTTTCCACAGGGCAGGGAACCCTGACAGCTCTTCAGACTTGAGAGGGAGGGGGAGAGGAGTAGGGGAGGGTGGGAGGAGTGGGAGGCTGGGAGGAGGCAGAAATTTTTTTTTCTCAATAAAAAAAAAAGAAATCTATCAGCAACCACACATTTTAAAAAGTAATTCTCTCTGCCCAGAAGATTTTAATTTCCAAAAAACCCTCTGTAAGGGATGTGTCCTCTTAAGCATCTCTCCCATCTATTCCATGAATAATGTAAGAGCTAGAGAATGGGGAGTAATGCTGTAAAGTGACTATCTTGAGGCTTTGTCAAAGACATTGTTCTCATCATTTCCAGAAGAAGGTTAATATTCCCATAATCATTTTATTTTTCAATATATTGGTTACAAAACTAATTCATCCAATACCTAGTAATAGCCTCTTTTCAGATTCCAATAACTAACCAATTTATATTTTCTGTGTCTTAAAATTATAATTGTAGTTTTCATATAATTGGTCAAGCAGATTCATAGATATTACTTGTGGTGTGTGTGTGTGTGTGTTTTAATTGGATAGTTTACTCAATTGCTTTTTCAAGATGTTACTCATTGATATATCAGAAGGCTTCAGGTTTCGGTTCATTGATTTTGCATACTGCCATTTTGTCCAATTATTATCAGCTTTTAATAATTTTTAGTGGAGTCTTTAGAATCTTTAATTTTTCAGTTTTCAATTAAAATCTTTTCACTTTGAGGATGAGTTGAAATGGGAGTACTATATTTTTGTCATTTTCACCCATTGCTTTCCCAACTCAACTTCTTTTTTTTTTTATCCCATGCTTTTTTATTTTTATTTTTTTATTTAAATCACTGCTTGGCCCATTAGCTCTAGGTTCTTTTTTTTTTTAATTTATTTATTTGTTGAGGATTTCTGCCTCCTCCCAGCCACCGCCTCCCATTTCCCTCCCCCTCCCCCGATCAAGTCCCTCTCCCTCATCAGCTTGAAGAGCCATCAGGGTTCCCTG
>NC_022026.1:30577567-30586583 GCF_000317375.1 Microtus ochrogaster
AGCTCAGTGCCCCATTTTATAATTGGGTTGGTTAGCCTTTTACGGTCTAGTTTCTTGAGTTCTTTATATATTTTTGAGATCAGACCTTTGTCAGTTGCGGGGTTGGTGGCTGGAGAGATGGCTCAGAGGTTAAGAGCATTGCCAACTCAACTTCTATGTTTTCTTCCTCTCTTTGTTAGGTTGCTTTGGCTAAGGATTTACCAATCTTAATCTCTTTTTAAAAGAACAAACCCTTTGTTTTATTGATTTTTTTGCAATTTTAATATTTTCATTTCAGAAATTAAAGGGTCAATTTTGCTTTTTCTATGCCATCATTGAGTTTGATTTGTACTTATTTTAAGGATTACAGGTGCTTCATTCGATTATTAATTTGAACTCTCAATGCTAGTAAATTTTTCTTTTTTATTAGTTCTTCTGTGACACACTTTTCATTCAGTAGTATGTTGTTTAATATGCATGAGTTTATTCATTTTCTGAAGGTTTTAGTGCTGTTGATATTGCACTTTGTTATACTATAGTCAGATAAATATGTTGTGTTAATTCAATTTTTGAAGATATTTTGACACATGCTATTGTGCCCTAATTTGTTTTCAGTTTTGGAGAAATTCCCTACTGTTTTCAGATCCTTATACTCTCTTTTCTGCATGACCTATTTTTATACTGACTTTTCACTGAGGGTTGTATTAGACTTACTCGACCTTATTATCCAGTACCATCTCAGTTTGGCCTTTTCTCAGTACTTCTGTCTTTTTCATATCACTCTGTTCATATCTTGTATTGACTTCCTTATTTCCTTCAATTATCTGATTTTGTTCCCTTGGACTATATTCTGAGTTGTTTGAGCATTGTTGCAATTGTTCTATCAATTCTCTCTTTTTTGCAATTTCTTTCAGGTTGCTGTTATTGGGGTTTATAGTTATAGGAAGACAGGATGAGTCATTTTTGGAAGAAATATGTTATCCTGGATTTCATGTTGTTTTGTTTTCTTTGCAGTGACTTATATAACAGGAATCTAGGGACTTCATACTTCTCAGCACTGGTAGATAGGTGAATTTTAGAAGTGTGGCCTTAATGCTCAGCTCAGAAACCTGTGACCCCTATCTATTTTTGTTAGGGGCTTTGAGAACAGTAGAATTTTAGAATGGGCATCTGAGGACCTCATGCCTGAAGGCATGGAGAGTTAGGGTTCTATCAGAACTTTGAATGGAGTACTCAGTATCCAGACACCATTATACACCATTTCTGGGAGCTGGCTATACTCTGAAAACTTGTTCCATATAGTCAATGTCTAAGGATTTCTTAGCTATTGACAATGGAATAAAAGCAAAGTGGATGGATAATTAGTAAAATAATACAATACAGTAGTAATTGCATATTAATTATTGAATGTTACAGTCATTTCTAGATTTATGTATGTCTAATAATTTAAAGGATACAAATTTTTTCATGTCCTTCAGATGCTCTGGAATTTCTAAGGGTCATTTTTCAGTAGCTTGCAGCAACAGAAAATTTAAAGCAAATGCTAGGGAAAACTTCTTTAATACAAACTGAAGGAGATATGACAAGACTTATTTATCTACTTTTAGTATCATTTGAGTTTATCCACAGATATTCAACTGCAAAAGCTTGTACAGAATGCTTCTGTTGAAGGTAAGACAATAGAATGGTCTAAATATGTGACTGAATACAAAGGCCTCACTGTCTCCTGTAAATGTCAGATGTGAGACTGTAAAAGTTTATGGTGTAATGTGTATCAAAATTTAATATTATTTTTCATTTTTATAGGGAACCTAGTCCAATGTGACATAAGAGGAAGAACAACATTTTAAGATAAATTACAAAGACATTTATTTTAAAATAATTCTTGGTACATATGTAATTTTACAGTTTGCTATAGATAATAGAAAAATTATATACTAATAATGTGGATATTTTGTCTATTTGCATGATTATATCTTGGCTGAATATTTTGTATTGTAGAATGCAAAATACCTTCCATATTTTTCAGAGCTATAATATTCTGTCTTATAGATATATCATAGACAATGCATACATTAATTCAAAGTTCCTTAACAAGTCATGAAAAGTACCAAAAATTCCACATGTAAGTATGGATGTAGAGGAGGAACTCAAAGCCTCCACAACATATAAAGAACAGTTCATAGCAGCTAGGGCATAGTGAGCCTTATTGGGATGGGATTGGGGAATATGGCAGCTGTGAGGCTATCAATGTCTCAGTGATGGCCCATACCCAAGCTCATATGGTTGGCACTAATTGCAAATACTCTTAGTATTTTGAAGATGACATGAAGTCATAAATATGTATCAGAGAAATATTGTGCAATGGATCAAATCAAGATACATTTTATATATGTATATAATTCACAAATAACAGCTTATATGTGATTCAAATAATACTTTTAGAAAGTAAATGATTTTCTGGCTTTAGAAAAACAATGTGGAATGATTAAAACTTAGCAATGTACACTACAAGAAGCATTCCTTTATGTACAAACATGCATAACCACAATGAATTTTTACATTTTATTTTAATATAGATAAAGTTAGTTTGCAGTACTTGGGCTGACAATGTTTCCTACTAGACTCATATTCTCTATAAGATAGTGCCTGAAACAAATATGAGGAATATTCATCTGAGTTGTAATAGTTGCAAGAGACTCCCAAAGCAAGATAAGTTGTTGCTATAGCTTTTGACTGCCTCTCAGAGATTAAAACTTATAACAGAAAATACTGAAGACTTCAGACACAGGGATCAGAAGCTTTGAACTAGGTCTAACTTGAAACAGCTAACAATTTAGCATCTACTTGGTCACAGAATCTATAGAATATGCACCATTTTATTTATATTTATGTATTTATGTGCTCTCTCTCTCTTTCTCTCTTTCTTTCTCTCTCTCCCCCTCCCCCTCTTTCTCTCCAAGCATCTGTTTTGGAATCACTTGGTGGTTTTATTGTCATTACAGTTTATCAATGAACTCATCCAGAGCTATACATGTAGCAAATCCTTTTTTTTCCCAGAACAGAAGTGTTTCACTTCAGACTCTGATTCTATATGCTATGCTTATCCTGTAATATTCCTTATACGTACCTATTTTATCTGAGTACACAGCCCATCTCCTTCCAAGTACCTGTTCCTCAGCCACTGGCAATTTCTTGCCAGTAATCATAAAATCATCCTCCTCCCCAGAATATACTATGTACCTCTTTCAGCTTTTGTCTATGTGTCCACTGATATAAACTCATAAATTGATCAAGTGTGGTTGGGAAAATTGGAGCCTGTATGAAGGGTAGATTTGCCAAATATTCTTAATATACCTACCATAGTGTGCTATATGTCCACATTTTAGTTTCATTATGATGTTGTGATAAAAATATAATGACATGAAGCAACCTCGGAGATAAATAGGTTATTTAGTGCACATGTCCATAATACAGTGCACTGTAACACGAGCGGGCTGGGCCTGCTTGTTGGGGGTTTCTGTTTCGTCCAGTACCCCACAGCCGGCAAGCCCCAAATAATATCACACAGAGATTTCTATAAGTTATAAAGCTGATTGGCCTATTAGGTCAGGCTACTTATTGGCTCTTATCACTTATATTAACCCATTATTCTGATCTACGTTAGCCATGTGGCTCAGTACCTTTCACAGCAGGGCAGGTCACATGTTCTGCTTCATTGGTCTGGGCAGGAGTGGGAGGAATCAGCTTCCTCCTTCCCAGAATTCTCCTGTTCTCCTTGCATCATTTTTACTTCCTGTTTGGTTTTCTCACCTATACTTCCTGCCTGGCCAATCAACATTTATTTATAACATGATTGACAGAATACAGACAATTCTCCCACACCAGTGCACAGTGGCTTGAGTTTGAGGCTGGGTGCCCCATCACAATCATGATCAAGAGCTTTAGAGAAAGAAAGTATAAATTTTTACTTGATTTATTACTTGTACTTTGCTTGGATTTCCCAATATTATCCAGTTTAGGAACCTGTGACTTGGGAGTGGTGCTAACATAATTAGGCTAGATCTTCGCACATCATATACCATGAGGCATCCTTCAAAGATATGCCTACAGGCCACATTGTTACAGACAATCACTCATAGAATCTGTCCTGCCTGATGATTCTAAATTGAATTAAGTTGATAATTACAACTGATTGTCATATTACATTTAATTTCCCAAAATAGTGTTTATTTTACTTGTCATTTGTCTTGTGTTTTCCATTACTACTATTCTTTCTTTATTTTTATAAGGATTTTTTTATAATTTGCATATGTGTAAATTTTCAAAGATAAAAAACTTACTTTATTTTAGCAGTTGACAAAATACAATATCCTTTCAGGATAAAGTTCTTGGAGAGAGCAGGGGTACAAGGAACATATCTAAACATAATAAAGGCAATATACAGCAAGCAAATAGCCAAAATCAAACTAAGTGGAGATAAACTCACAGCCATCTCACTGAAATCAGGAGCAAAACAAGGTTGTCCACTCTCTCCATATCTATTCAATATACTTTTTAAGTCTCTAGCTAGAACAATAAGACAACAAAGGAGATCAAGGGGATACAAATCAAAAAGAAGTCAAACTCTCACTATTTGCTGATGGTATGATAGTTGACATAAGCAACCCCCCCAAAAAATCTACCAAAGAACTTCTACAATTTATAAACACTTTCAGTAGTGTAGCAGGATACAAGATTAACTCAAAAAGTCAATAGCCATGCTTTACACAGATTATAAATGGGCTGAGAAAGAATAAGAGAAATATCCTTCACAATAACTACAAATAGCATAAAATATCTCTGACTAACTTTGACCAAACAAGTGGAAGCCCTGTATGACAAGAACTTTAAATCTTTGAAAAAAGAAATTGAAACAGACACCAGAAAATGGAAAGATCTCACATGCTCTTGGGTAGGTAAAACCAACATAGTAAAAATGACAATCTTACCAAAAGCAATCTACAGATTCCACACAATGCCCATCAAAATCCCAGAAAAATTCTTCACAGACCTTAAAAGAACAGTACTAGACATCATATGGATGGAAAAAAAAACCCAGGGTAGGCAAAACAATGCTGTACAGTAAATGAACATCTAGAGGCTTCACAAGTCCTGTCTTCAAACTCTACTACAGAGCTACAGTACTAGCCTAATATTGGCATAAAAACAGACAGGAGGCCAATGGAACCAAATTGAAGACCCATATATCAATCGACACACCCATGAACACCTACTATTTGACAAAGAAGCAAAAAATATAAAACAGAAAAGAGAAAGCATAATCAAAAATGTTGCTGGCATAACTGGATATTAACATGTACAAGAATGAATATAGATCCATATCTATCACCATGCACAAAACTCAAGTGCAAATTGATCAAAGACCTCAACATAAAGCCAATTACACTGTACCTCATAGAAGATAAGGTGGGAAGTATACTTGAATTCATTGGTACAAGAAACTACTTCCTAAATATAACCCTAGCAGCACAGGCACTGAGAGAAATAATTAATAAGTAGGGCCTCTTGCAACTGAGAAGCTTCTATAAAGAAAAAGACATGGTCAAAAAGACAAAATGGCAGCCTACAGAATGGGAAAAGATCTTAACCAACCCCACATCAGACAGAGGTCTGATCTCCAAAATATGCAGAGAACTCAAGAAATTAGTAATCATAAGAACAAATAATCTAATAATAATAGGGTGACACTTGGGAAATTAGATCCATTCTTCTCACAGTTACTTAGCTACATGCTCACACGATTGTCATTCTAATGAGGAAGGAACACTGAAATGTGAAACTGGGCACATTCTGGTTGCTATTTATCACCACAGAGAAACTGGTTCTTGAGAAAGGTTTTGGGAAGACAGCCTCCAGAATGCTCTGATGGTCCCTGATTGCTCACTGTTGCTTTCACAGAATCCAAAGCTTGTTTTCTTTTTGCAAATTGGATTGTTCCTGAGACATGGCTAGGAAGAGGTGATGGTGAGTGCGCACAGTTTAATCTATGTCTGCCTGCTAAAATAAATGTTCATGTGAACATATGCCCCTTCTGAATGATCCCTCAGTACATGGACACTTGTCCCAAACTTTATACCCAAATGTGCAAGCCACACAAACATTATTATCAGTTTCTGAACTCTGAGAGAATAACCTCCCCAAACCAAGATATTCACTGACTATTGGATGTGACTTAAGCATCCAACAGTGACAGATGTTAAAGAGGAAATGTCCATCATTGCTGCCAGATGTTACTCTGAGAGAGGCAGAGGGAGTTGTATTGCCAGAGGAGAGCCTGTCATTCTGGGAAAAATGGGCTCTCCAAACTGTGAATTAGTCATGTCCTATTTGCTGGAAATAGTTTAGGTTAGGAGTGGAAATTTATAAGGCCATCTGCATTTAAACAGCAGTTTCTAAAAGTGAAATATATAGAGATGGTGAGGTTGGGATGAGAAGCTATGGCTGGAAGAACTCCTGTATATTACTGAACTCTATCATGTAATAATAAATTTTAATAAATACAATTAAAAAAAAAGAGAATATGTGGGGAAAGGGAACACTTCTATATTGCTGGTGGGAGTGTAACTGGTACAGACACTTTGAATACCAGTATGGCAATTTCTCAGAAAATTAGGAAAGAACCTTCCTCAAGATTCACTTTTGGGTATATACCCTAAGGATACTCAATTATACCACGTGGATATGTGCCCAACTATGTTCACATCAGCATTGTTTGTCATAGCCAGAACCTGGAAACAACTTAAATGCCCCTCAGTTGAAGGATGAATAAAGAAAATGTGGTACATTTATACAGTGGAGTGCTACTCAGCAGAAGAAAAATAATATCTTGAATTTTACAAGAAAATGGATGAAGCTAGAAAACATCATTTTGAGTAAGATAACCCAGACCCAGAAAGACAGTTATCATATGTCCTCACTCATAAGTGGCTTTTAAAAATAAAGCAAAGAAAACCAGTCTACAAATCACAGAGAACCTAGACAACAATGAGGTACCTAAGAGAGACATAGATAGATCTAATATACATGGGAATTAGAAAAAGACAAGATCTCTTGAGTATATTCGGAGCATAGGGACCATGGAAGATGGTTGAACGAGAGGGGAGAGGAAGGAAGGGAGCATAGAAAAATGTACAGCTCAAAAATCAATAAAAAGTTACTATATTTTAGTGAGCATATATTTAAATTTGTGTAGAATGTGTTCTAAAATTTATTATTTCTTTCTGTATTTATTAGAGACAGGATTTCACAATTTTCTGCATGAATGGCATAAAAGTCTATATGAACAGCAGGCCTGATTCTGATTCCTCAGTACTAATTTAAAACTATTTACACCTGGGTTTTTATTTTTTAATCGAATTTAAAAAGTAGCACAATGTTCCCAAAGATAACTGGGTGATACAGAACTCTCAGTTTGAATGAGGAAATTTATATCTGTGATATCCTTCAACTCTAAACACACAAAATCTTGTTTAAATGTTTTAAGGATACATGTCAATGATTTATAATAACAAGAATAAGCCAATTCAATGTAAGTATATAATAAGAAATAATAAATTAAAACAAAATTGAATTCAATAGGCATTCTTATAATGATACAGAAAATCAATAATGCTAGTTTTACTACAGAGAAAATTTAAAAAGTAACAAATCACAATCCAAACAAATATCAATATTAAATATTAAAACAAAGGATACTGAGATTCACAGAGTTAGTATAGATTATTTTCAGGAAAAATTGTCAGTTTTCTACTGGGAGAATTAGAAAAAAACACATTTATAGGAAAGACAGCAAAGTCATCCAGGCAAAACTGAGCTCACACACATATGAACTCAGAGTTACACACACAATCTGCCCAGGTCAAACCAGCCAAAATCCAAGCACTGAGTATCAGAGGTGGAAACAAAGTCCCATTCATCACAAAAACGATCCTTGCATTTGATATCTACTGTGAAAGTGAAAAGTTATTTTTTAGGAATTAGGAAAAGTGGGTATATTACCCATTTTCCATGGCTGGAACATAATAAGAAGTAGTTATTTGATAAAATAAAGCCAATTCTATGTATTTTTTGTGTTTGCTTTTTAAATTTTGTTTTGTTTTTCTATGTTTTTTTTTTTCATTTTGTATTGATTTTGTATGTCCTTAATTTTATTTTGGGGGAATAATTTAGAAGGAGAGACAGGTAACATAAAATTGGTTGGAAGGTGGGAGTATACATATAACAAAAAGAGACTTAAAAATAAAGACATTATTATTATTTCTTATTCTTTGAGAGTATTTCTCAGAAAGTTCTTACCTGTATCCTTTTTTAACTTTGCTTTTTTTTATTGCCCCTTTGTAAAATTTTATTTTTTAATTTTTTCCTTATTTTTATTGAGCTCAACATTTTTTTTTCTGCTCTCCTACCTGCCTCTTACGTGTATCTTTAAGTTGAAGTATTCTTCCCTCTTTTCTCATAGCAGTTTTGGGGGACGATATTTTATGATCTATATCTTAATTCATTAGCAGTTATGTGAAAGATGAGAGAATAGGTCTTTTCCTCCATCTTGACTTTCTAGTTTTCCCAACACTATTTGTTGAAGATGCCATCTTTTCCTCATTATGTAATTTTGGCATCTTTATTGACAAATGAAATAACAATAGCTGCTTGACTTCTATCTGCTCCTTATGGTCTACTGCCTTGAGTTATATGTCTGTTTTGATGTTAATATTCCACTTCTCTTATTACTATAGCTTTGCAATACAGCTTGAATTCAAATATGCTGATGCCTCACACAGTATTCATTTGTTCAAAATTTGGCTATCCACCACACTTTATAACTTAGTATCCTATTTTTTTATCACACACATATTACATATACATATATATTAAATATATATAAAAAGAAAAATTCATTGTTTTGTGGGCTGTACCCTGGCACTGGAGGTGTCTGCCTCTGGCGTGCCATACCTGGCTGCCAACCAGAATTAAAATT
>NC_022026.1:30586683-30588239 GCF_000317375.1 Microtus ochrogaster
TTTATATAAAATCACATATTCTATTCATTCAGGGTAATGAGAATTCTCTTGATTTTGGTTTATAAAATTATAAAATACTTAGAATTTTTGGAAGGTATTTTTTAAACTGGCATTTGTTATTTAAGCCTTGTGTATGTGTGTGTGTGTGTGTGTGTGTGTGTGTGTGTGTGTGTGTGTGTGCTACTTATGAGATCAAAAGTTCTTGCACTGGAGTAAGAATGTGCTTTCAAATTCTCATCCCTATTTCACAAGTGCAGTTACTGACTTCTGAGTGAGAGCGAGTTGTTTGTCTTTCCACAAGTTGTGTGGGAGCATTGACAGGTTTATCACCCCCCAGTGGAGGACCTCAAACTTGAGCACAACTGGGCAGCACTAATTGAACTTGCTGGTTTAGAAAAAGGAAATTACAATAAAGTTTAAAACAAGTTATATCTTGAGGTAAAGTGTGAAATGGAAAGAAGGAGTGGGGGATGTATGTATCCAAGATATATTGCACACATATGTTTATTTTACAAAACCATATTAATAACAAAGTTATCAGGTCTGTAATAGAAAAGGAATCCAAATAGAAAATAAGATAGCTAAACAGATTTATTAGTGATTTCACTAAACTTACAACTAATTAAAAGTATTGTTTTGACAATGTTCCATTAGATATATAGTCAAAGGAATTTGTTACATTAATCCAATATTATCATGCAATCAGAAAAACATAATGAAAATACTATGTGTTGAATACCAGTGTTCAAAATTGACTGATAAAACTCACAATAAAATGCCTCTTTTTAGAATAAATATCACATCTCAAAATAACAAAAAACAACTACAACAGCAACAAAAAGACAAGAAACCAATAGGTTTCACTTCATCTATTGAAAGACATTAAAATATGGGCACAACCACTGTCAGTAGGCATCTGATTCCAAAACAATGTTCATATCAGTAGAGAGGTAGAAATGGAGAAGGATGAAGAGGAATTGAAGAGGGAGAGCATTTAATATGTATCAATTGTATGAGGTGGTAAAACGTAACCATCATAAATTCTTTGACAGTGCACAACGACACAGAGATAAAGCAAGGATGGAAATCCATAATGAATACCTAAATAATACAGGAATATATTATAGCATTTCTTGAAAACAATAAACAAAAAAGAAAATATCTTACTCTTTGGAGAATAGAAAATTTTAGCAAAATAAGTCAGACAAGAGAAATGCACATACTTAATGAAAAGAACTTAAAGATGTGAAAATATCTTGACATGAGAAAATATGATTCTATATGTAGAAAATATTACAAAGTTATACAAAATTGTATTAATAAATGTAATATATTTTAAAATAATTGATATACTTAAAATATTAGCTTTGATAGGTATAATTATAAAAGAGGCAAAAATAAAAATTCACATTCAAGAAACAAAATTATTAATGAAACACATAACAAACCTGAGTGAGGTAAGCCAGACCCAAAAAGAGGAACATGGGATGTACTCACTCATATTTGGTTTCTAGCCATAAATAAAGGACAATGAACTTATAATTCGCAATCCTAGA
>NC_022026.1:30588769-30611664 GCF_000317375.1 Microtus ochrogaster
GAAATCCTCAATAAATAAATAAATTAAAAAAAAAAACAAAAACAACAACAACAAAAAAAGATAATATAGCTGGGCTTGGCGGCACACGCCTTTAATCCCAGCACCTGGGAGGCAGAGGGAGGTGGGTATCTTTGTGTTCCAGGCCAGCCTGGTCTACAGAGAGGGTGCTAAAACTGCTAGGGTTGTTATACAGAGAACTCCTGTCTCAAAGAAAATAAAAAAGATAAAATAACATTAAAAAAAAAGAAAAGTACCTATATATTAGAACAACTACATATATAATATATGCATATAAAATAACAAAGTATAATATTTGAGAGTTCTCTAATACATTGAAAAATGCGTAATTTTTGCAAAGTTTACCTTATCACTAAAAATATTTACAGATATTTTGATAACCATATAAAAAATCATGCTGCTATTCTTCAAAAACATCAGAAAAGTAGTATAATCTAATCTCTATATCAATATACAAATTTCCAGGTAACCAAATAAGTAAGTAAATAAATAAGAGAAATTACAAAAAGCATTGGGGTTTTAATTGAGAAAAAATTAACTATATAATACAGAAGAATTATTAAAACTTAAAAGTATTTTATCTCTAAAAAGAAATATGAGACAATGGAATAGGGCCTAGGCAACACAATACATTTTTTCTATTCTTATTAGATTAAATATAAAGACACTATGAACATTTGCTAAGAGAAGATTCTTTTTTTTAATTGAGAAAAGGAAAAAAAAGAAAAAAAGTTTCCACCTCCTCCCAGCCTCCCATTTCCCTCCCCCTCCTCCCACCCTTCTCCCCCTCCCCCCACTCCTCTCCCCCTCCCTCCCCAGTCCAAAGAGCAGTCAGGGTTCCCTGCCCTGTGGAAAGTCCAAGGTCCTCCCCCCTCTGGAGAAGATTCTTCCTCAATAAGAAAAACTTGTTTTCAGTTAGTTCACCCCATCTTTCCCTCTATAAAAATTAAATAAAAATTTAGAATGAATCTAAGATAGCAATTTAAGACTGGGAACTTTGAAACAGAGGAGTGGTTCTCAGCCTTCTTATTTCTGCTACCTTTTAATACATTTCATGTTGTGGTGACCCCTAGCCATGAAATTATTTTGTTGCTTCTTCATAACAGCAATTTTGTACTGTTATATGTCATAATATAAATATTTTGTATGATAGATACCTGATATGCAACCCCTGCAAAATGGTCATTTGACCCCTAAAGGAGTTACAACACACCACCACAGGTTGAGAACAACTGATTTAAATGAACTGTTTTATAATTCAGACATGGGAGAGGAATTTTGGTTAAAAATTGAACTGTTCATGAAAGCAAGTATTTTTCGCATAACAAAGGGCATAGTCACACAGACTGGTCTGACAGGCTGTGCTTTGGAAAAACAAAGTCAGTGCCAACACTTCATTTCGAAAAAGACTAATATAAACATCATTAAAAGTACATCAAACATTGACTAAGGAAAGACCAAAGGTATCCATAAAATTGGCAGACAACTTTACTTGATTATTCTCAAAGGAAGTAATAAAAATAAAAATAAAAAAATATGTGAAATGATGGTCAGTGATTTTACATCCTTGAACATTAAAATGAAATGAAAGTATTTGAAAACTACACCTATTAAAACATAATATCTATAGGGATTATAAACTCACTAATGTATATAATTGTATTGAATTAATTTTTCTTACTTCCAAAAGCAAAATAACTACTATTTTTTTTTTTTGCAAATACATTAGAAGCTAACACCTAGTTTATTTGTAATGAAGTCTTGTATTTGAAAGGGGCATGGGGAGAGACTGGGGAGGGAAATAAGTGGAAAATTCAATTACATCATGTTTAAGGTTAGGTTAGGATTGGGGCTAGGTTAGTAGTTCTGGTCAAGATTAGAGTTAGGTTTAGGGTTAGGCCTGGTTTGGGGTTATGGTTAGGGTTGGAGTTTGGGATAGGGTTAGGGTTAGGGTTTGGGGTTGTAGTTAGATTTAAAGCTTAAGTTTCAGGTTAGGGTTGGGTTTGCAGTTACAGTTTGGGTTTGGGTTAGCAATAGTGTTATGGTTTAGAGTTTAGGTTTTGAGTTAGAGTTCAGGGTTAGGATTAGTGTTGAGTTTAGGGTTAAGGTATGGGTTCATGTTTTAGAGGTTAGTGTTAAGTTCAAGGTTAGAGTTTAGGGTTACTTCTAGATAGCTATAGGGTTTAGTGTTAGGGTTAGAGTTAGGGTTTATAGTTAGCGTTAGAGTTAGGCCTATTGTTGGACTTCTGAATAGAATTAGTGCTAAGGTTGGTGTTTAACTCAGAGTTTGGGTTGGGGTCAGGGCTAGCATTAGGGTACAGTATTGTGGTTTGAGTTCATGGTTTAAGATTAGATTTAGGATTAGTTTTGAAGTTGGGGCTGTGATTAGGGTTAGGGTTTAGGTTAGGGCTATGGCTAGGGCTAGGGTGGGGTTTGAGTTTGTGTTTTGGTTGGAGTTCTTGGATTTAGTGTTAGGGATAGGTTTAGGGTTGGGTTTAACTTTTGGGTTTAGAATGGCATTTATGTTGTGGTTATGATTAGTTTAGGGTTTGGGTTGAGGTTAACGTTAGGGTTAGGTTTATAGTTATGTTTAGGTCTAGAGTTTGAGATTGTGTTTGGAAGAGAGTTTTATATTAGGGTTATTGTTTGTGTTGTGTTTAAATTTTGGTTTAGGTGTTAGGTTTATGGTCAGGTTTAAGCTTAGGTTTCGTCTTGTTCTGGGTTTCATATTGAGGTTGGGGTTTGAATAAGCATTAGTGATAGGTTTAATGTTAGGGTTTTAGTTAGGTTTAGGATTATGGTTGTTGTTGATTTCATCTTTGTGTTAGGGATAGTATTCGTGTTGCAGTTAGAGTTATTGTTAAATGTTAGGGTTAGGTTTAGTGTTTAAGGTTAGTGGTAGTATTAGGGTTAATGTTAGGGTTAGGTTTAGTGCTATTCTTAGGTGTTAGGGTTAAGTATTGTGTTAAATTTATAGTTAGTGTTAACATTGGTACTGGAGTTGGGGCTAGGGTTAGGGCTATGTCTACAACTTGGGATTGGTTTGGGTTAGTGTTAAGGCTAAAGTTGGGCTGGATTTGTGGTTGGGTTAGCGTTTAGGATTGTAATTTACATTATGGCTACAGTTATGCATAAGACTACATTTATTGCAAGGGCTGTGTTTAGGTAAGGGTTAGGGTTATGTCTAGGTCTAGGGTTACCATTAAGTTAGGATTTGGTTAGTGTTAAGCTTAATGTCTAGTGTTAGGTTTATGTCTAGGACTAGGGCTACCATTAAGTTTGGGTTGGGTTTAGTGTTAAGATTAGTATTTATTGTTAGGGTTAGGGTTCGGGTTAGGGTTTTTGTTGGTGTTATAGCTAGGCCTCTGGCTTGATTTGTGTTTGGGATTTGTGCTTTGGTTAGTGTTGGTATTAGTGTTGGGAGGTTAGCTTTCCTATTAGGGTTGAAGTTAGATTTAGGGATAGAGTTCTTATTGGGATTCATGTTAGGGTTAGAGTTGGGGGTCAGTTTAGGGTTAGGGTGGGTTTGATGTGGCATTAGGATTAGGATTAGGTTTGTGGTTGGGGTATGTTTGTAATTAGGGTTAAGGTTAGGGTTATGATAAGGGTTAGGGTTAGTGCCAGGGTTAGAGTTGGGTTTGTGTTATGGCTAGAGTTAACTGTAGGGCTAAGATTAGAGTTAGGATTAAGATTGGTGCTTAGGGATAGCATTCAGGTTAGGGTTGTTTTTAGATTTGGATGTTGTTTTTCATTAGGGTTAGTGTTTGGTGTTTTGGTTAAGATAGTATGGTGGTGGTGGTTGGGTATGGTTAGGTTTGAGATAAGTTTTGTATTGAGGTTAGATTTAGGTTTACAGCTAGGTTTTGTGATAGGCTTGGGAAAAGGCTTATGGTTATATTATGTTTAAGATTTAGCATCAGGGTTACTGCTATGAATTGCTTTTGGACTATGGGTGTTGTTAGTATTGATTTTGGACTTTGTGTTCTGGTTTGGTTAGGTTTAGGGTTGGATTCAGGTTTTTTTTAGGACCATGTTTGTGTTTGGATTTGGCATTATTGTTGGGGTTGGGGTTGAATTTAGCTTTACAGTTAGGTATATTTAAATGCCATGTTTAGAGTTGGTCTTGACATTAGAGTTTAAGGTTAATAACCTTACTGAGGCTAGTTTGAGGTTTTGGATGGGATTGTGGGTAAGTTAGAATTAGGGTTTAAGTTATAGTTGGGGTTATGTTAGTGCTGGGCATGTGGTTAGGTTTAGGGTTACTGTTAGGTTAAAGTTTTAGGGTTAGGCTTGGGGTTAATGTTAGGGTTTGTCTGGTTTGGAGTTATTCTTGGGTTTAGAGTTAGAGTTTATGTTAGGGCTTAGGGTTAGGTTTCAGATTAAAGTTGAAGTTAGTTTTAGGATTGTGGTTGCTGTTGAGGTTGGGGTTTATGTTAGAGTTAGTGTTGGTGTTAGAGTTAGGGTTATGTCCATTTTGAAATAAGGTTTGGATTATGGTTAGGATTAGGGTTGTTTTTGCAGTTAGGGTACTAGGGTTAGGTTTGTGGATAGGGTTAGAACTGGTGTTTGTGTTAGTGTTAGTATTAGCCTTTATGTTAGTGGTGGAGTTGGAGTTATGTTTAGGGTTAATGCTAAGTCTAGGACTGGGTTTGGTTTAGATTTCGGGTTTAGGCTGCTGGGGCTAGGGCTGAGTTTGAAATTTCAGTTGTGTTTGAGCCTTAGGTTAGGGTTTGTGTTTGGAATAGAGCTTTGGTTATGGCTAGGTTCAGGATAAGGTTTATGGTTAGTGTTAAGGTTAAATTTATCGTGTTATTTTCAGGTTAGATTATAGTAATGAATAATGCTATGGATGGATTTGGTGTAAGGGTTGGTATTTGGGTTAGGATTAGAGTTAGTGTTAAGGATAAGACTAAGTTTATGATTAAGGTTGTGATTACAAATGGTGTAGAAATTAGATTAGTGCAGGGTTGGGCTCATATTAGCTGTTAGGGTTAAGATTTGTGTTGTTGTGGTTGTGATAAGTGTTAATGTTGGGATAGGGTTAGGATTGGCATTAGTTTGGGGTTGGGATTGGAGTTTGAATTTGGGTTGTAGTTGGGGTTAGTGTTATGGCTGTGTTTGGGCTAGTGTAATTAGTGTTATTATTATTAGGGATATAATGGGGTTGTGCTTGTGGTTAGGGTAAGGATAATGGTTAGAGTTAGGTTTAAGTTAAGGGTAGGGCTAGAACAGGCTTTGGAATTGTCATTGGTTTTGGGTTAGATTTAGGGTTTGTGTTTGGGTTAGAGTTATAGTTGCAGTTAAGGTTAGGATTATACTTAGTTTTTGTGGTTATGGTTAGGGTTAGGGCTAGGACTAGGTATAAACACAAAACAGAAAACCATTTTTGGCTGGCTTATTTACAATGTAAAGTTTTAGGGTCTTTCAAAGATACCAGTACCCCCAGAAAACAGAAAGCAGTCTGAAGAAAACAATGCCTACATTCCAAACAGTTGGGGTGGGTGGTTTTTGATCATTCAGTGGGTTATGGACATTTGACAATGTTTAGTAGGGGGTTATTACAAGTTATTTTTGGTAATGGCCAAAAAAAGCTAAGCAAATATTAGATTCGGGGATCTCATTCTGAAGAGGTAGAAGGAGGACATAATAAAGAAATGATGAGCTAAAATGATAGATTGTTGAATCTGCTTTTGAACAACCACTTGTCTTAAATACTTTACATTTTGGAATGATATTTTGTATTCTGTGCCATTATATACTGGAAATATGTGATCAGCTTTTTTATTTTATATTTTTTACAGGTGATTTCAGTTAAGAGTGTGTATAAATCTCCAAAGTGACTTTGAAATTTTAAATATTGTTGAGATTATTATAGACTAGGGGGACTTTTGAAGTTGGGTTCAATGCATGTTCATTATAATATTGTTATAAGCTATGGGTGCCAAAGATTGGAATGTGGTAGGTTGAAAGTACCCTCTATAAGAACCTCATAGATAATGTTCCTATTATGAGGTGTGGTCTTGTGGAGTACGCATGGACTTGTTAGAGAAAGTGTGGCGCTGTGGGGTAGATTTTAAGATTTCTTATGTTTGGGATACATCGAGTGTGTCAATTGATCTGCTGTTGCCTGAAAGATGTAGGACTCTTAACTACTCCTCCCAGAACCACATCTGCCACTATGCTCCCTGCCATGATGCTAATGGACTGAACCTTTGAAACTGTAAGCTGCCACCTCAGTTATGTGTTTTCCTTTATAAAAGCTACCATTATTATGGTTCCTCTTAAAAGCAATAGAAATGCTAAGACAATCATAAATCAAATGTACCTAGTAGACATCTACAGAATATTTCACCAAAATTCAAAGAAATAAACTTTCTTCTCAGAAGCTCAGAACATTTTCTAATAAGTTGACCTCATACTTGATTGCAAAACAGGTTTCAACAAATAAAAGAGAATTGAAATAACCTTTAATCCAATATGGCCACCCTGAATTAAAGCTGAACAACAACAGAAATAACAAAGTATGCAAACCCATTGAAACTATATAGCTCACTACTGAATGAAAGTTGCATCAAATCCTGGCATAGTTGTACAATCTTTAATCCTGGAACATGAAAGGCAGAGGAACATAGATCTATATGAATTAATTGTCAGCAAAGAGAATTCCAGGACAGCTAGAGTTATATAGAAGGTCCTATTTCAAAAAATATTAATCAGGACAGAAAT
This sequence comes from Microtus ochrogaster, assembly GCF_000317375.1. Lineage (NCBI taxonomy): Eukaryota > Metazoa > Chordata > Mammalia > Rodentia > Cricetidae > Microtus > Microtus ochrogaster. The sequence goes on from NC_022026.1 coordinate 30,595,514, forward strand.
CAATAAGCAAATTGAAAACTATTTTAGAATTGAATGAAGATGAAAATGCAAAACACTTAAACCTCTAGGACCCAATGAGTGCAGTTCTAAAAGGTACATTTATGGTAGTAAGTGCCTATATAAATATTAGAGAAATCTTAAAATGTTGACTAGTGACACAATTAAAAATGTTGCAACAGGAAAAAATAATACCAAAAGAAAGTAGACCTCCAGGGTATTTTATTTAAACATTTGTTGCTAAGAACTTTCCTCTTCAAAGTGACTTCATTGCATTCCATTGGTTTTTTTATGGTAAGTTTTACTTTTTATTCAACTATAAAAGTGTTAAATTGTTTTCTTGATTTCCACATTGACCCAATCTTTGTTCAGCAGTGAGTTGTTCAGTTTCCATGAGTTTGTATATGTTGCTATTGATGATTGCCACAATTCATGGTGGTCAGACAGGATGCAGAGTGTTCATAAAACATCATTCTTATATCTGTTGATAGTTGCTTTTTCCCTACCATATTGTCAATTTATATAAAGTTTCATGTATGGCTGAGATAAACTATATAGATATATAGTTTTATGTAGAATGTGCTACAGATTTCTGATAGGTCCATTTGATTCATAACATGATTAAGCTCGAGTAATTCTGTTTACTCTTTGTCTTAATGACCTGTTTATTTGCAGGAGAATTGTACTGATGGTATCCAGCACAGTAGCTTTCTAGTCAGAACCATGCCACCAAATAATGACACAGAGACTTATAGTTAACTCTGAAAGGCTCAGCATTAGCTTATATTTCTTTTCAATTAGCTCTTATAACTTAAATTAACCCATTTATATTACTCTATGCTTTTCAACAAGGCATTGCTTCATCTCTGCTCTGCCTAACCTGCTTCCTCAAAGTCTAGCTGGCAACTCAGCCATTCTTCTTCCCAGAGTTCTCTCTCTGCCTGAAGTTCTGCCCATACCTCCTGTTTAGCTGTTGGCCATTCAGCTTTTTATTACACAAATCAAAGCAATACTTCTTGATAGGGTTTCCAACATTTTCTCACTTTTTTCTAAGTAAAAAGGAAATATTTTAATTCTAACATAGTAAAACTACATACAAAACATATTAAATAAGAAATTGATTCAAAATGTTTAGCCCAATTGTATTTGGAAAACTCTGAAAAATTACTCTATTATGTATTTTATATTGATGAGTCCAATGTTTTATACCTAAACCACTTTTTATCATAACTTGTATTACCATCGTAAACTATCTTTTTCTGCTGTAGGGAGTCTTACAGCCAGTGGTTACCGTCCCATTGGGGTGGGGCCTCTTATACCATTTATGCTGATATAGAGCATGAGTTTATCCTCTTTTCTGACCATGGGATTTGGTTTCTGTTCTCCATTCCAGCAGAGCATTCAGATTTGTGAGTCTACCCATAATTCAATAACTATTTTTCTCAATTCTGAGCTAGTATGGGATTTCTTTTAAGCATCCTTCATCTTAATAACTTGAACTACCATCCTAAAATATCTTTTTAAACCCTAAAACATCTTCTTAGATAAAAAGTTAAACTTTTATGACTCTCAACCATATAAATTTTACCTCTTTTATGAAGTTCATTCCTGAATTTAGTAATAAGGAAAGTTGTTAATATAACTATCTAGTCTTCAAGCCCATCAAAGACTGAGAAAGTTATAATTTTACCTGAGTAAGTAGAAAGAGCAGAGCAATTAACTTCCAAATATCTAGAAATGACAGAAAGAGTTGACTAGAAAGTAACCCAAAGTTCCTCTGCAAGTTTGGGACATCCAGGCCTAGAATACTTGATAGATTTTTCTGTGACAAAGGAATTTTGAAGGATTGTTCTATCTTGTCTTGGTAATATTTGGCAGTTGCCGTCTTTTTGTCCTGCTTGTCCAATTTTGAAAGCATACTGTCAGTAGTAGAATCAAGACAGTTTATTGCCCCATGGTTAACTTTATCAGAAAGAAAGCAAACTCCATTTGGAGGTCCTTTGATATCCATCATCTTTTTATGAAAGTAGGTGTTTTCAGGGGCAGATATGACTCACTGTCATGAAAAGCCTTATGTTATCAAAACACTTTAAATGCCACATTTTGTAATATCTCCAACATGTTTGAAAGACCACCTATCTATCTAAAATATGTTTGTTTTTTTTGACCTTGAAAACATACCTAACATGGCCATAAATTTGATTGTTAGATGAATATTAATGTATATTTCTTAATTCTCCTATATAGTTAGTAATAATAATTTCAAGGTCTAGAATATTACATTATATTATTGAATAAGCTGCATAGGTACAATACTTTAAACAAGAGGAGAAACATATAAACAGCATAATAAATTATCATTAAATTTGTATCAATAAGTAAAATTCATATCAATATTAAATATTTGAGATTAGTAATAGTTTTTTTAGTTTAAAAAGAGATTCCATAATCAACCATTATCCTATCATTGTATTCCCCCTTTCCTGTTCAGAAAGAGATCCTCAAATCTAACATCTTTTGTTTAGATTTTTTTTTACCATGACCAGTAATAACTTGCAACTAACTCCCCCTAAGCAGTGATAACCATCTACTGAATGTTCAGAAATCACCCATTCCTGAGAAGGTGGGCATTGTGTTCTCTAGACTGCTTTCTGTTGTCTGTGGGTGATAGCATATTTAGGAGACTCTAAAAAATAGAGATAAAGACCAAGCCCTGGTAGATTTAATAACTATTGTCCAGTCTCCGTGTGATGGGAAAGTAAAAGTTCTTACTGGAGCAGTCTATGTTGCTGGCTCATATTAGATAACCAAATTTAAACTGTTGTGGATGCAGAATTTTGAGGAAACTTCATCAGAGGCATTCTGAGTGACTGGATCACCTGGGATACTTGTTTTCATTGATGATTGTCTCTGTAGTTTTGATAATAATTAAAATTTTAAAGGTAGCATGTGTATCTGTTTTAACACCAATAAGGAATGTGTACTGTGCACAAGTCAGCTAAGGATGACTTTTTGTCTTATGAGAAGGTAAAAGGTCACTGTTGAATTTATAAGTTTGTTTGGACTGTTTAACCAAGCCTTATGAAAAGATAGCATATAATAATAAGTCACAAGGACTCTGTAACCAACAATATTTGTCTTATCCAGTCTCAGAACTACTCTCATAGTAGAGGGACCCACATATACATCAACTCTTCTGTAGAATTATTTGGTTTCATCTTTCATGTCCATAACCAAGATTTTCAAGGTGTCACCCCTGGTAAAATCCTGATGTTAATTAACTTTGAAGGAATCCATATATTTTTCTTTCCTGTGGAAACAAAAGCTCATCTTCCCCAATGCAACACATTTTCTGACTTCCATTCTGAAGCCAAGACATCCCTTGGTCCTGTCACATTTTGATGTGCCCTGATTTATTGATTCCCAAGGGAGACCTTACCACATCTAAGTGGAGATGGAAGAGACATGGATGGAGGTGTACCATGGAGGTGGATAGAGGCAGCAGGAAAGGAGGAGGGAGGGGAAACTGTGGTTGGTATGGAAAATAAATAAAAATATTGAAAAACAAGGCAGCATGGCATGATAAGCCTGGTAATCTATTGGTTTTATAAGGTAAGTGATTATACTATATTGTTTACTTCACAACATTTTCAAATAGCCAGTGTGTGGTACAGTTTTGGATAATGAGCAACTATAGCAGCAGAAAATTCTCACCTTTGAAAGTCGTCAAACATACTGATATCCAAGGAGACAAAAGCTGAAATAGCTCGCTACCATGTAACTTTCATAAGCATAAAGTTTACTGAAAAAGATATCATGCTTTTAAAAGGTAATGCAGATCATTCACAAGTGAGAAATTCATGCATTGCTTAAACTACTATTCTTTTGGATTTCTTGTAAATGTGATTTTGCCTAAACTCATGTGTGCTTCAACCAATGTTTACTTGAAGGCAAGTCAGTCAAATTGAAGTTGTTGAGGGTCTGAAGAGACGACTCAATAGTTAGAGTACTGGCTGCTCTTCTTGGGGACTTGGGTTAAATTCCCAGTACCTATTTGTTCTGGCTCAGAATTGCCTGTAAATCCAGTTTCAGGAAATCTAATGTCTTCCTCTGACTTCTGCTAGCATCCGGGATAAATGTGGTACACAGACATACATATAGGCAAACACTTAAACACAAAAATAATAAAATACATTAGAATTTGTTTCTGGCAAGGGTTAGGATTACACAAGTGTCTTTTTGTATTTTTAAATTACATTCTCATCTGATTATCAAAGAGTATTCTATTCATGCATCTTTGAATATTTTGTTCAATTTCCTTAGTATATGTGTGAAATAAACCATGATGAACGGGATAAAAGAGCAAGATGCTTTATTGTAGAGATGAGGGAAAAAATAGCCAGAAGTATCTGGAAGGGTCCAAACTGAACTGTGCCATAAGGGGATGAAAGGATTGGGAGTGGAAAAGAGAGGAACCAGGAACCAAGAGGCCAGGAATAATCCAAGAGACCAAGTGACCCCATATCCAAAATGACTGAAGGAATATAAAAATGTAAGGTTTTGTAAGGGAAGTGATGCTTAGGTACCCAATTTGTTTAGGGTAAAGAGTGGGTAGGGTGAGAAGTGTTGAGAAGCCAGGACTCTGTAACTGTTGCAATGGAACATGTATTGGAAATACTGAGAAAGACTGGTTGGGCAGCATCTCCTTTGATATATTAAAGAAGCATCTCAGGCACTTGTCCTGAATTTGAGACTTAAGACATGTAATTTCTGAATCTATCTGGTTGCTTCATGGAGGACTGATTCAAGGCAAATTAGGTGATATGAACTAGCTGGTTATGACCATGACAATTGTGTGGTTTTATAGGCAGACTAAAGTTTTGAAGTCATGAAGATTCAATCAGCCACTGTCCCTACAGGTTGATGACTGTTCAGATGAGTGCAACCCTACAGTTCTAGAAGGCAGTCTCATTTCTAAAGGGAAAATTCCCAGTGATGGCTTCTTTGCAGGACAAAAAGCATTGGTAGATAGGTTTCAGAAAACACATGAATCTTCTCATTTTTAGTCATGATTTTAATTTTACTAACAACTTCAAAATGAATATGAATTTAGTGATCATGTCATGACGGAATATCAGTAAAAAGGAACATGGGAAATGATTCATTTGAGAACAAGAGACAGATCCCTGCAAAGTGCTAGTAGGTAGAAAGAATTCATATAGCTTTTGTCTGCGACATCCCTGTCCAGCAAGCGGCCCTGATCCTGTACCAGAAGATCCATCAGAGGGGTGAGTGTGTTTCTGACTGAAGGCAGAAGCCCTGGAAATAGAGCACAGTCATTCCTCAACCCCCTAATCTTTCAGGCCAATCTGCAGGGGCTTCTCTCCATGGCTACTGCCTCTCTCTTCCTATACCATCCCAGCTTGTGCACAGGCACTCCTTCCCTTCTTCAGAGCTATAAGACTGCCCAGCTCAACCTGTTTTGGGACTGGGATGGGTTGGTGAGTGCAACTGGCTGGGAGTTCCTTTGTTTCACTAAGCATGTAGGCAGTATGTAGCCAGCAAGCTAGGCCTTTTATCTGTAAGGTCCCTGGCCAGAAGATCCACCAGAGAGCATTTGAAGGAGGAGATGGGCAGGTGACAATGCAAGAATTCCTCCAACAATCTTAAAAACAACATGATAACTACAGAACCCCTCAAACATACAACAGGAAGACTTGAACACCTTAATCCAGAAGAAATAGAAAAAAATGGACATTATGAAAGTGATAGAGTCCCTTAACCATGATGTGAAAAACTCACTTAAAGAAATGGAAATGAGAAGAATAACAAAAAGTATGAAGAAATGATTAAATCCATAAAAGATACCCTAGGAAATCAAGAAAAAACAATCAAACAGATAAAGGAAACAGTTCAAGACTTGAAAAATGAAATGGAGGAAATGAAGAAAACACAAACCAAGGGGCAGCAGGATATGGAAAATCTAGATAAGTGAACAGAGTCGACAGAGACAAGCATAACCAACAGAATACAAGAGATAGAATAAAGAATCTCAGATGCTGTAGACACCATAGAGAAAATAAACACACTGATCAAAGAAAACAGCAAATCCAACAAATTCTCATCACAAAAAATCCAGGAAATCTGGGACACAATAAAAAGACCAAAACTAAGAATAATAGGGGTAGAAGAAGGAGAAGAATTACAACTCAAAGGCACAGAAAATATATTCAACAAAATTATAGAAGAAAAATTTTCCCAACCTAAAGAAGGATATACCTATGAAGGTTCAAGAAGCATACAAAACACCAAATAGACTGGATCAGAAAAAAACAATCACCTCACCATATAATAATCAATATACAAAATAAAGAATATTAAGTGCAACAAAGGAAAAAAGTTAAGTAACATATAAAGATAAACCTATCATATTTACAATGGACTTCTCTATGGAAATCATGAAAGCCAGAAGGTCCTGGATAGATGTACTTCAGAAACTAAGAGACCATGGATGCAACCCCAGACTACTATACCCAGCCAAGCTTTCATTATCTATCAATGGAGAAAAGAAAATATCCAAGGATAAAAACAAATTTAAACAAGGCGTAGCCACAAATCCAGCCTTACAGAAAGTAATAGAAGGAAAATCACAACAAAAGGAATCAAACAATGCCCATAATAACTCAGATATCAGCAATCCTTCACCAGCACAACTCAAAGAAGGGAAACACACAAACTCTACTACCAAAAAGAAAATAAGTGGAGTTAACAACATCTGGTCATTAATATCACTTAATATCAATGGACTCAATTCACCTATAAAAAGGCATAGGCTAAGAGATTGGATGCGAAAATAGTATCCAACATACTACTGTTTACAAGAAACACACCTCAATCACAAAGACAGACATCTCCTCAGAGTAAAGGGTTGGGGAAAAGTTTTTTAATCAAATGGACCTAAGAAACAAGCAGGTGTGGCCATACTAACTTCTAACATAACTGTCTTCAAACTAAAATCAATAAGAAGGGATGGAGATGGACATTTTATATTCATAACAGGAACAATTCATCAGGATGAAGTCTCAATCCTGAATATCTATGCCCCTAATATAAAAACACCCACTTATGTAAAAAAAACATTACTAGAACTCAAGGCAGACATCAAGCCCCACACAATGATTGTAGGAGACTTCAACATTCCTCTCTCACCAATGGACAGGTCAATTAGAGAGAAACCTAACAGAGAAATAAGAGAATTAATGGAGGTAATGAATCAAATGGACATAACAGACATCTATAGAACATTCCACCCAAATAGGAAAGAATATACATTCTTCTCAGCATCTCATGGAACCTTCTCGCAAATTGACCACACACCCGGTAACAAAGCAAACTTCCACAGATACAAAAAAATATTAGTAACCACCTGTGTCTTATCAGATCACCATGGAATAAAGTTAGAATTTACCAAAAATTCTACCCCCAGAAAGCCTACAAACTCATGGAAGCTGAACAGTCAACTAATGAACAACCCCTGGGTCAGGGAAGGAATAAAGAAAGAAGTTAAAGTCTTCCTTCAATTCAACAACAAAAGAGACACAACATACCCAAACCTATGGGACACTATGAAAGCAGTGCTAAGAGGAAAGTTTATAGATCTACATGCACACATTTAAAAAATGGAGAAAGCTCACATTAGAGACTTAACTGCACAGCTGAAAGCTCTAGAAAAAAAAAGCAGACTCATGCAGGAGGAGTAGAAGACTGGAAATAATCAAACTGAGGGCTGAAATCAATGAAATAGAAACACAGAAAACAATCCAAAGAATCAATAAAACAAAGAGATGGTTCTTTGAGAAAGGCAACAAGATTGACAAACCTTTATCCAAACTAATCAAAAGCCAGAGAGAGAACATGCAAATTAACAAGATCAGAAATGAAAAGGGGGACATAACAACAGACACTGAGGAAATTCAGAGAATAATTAGGTCTTACTACAAAAGCTTATATGCCACAAAGTCAGAAAATGTAAAAGAAATGGACTTATTTTTAGATAAGTACCACGTGCCAAAATTAAATAAAGACCGAGTGAACAATTTAAATAGTCGTGAGGAAATAGAAGCTGTCATAAAAAAACCTCCCAACCAAAAAAATCGTAGAACCTGATGGCTTTAGTGCAGAATTTTACCAGAACTTCCAAGAAGAGCTGATACCTATACTCCTTAATGTGTTTCACAAAATAGAATCAGAAAAGTCATTGCCAAACTCTTTTTATGAAGCTACAGTCACACTGATTCCAAAAACACACAAATACCCAACCAAGAAAGAGAATTACAGACCAATCTCACTTATGAACATTGATAAAAAATTCTCAATAAAATTCTGGCAAACAGAATGCAAGAACACATTAAGAAATTATCCATTACCATCAGGTAGGCTTCATCCATGAGATGCAGGGCTGGTTCAACATATGAAAATCTATCAATGTAATCCATCATATAAATAAACTGAAAGAAAAAAAATATGATCATTTCCATATGTGGAAAAAGCATTTGATAATATTCAATACCTCTTTATGATAAAGGTTTTAGAGAGGTTAGGGATACAAGGATCATTCATAAATATATTAAAAACAATATGTAGCAAGCCAACAGCTAATATCAAATTAAATGGAGAGAAACTCAAAGCAATTCCACTAAAATCAGGAACAAGACAAGGCTGTCCACTCTCACCATATCTCTTCAACATATTTCTTGATGTTCTAACAATAGCAATAAGATAACATAAGGAGATCAAGGGGATTCTAATTGGAAAGGAAGAAGTCAAACTCTCGTTATTTGCAGATGATAAAATAGTGTACATTAGTGACCCCAAAAACTCTACCAAAGAATTTCTATAGCTGATAAATGCCTTCAGTGATATAGCAGGTTACAAGAGCAACTGAAAAAGATCAGTAGCCCTCCTAAACACAAATGATAGAGAAGCAGAGAGGGAATTCAGAGTAACTTCACTTTTTATGATAGCCACAAATAGCATAAAGTGTCTTGGGGTAACTCTAACCAAGGAAGTGAAAGATCTATTTGATAAGAACTTTAAGACATTGAAGAACGAAATTGAAGAGGACACCAGAAAATGGAAGGATCTTCCATGCTCTCAGTAGGGTAGGATCAACATAGTAATAATGGCAATTCTACCAAAGGCAATCTATAAATTCAATACAATCCCCAAAAAGTCCCAACAAAATTCTTCACAGACTTTGAGAGAACAATAAGCATCTTTATATGGAAAAACAAACAAAAAAACAGGATAGCCAAAACAATCTTATACAGTAAAGGAACTTCTAGAAGCATTATCATCCCTGACTTCAAACTGTATTACAGAGCTACAGTAATGAAAATGGCTTGGTACTGGCATAAAAACTGAGAAGTTGACCAATGGAATCAAATAGAAGACCCAGATATTAACACACAAACCTATGAACACCTGATTTTCTACAAAGGAGCTAAAAGTATACAATTTAAGAAAGAAAGTATCTTCAACAAATGGTGATGGCACAACTGGATGTCAACCTGTAGAAGAATGAAATTAGATCCATATCTATCACCACATACAAAACTCAAGTCCAAAGGGATTAAAGACCCCAATATTAATCTGAACACACCGAACCTGACAGAACAGAAAGTGGGAACTAGTCTACAACACATGGGCACAGGAGACGACTTCCTAGGTATAATGCCAGTAGCACAGACAATAAGGGCAATATTGAATAAATGGGACTTTGTAAAACCGAGAAGCTTCTGTAAAGCAAAGGACAGCATCATTAAGACAAAAGCATAACCTACTGATTGGGAGAAGATCTTCACCAACCCCACCACACACAAAGGTCTGATCTCCAAAATATATAAAGAACTCAAGAAACTAGACTTTAAAATGCTAAGTAACCCAATTAAAAATGGGGCATTAACTTAAAAGACAATTCTCAACAGAAGAAGTTCAAATGGCCAAAAGACACTTAAGGTCATGCTCAACCTCCTTAGCAATCAGGGAAATGCAAATCAAAACAACTTTGAGATACCATCTTACACCTGTCAGAATGGCTAAAATCAAAAACACCAATGATAGCCCTTGCTGGAGAGGCTGTGGAGGAAGGGGTACCCTCATCTATTGCTGGTGGGAATGCAAACTTGTGCAACCACTTTGGAAATCAGTGTGGAAGTTTCTCAGAAAATTCAGAATCAACCTACCCCAGGATCCAGCAATACCACTCCTGGGAATATACCCAAGAGATGCCCTATCTTACTACAAAGGCATCTGTTCAACTATGTTCATAGAACATTATTTGTAATAGCCAGAACCTGGAAACCACCTAGATGCCCCTCAATGGAAGAGTGGATAAAGTGTGGCACATCTACACATTAGAGTACTACTCAGTGGTAAAAACAATAATATCTTGAATTATGCGTACAAATGGATGGAAATAGAAAACACTATCCTGAGTGAGATAATCTACACCCAAAAAGATAAATATGGTATGTACTCATTAATTATAGATTCTAGGCACAAACAAAGGACATTGAGCCTGTGATTCACTATCCTAGAAAAGCTAAGTAATAAGTTGTACCCAAAGAAAAACATATATAGATCCTCTTGGAAATTTGAAGCAGACAAGATCTCCAGGAAAAAGGTGGGATCATAGGGAGGAGGGGAGGGTTGGGGAGAGCTTGGGAGTGTGGTATGTTTGAGATGGTCGAAGGAAGACCATGAGCAGGGAAGAAGATATCTTAATTAAGGGAGCCATTTTGGTTTGGCAAGACCCTTGGCTCTAGAGGGGTTCCCAGGTGTTCAGTGGGATATCCCCAGCTAGGAACCTGGGCAGTGCATGAGAGAGTGCCTGAACTTGCCTTGTCCCATATTCATACTGATGACTATCTTAAATATCACCATAAAAACTTATTCCAGTAACAGATGGAGATAGAGACAGAGACTCACATTGGAACACTGGACTGAGCTCCCAAGGTCCAGATGAAGAGCAGAAGAAGGGAGAATATTAGCAAGGAAGTCAGGACCACGAGGGTTTACCCATTGAGACAGTGTGCCTGAGCTAATGGGAGCTCACTAAATCTAGCTGGACTGGAATTGAACGAGCATGGGATCAAATTGGACCCTCTGAATGCGGCTGACAATTGGGCCAGACAGAGAGGCCAAAGATAATGTCACTGGGATTTGTCTCTACTGCATTTACTGGCTTTTGGAGATCCTAGTCTATTTGGATTCATACCTTTCTATGCCTGGATTGAGAGGGGAGGTCCTTAGACTTAGCACAGGGAAGGGTACCCTGTGCTCTCTTAGGACTGAATGGGAAAGGGTGTAGGGTAAGTGGGGGAGTGGGAGGGAAATGGGAGGAGGGGAGGAAGTGGAAATTTTGAATGGTATTATTTATAAACCAATAATAAATAAATAAAAGACAAAAGAAAAATAAATAAAACAAAATAACACTGATGGTTCTTGCAAAAAGCCTGAGTTCAATTCCTAGCACTCACCTGGCAGCTCATGATGGCCTATAATTGAAGTTCCAGATCCTCTTCTGGCCTCTCTGAATTCTAAAAACATGTGGTACACTAATGTACATGCAGACAATCATCCATAGATGCAATAGAAAAGTTAATTTAGTTGGCCGAATGTAATAGGGTGAATATACATTCATACTGTTCAGTCATCCCCAAGAAAACTGAGGACTTGAGAAGTCTAGTTATCTAGGTAACTCTCATTTAGTGACAGAATAATGACTGTGCCTGAGATCTCATCTTTGTTTCTTTTTTGTTGATTTTTTATTGAGCTCTACATTTTTCTCTGCTCCCCTCTTTGCCTTTGCCTTCCCCCCTTCAACCTCCCTCCAAGGTCCTCATGCTCCCAATTTACTCATGAGATCTTGTCTTTTTCTACTTCCCATGTAGATAAGATCTATATAAGTCTCCCTAAGTATCCTCATTCTTGTCTAAGTTCTCTGGGATTGTGGTTTGGCCAAGACCAAAACCACAGATGATAACTTATGCTGAAGATGTTTTGGGGAAAGGGGAACACTTCAGCATTGCTTGTGGGAAGACAAGCTGGTACAACCCCTTTGGAAGTCAGTGTGGTGATTTCTTAGAAAATTAGGAAACAGCCTTATTCAAGACCCAGTAATACCACTTTTGTGTATATATCCAAAGGATGCTCAATAGTGCCACAAGGACGTGTGCTCAGGTATGTTCATAGCAGCATTGTTTGTCTTAGCCAGAACCTGTAAACAACGTAAATGCCCCTCCACTGAAGAATGGATAAGGAAAATGTGGTACATTTACACAATGGACTTCTACATAGCAGAAAAAAATAATGACATCTTAAATTTTTCATGAAAATGGATGGAGCTAGAAAACATTATTTTGAGTTAGGTAATCCAGACACAGAAAGACAATTACCACATGTACTCACTCATAGGTGGTTTTTAAACATAAAGCAAAGAAAACCACCCTACAAATCACAATTCCTAAGATCCCAACTTTTGAGTCCCCAGTTTTTTTTTTTTACTGATTTTCACTAGCATCCACCATGAACAGAGAATTTGGAAAACCCTGTCTTAACAGTTGTTGGCCATTCTTGACCAATAGCTAAGTAGGATTTTCAGACAGAAAGGACAAGTCAAAAATGAATGGGAAAATTAGCATTCATGAAAGAAGTAAGAAAGCAGGATAGACAGTACATAATTGAGTTAAGTGAGTCTCAGTGCCTCATATAGATCAATGGAAATGGGTTGATTTAAGTTACAAGAGCTAGCTAAAAACATCCCTAAGCTATCAGATGTTGGGAGGAGGGAAGGAGGTAGAAATATTTAATAAATAAATAAAACAAGAAAAGATTAGCGAAAAGAACTTTATATTTTTAAATGAACTGCATAGCGTAGATGTAAGTTTCTGTCCTACCTGGTCCTATAGTCTTTCAATCCCAAAGAAACACACAATGACTTATATTAATTATAAAATATTTGGCCTATTAGCAAGGCTTATTATTTACTAGCTCTTACAATGTAAATTAACCCATATTCATTATCTGTGTTTAGCCACATGGCTTGGTACCAATTTTTAGTGCAGCATTTTAACTTGTTTACTTTTTGTTTGGATGGTGATTGCCTCTGCCTTTCATCTTTTCAGAATTCTCTTTTCTGGTTGCCCCACCTATACTTCTTACCTGGTTATTGGTCAATCTGCATTTAATTAAACCAATATGAGTGACAAATCTTTACAGTGTACAATAACACTTCCTGCAGTAGCATAGATACAATATCTTAAACATGAATAGAAGTCCATATGCCACATAACAAAAATAAGCTTAAATTAGTATCAATATACAGAAATTCATACCAATGTAATCTATTTGAGACTAATGGCTGTTTAAATGTAGAATCAACTATATACGCTTTATTCCATCATTTCTATACTATATTCCCCTTTTCTCTTCAGAAATAGATCCCTGAATCCTATCTCCTTTATTCAGTTTCATTCTGACTATGACCAAAAACAACCTGTAACCACCCCCTCTAAACAATGACAAAAGTCAATTTCCCACTGAATGACCAAAACCCACCCACTCCACCTCTTGTGAATGTGGGTGTTATGTTCTCTAGACTGGTTCCTGTTGTTTTAAGGTGCCAGAAACTTTAAGGAATCCTGGAAAAATAATATAATGGTCAAGTACTGGGGGAGCTAGCTGTTGTTCAGCCTAGGTGTGGTAGGATAATATAAGTCTTATCTAAAGCTCTCACTATAGTGGTCTGTGAGGCTGAGCCATCTCAGCCAGCTGTCTTGAAATTGTTCTGAATGCAGAAGTTTGAGAAAACTGCAACAGAGAGGAATTATGAGAAGCTGGATCACTTTGGCCACACATTTTTTTTTTGGTAACTTGTTCCCTTATTCTGAAAATGCACGAACTTTCAAAGGTAACATTATATTTGCATTAGCTCAAGTAACGGAATATGCAGTATGCAGAACTCAATTAAATTTATTTTTTATGTTTGATCAGGTAAAATATGTCACATGTCTTGTAGGATTTTAGGTTTATTTGTTTATATCTATAGCCATGATTTTCAGGGGTTTTTTCCCTAATCACACTTGGTCTCTATAGACTTGAATTAATCCACAACCTTTCATTTTCTGTGGAAACAAAAGCATAACCTCTTCTCCAAATGTAACATATTTTTGACTTCCATTTTGAAGTTAAGATACTTCTAAAATATATAAGTTGGTTTAATTTAGTAGTTTTTATAATCCAATATCTCTCTGCAACTATTGTTTAATCTACAATAATTAAAAAAAATTAAAGTCAATACAATACCATAAGGATCCAGATTCTGTGTATTTTCTACCTTTATGTGGCTTGTTCTTTTTATATTATTTTATTTTCTCTTTAAAGACTTTATCTTATTATTTATTAATTATTTCTTATGATGGTCTATACCCATTTTATTTTCCTTTTTAAGCCTACACACATTTTAAATACACTGTAACCTGTTTAGAAAACTTTTTCTTGTCTAAATATGCTTTACTGTGTATCTATAAACTTTTCTGTATGCATCAACAAAACAAACTGCACATCGAGCCATGGCAGCCCAAGCCGAGAGGCAGTGACTGTGAGACATGCCTCTGTACTGTGGTCCTCATGAAATATTGCAGAATGAGAAAGCCACATTTGGGTCTATTTTTGTGTGTTCAGAATCTTTATTAATGTTTTTATGTAATATATGGAAATACATATCTGAAGGTTGGATACCATTTGTAATCAGACTTTTTCATTGGCAATGTTGACTCTCAAATAATGACACAGAGGCTTATTATTAATTATAAAAGCTTAGCTGATAGCCTAGGCTTCTTTTTGAGCTGGATTTTATAACTTAAATTAACCTGATTCTAATGATCTGTGCACTTTCCTGAGACTCATATAGTTCATTTACATACTGTCCGTTCTGCTTCCTGATTCCTCTTTTTCTATGCATGAATTCACTGTTCTTTTTCCCAGAGTCTTCTGTGTCTAAAAATCTTATCTATCTATTGACCATTCAACTTTTTATAAAATTAATCAGAGTGGCACTTCTTCATGGTGTACAAAAAGATGATTCCACAAATTTTCTTTTCCATTGCTCTTTCCTTTTATTCTGACCTATTGTTTACATAGATGCCTCAGCATGACAATCAATGTTTCTTCTTTGTAGTTATAAGAGCTATGAGTGTAAGGGGAAGCTTCAGATTTCTACCCCTGACTGTTTGTAAGCTCCAGGTGACTGTCACATGGGCCTTGTTGATGTTGTATATACTTTTCCCTTCATTCCTATGTGTGGGATGGAAATTCTATGAAGCAAGTAATTACCAGTGCAAAAGAATCAGATAAAGATTGGGAAAGTGGGAGTGTCTGACCCCGTGGCTGCAGGCCCGGACAGGGAACTCAGAATTTCTTCAACCCCCTATCCTTCCTGGGCTCTCTGCAGGGCCTCTACTCCCTGCATACTGCATCTTTCTTCCTATCTCACCCACCATTCATCCAGAACCCTCCCCGCTTCGGCCTCACTGTCCCCTTTTAACTCATAGCATCACACAGCCCAGCCTGTCTGGGCACTGGGTCAGAATCCTCAGGGCACCCAAGCGGGCGGGAGTTCCTTTGTTCCTATAGCCTGCCTGCACCAAGCAAGGTAGGCTCTTTGTTTATGAGCAAAGCATCCAGCAAGGAGACCTGATCTTTCGGCACCAGGGGAGCCGACATTGGGGTGAGTGTCTGACCCCGTGGCTGCAGCCTGGGACAGGGAATTCAGAAGTTGCCATCCCCCTATCCTTCCTGGGCTCTCTGCAGGGCCTCTACTCCCTGGATACTTCATCTTTTTTCCTATCTCACCCACCATTCATCCAGAACCCTCCCCAATTAGGCCTCACTGTCTCATTTCGACTCATAGCATCACACAGCCCAGCCTGTCTGGGCACTGGGTCAGAATTCTCAGGGCACCCAAGGGGGCAGGAGTTCCTTTGACATTGGGGAGAGCCAACATTGGGGAGAGCCATCATTGGGGAGAGCCAGCACTGGGAAGGTACATCAGTAGGCAAGGAGACCTGATCTGGTAAAAGAAGATCCATAAG
>NC_022026.1:30618758-30622610 GCF_000317375.1 Microtus ochrogaster
GGGAGGCTGGGAGGAGGCGGAAACTTGTTTTTTTTTCCTTTTCTCAATAAAAAAATTTAAAAAAAAGAGAAAAAAAAAGATTGGGGAAGTGGTACTGTTGAGATATAGGCAACATTAGCTATGGGTGTCCAAGACCTTTGCATCACACATCCATATCTATTAGCCTAGAAGCTGAGCTTCTTCCTAAACTCATTCCCAGGAGTAAGCCACCTTCTCCTCTTCCTTGTGTGCAGCCTGCCACAGCTCATTGCAGATCTTTAGTATGAAGTACCAACATGGGTAGAGATTCCCTTGTGCTCATGCAGGGAAGTTATTGCCTCGTTGGTCCTTCTACCTTATTTACATTATAAGTTATGGTGAACTCCTCTCCAAGGCCATAGTAATCATTCAAACTCAGGTGTGGTCATGTGGCTTAATTGTTTTTTTTTTATTGCTCTGCTAAAATACTATGACCAAGGCATCTTATAAAAGAAAACATTACATTATATTGGGCTTGCAATTTCAGAGGGTTAAAGTCCATGATGAGGGAGCAAAGACATTGTAACAGAAACAGTTCAGATTTCACAGTAACAGAAACAGTTCAGATTTCACATAAAGAGGAGCCAAAGAATACACTGGAAAATGACACAAGACTTTTGAAATGTCAAAGTTTTCCCTCAGTGAAACAACTCTGCCAAAATGGCACAATTCTTAACCTCTCGCAAATATTCCATCAATTGGGGATGAATATTTCAAATACCCAAGTGTTTGGGGTACATTATCATTTAAACTACAAGCAATACTACCTTTGTCTGATAGACATTAAACTTTTAACTGATATCAAGTTTGTTGTGTCTTTTTCAGAAATGTGTTAAGTACTCATATCTCTTCAGGAACTATTCAGCACCTCAGTCTCTCATATAATCATGTTCGTCCTCATAGGACTTTGTTGTCCATACTCCCTTTGCTATCTGGAATGTGTTTCTTCCTTCACTGAGTGACCTCTCTTCAGAATTAATATCTCAACCACTAGGGCACTTTTTGGGAAAGCCTACTCAAAGGCCATAATTTCCTTGTTGAGCAGAAGGTCTTGATAACTCACCAAAGGATTGTTTCCCCAGAAATGAACCTGTGCTGTTTAAATGCAAAATGGGTGTGTGTGTGGCAGGGTGGGTGTCATGCTTCTTTCTGTACAATACTTGGAAGGGATGTAGAACTATCTTGGATTACATTGGGACTTCAAATCTGAGTCACCTTCTACTACACATACTCAGGAGTTGCTTTGCAAAATAAATCTGAGATAATACAGAAGTCACTCAGTGGTTAAAAGCTGGTTAATACCCAATCATCAGCTTATCTTAGCAGTTATTTTATGACACTATCATTCCCCATACCTTGTGGCCTCCAACACAATGGAGGATTTACCTTCAGAGCTTCACATAATGACCTCTTTGAGCCTTCATGCAGGGAAACTTCTGTCACAATTCCAGCAAATATGGCATTAACATCAGTGTGAGTCTTTCAGAACAATGGAAGGATTGTAAAACATCTTGAGTCCCTTTGAAAATCTTCTGTTAGGAAAACTGGTTTGTCCAACATGATGGACCATATGCTTTGGGGGTGAAAGAGTGATGGGAACTAATAGACCTAATGGGAACAGTGTGTTCTTGACAGGCACCGTTCCAAATGCTTTACAGAGTTGATGCTTGGTAATGATGAATTTGTTTAGAGATTCCTAGAATCTTCATTGTTTCTAAGACTGTACATATATTTTCAGAAAAAAAAACAGGTTTGAATTACTCATGCATTAGAGTAATACTTATATACAATCTCTTCTGAGTGAATAAAAGGTGAGTCATTGTGTAAATAATATATTTCTCAATGCCATTGTTTTAGGAGCTGTGTAACAAATGTATCTTCAACTGTCCCTTCATAAACTTTCTGTTTCTTCTCAAAATATACTCTGATAAAAACAGAAGAGTATACTGAAAGAGATGACTGGAACGGGGAGCATTTTGGGGTCAGCTAGAAACTTGATATAAGAGAAACTTGCATGCATCTACAAGGAAGACTTGAGCTAACATTCCTACCAATAGTGTATATGTAGACTGACCTGGCCATCTCCTATAAGCGGATTTGTGACTATCCTAATTGTCATCAGAGATTCTTCTTCCAGTAACTGATTGAAACAGATGCAGAGATCCACAGCTAAGCCCTGGGCCAGCTCAAGGAATCATGCAAAGGAGAAGCAGAAAGAATTGTAGGAGTGAGAAGGATCAAGGACCTCACAAGAAAACCCATAGAAACACTAACCTTGCTCATGAGAACTCATAGAGTCTGAACTGGAAACCAGGGAACTTGTATGCAACCTACCTAGGCCATCTGCAAATATGTGACAGTTGTATAGATTGATCTACTTGCAGAAATCCTAACAATGGGAGCAGGGACTGTCCGTAATGATTTGCCTGGCTCTTAAGAACCTATTCCTCATATTGGGTTGCCTGACCCAGATGAAATACAATGGGGAGGTGCTTAGTTTTATTACAACTTTTTTTGTCATTCTATCTTGATACCCATGGAAGGCAATCACATTTCTTAACAGAAACTGCGGAAGACTGGGTGTGGATTGAGGGGGAAGAGAAGAGGTGTGGGGAGGAAATTGGAGGAGAGTTCTTTGTATATTTTGGAGATCAGTCCAAAATATCAGCTGTGTGATATGGGGTTGGTAAAGATCTTTTCCCACTCTGTATGGTTCCATTTTGTCTTGTTAGCCATGTCTTTGCTTTAAGGAAACTTTTCAGTTTCAGGAGGTCCCATTCATTAATTGTTTCTCCCAGTGTCTCTGCTGCTGGGGAAGTAGTCTCCTGTGCCAATGCATTAAAGTGTACTTCCCACTTTCTCTTCTATGAGGTTCAGTGTAGTTGGCTTTATGTTAAGGTCTTAAATCCATTTGGACTTGAGTTTTATGCATGGTGATAGATATGGATCTATTTTTATTCTTCTACATATTGATATCCAGTTATGCCAGCACCATTTTTTAAATACAATTTTTTTCCATTTTATACGTTTTGCTTCTTTGTGAAAAATAGGTGTTTGAAGGTATATGGATTGATATCTGGGTCTTCAATTCAGTTCCATTGGAACTTGTGTCTGTTTTTACGTCAAAACCAGGCTGTTTTACTACTGTAGCTCTGTGGTAGAGTTTGAAGTCAGGGACCAAAAACGCTGATGAGAACTTATGCTAGAGAGAAAAGACAAGTATCATATATACTCACTCATAAGTGGCTTTTAGACGTAATGCAAAGAAAACCATCCTACACTTCACAATCCCAGAGAAAACTATTTAAATAGATATAGAGAGAGTGGACAGCCTTGTCTTGTCCCTGATTTTAATGGGATTCCTTTGAGTTTCTCTCCATTAAATTTGATGGTGACTGTTGGCTTGTTGTATATTGCTTTTATTATGTTTAGATATGTTCCTTATATTGACGATTTCTCCAAGATTTTTATTTGTTTGTTTTTTTTTTTTTTTTCGAGACAGGGTTTCTCTGTGGTTTTGGAGCCCATCCTGGAACTAGCTCTTGTAGACCAGGCTGGTCTCGAACTCACAGAGGTCTGCCTGTCTCTGCCTCCCGAGTGCTGGGATTAAAGGCGTGCGCCACCACCACCCAGCTTACTCCAAGATTTTTATAATGATGTGATGTTGATTTTGTCAAATACTTTTTCAGTATCTAATGAGATAATGACGTTTTTCTTTAATTTTATCTATATGTTGGATTACATTGATACATATTTTGTATGTTGAACCATCCCCGTATTTCTGGGATGAAGCCAACTTGATCATGGCGTATGTATGTATATATATATATATAT
>NC_022026.1:30622756-30632774 GCF_000317375.1 Microtus ochrogaster
ATCGATTTGAAATTTCAAATCTCATTGTCATACACCAAAACCTGGGCAGCGTAGCCCTGCTCTAATCTTGCACTGGGCACTGGCTCCACAATCACTGCTGGAAATTCAGGGACCTTGTCACCTCCCTCTTGATTTTCTACTCCATTCCTGGGAAGCTCCAGAACAGAACCTCCACTGTCAACCACTGCCGATGTCATTTTTTATTCCCTGAGGAAGTTTCAAATGGTACGAATCAATGTAATTAGAGTTCATAGATGATGGCCAGGGCTATAGGTTTCATTGTCATGGTTTAATTCAATAGAGATGCAGTAGATTAGACATCCAGAAGTCTAGTCTTCTAAAGATGATAAACCGGAGGGTAATTTGAATGTTAAGTAGTCTAAGCATGCTTCACTGCTTTCCCAACTCGTCAAGAGCTAAAATCTAAACCAGCAGTTCTCTGGAACATGATTAAGTACGATTCCTCCCAGAGATGCAGGGATGGTTCAATATACGAAAATTCGTCAATGTAATCCACCATAAAAACAAACTGCTCTCCCTCCACCTCGCCATGTCCCTTGCCATTCCCTTCAGGGCCACAGACTGGCCTAGCCACCGCAGACGCCCGCCTTTGGCCAGGCGTCCTGCGGGAAGCCGAAGGGGCCTCCCCGGGTCACCGCGCGAGCTGCTCCGCATCGCAGGACCAGACAAAACCGCTCTGAGCCCCCACCACCGCCACCACCGCGCGCACTGCCCCTCAGATTCACCCTCCTCCCCAACCGCCTAGGCGACGGAGGCGACACAACCTGGCGCGGGGAAGCAGAGGCCGGCCCCCGCCCTCTGCACCCGCCTCAACTCCTCTCCCTTGGCCTCCTGCCCCAGCCACCAGTACACTGGAGTCCGCCTCCCATACCGGGCCGCTCCGCATGCTCCTCCCTCCCAGCGCGCCGCCAGGGAGGCAACACTGCCAGTTACCGCCATTTCTTGAGTTTTTTATATTTTCTAGATATTAGTCCTCTGTCAGGTAGAGACTTGGTGAAAATGTTTTCCATTTTTAGGCTGCTTTTCTGTCCAATTGATGGTGTCTTTTTCCTTACAGAAGTATTTCAGTTTCATGAGGTCCCATTTATTAATTGTCAATCTTAATGTCTGTATAATTGGTATTCTGTTCAAGAAGTTGTCTCTTGTGCCAATGTGTTCAAAGCTTTTCCCCAATTTCTCTTCTGTCAGGTTCAGTGTATCTGGTTTTATGTTGGTGTCTTTGATTAAGTAACCCAAAGACTCCTAGTAATGGGGTGCATGGAGCCTAAACAAGTTTTCTGTAACCAGACAAGGTTGCAATTGGAAGGATCGGGACACTAACCTATCCACAAAACTTTTGACCGATAATTTGTCCTGCCTACAGAGTGTTCTGGGACCAAAGCCTAAAAGAATCTTCATAAAAATAACCAGAGAAATTTTAAGTATCAAGTGACCAACTAACAGGAGCAAATGCAGAATCCCACAGTCAAACATTAGGTGGAATTCGGGAAGTTCTGTGGAGGAATCAGAGTGGTCAGGGACACCACGAGAATACAGCCCACAAAATCAATAGACCTGGATTCTGGGAGGCTCACAGAGATTAGGGAGTCCAACCTAGGACGTTTGCATCTGTGTTATGGCTTAGTAGCTTGGCATCATTTTGGATTTCTAAAAGTGGGAGCTGGGGTGCTCAGTGACTCTTCTGTCTACTTATGGGACATTTTTCCTCCTACTGGGTTACCTTGAACAGCCTTGATGTGATGGTATGTGTCTGATCTTATAGTAGTTTATTATGCCATGTGTGGTTAATATTCCTGGGAGGCCTGGTTCTGAGGAAAGACAGAGGGAGGAAGGATATGGGGGAGAGGGGAGGGATGATTGAGAGATTGGAAGGCAAGGAGAGAGGGGAATCTAGGGTTGAGATATACTATATGTGAGAAGATTTTTTTTTAAAAGAGACAAATGAACAATGGTGTAGAGAGGGTGCCACACATTGACATAATGAGGTTTATGATGGGGTGCCGCCTTAAACCTCTCAGGATTCAGAAGGCTCACTATATCAGGCAAAAACTGACTAAAGGTATCTGAGGCAAACATATTAGCTCACATAATTTTTTATCATGTTTTATTCATTATTTCTATGTTCTCTCGATGTTTCCCTGCATGATTTTTGCTGTTCTCCATTTGCTGTTCCCTTTTGGTGTTCTTCCCAATCCCACACAGAAATAATTAACAATTTGTTGATTAAATAACATGCATTTCTTAGGGCTAACAAGACAGGTAAGGCAGATAGGGCAGTTGCCTTATGTCTCATAGGGGGCATGGCTGTGAAGCTCCCCTGTAGACACCGGGAGGATTAAATCAGTACAAAATTCTAAGAAGAGAAAAAAGGGGATTTTGTGTGCTAACTTCTTTCTTAAGTGTGACTAGTTAAACTAGAAGTTTGTGATTAATAATTGCATAGAAAAAGAGAAGGGAAAAATGTAGCAGTGCTGTTGTATTCTCTGAGTACTTCCACTGGGAACATAGCTTTGTGGTAACAATGGCAATCAGCACAGGCCAAAACAAAAGCTAGCTGAATTAAAGGGAATTTCTTTAGAGACTGCCTCTTTCAGCTGTGACAGGGTGCCTGTTGACATCCAGGTGAGAAAGAATTCTTTTCTTTGGGTTTGGTTAAACAGCCTAAGCTTTTTACTGTATATTTTAGGGGTAAAGGCAACAAATTTTTGGTTGAATAAATGCTTTCAGACCAGGGCCGCACAATGTGGGAAAAGATCACACAGCTGCCAGTATGGGGAAAGTTATGTTTAGAGTGATTTATGCACTGCTATAATATTTTGTGATGAAACCATTATGGAAGGAGAAAAGCCATGGCTTTGCAAGATTTCTACAGAATTGACAGTGACTATACAAAAGACAGGTGTTCCCAAAGCTCTGTAATTTCTCAATACTCCCATGAGCTTGTCTAGTGATCTGTCAGCTGTACTTTTACTGTATAATGTTTGTGACTCACAACAGTACCAGAATCCAGAAAAACCAACAAAATCTTAATCATACTAAGCTCCCCTTTGAGGGGATGAGATAAAATAAAAACACCAGCTACAGAATCAAAACATTCAAATTAACTCCCATGGCCAAACTTTCCCAGCATTTATTTAGTCATTCACATAGTTGACTGCCCATTTATTCAAGCAAAACCTAAACCAAATATCTCAGAAAAGGCAAAAGCAGAATGCAGGGTCCCTCACTACTGGTGTTCCAACTTAGTATGGAAAGATTGGGGAAGAGCTTCTCATTGGAATTTTCTTTCCACACCATGAAGAGATTCTTTAATACCTCCCTTATTGAGAAGAAGAAGACTCACCAGAAATGGCCTATCATTTTGGGGCTCATCCTCCTCAACAAGAATCAGAAATCAGAACCAGCTTTAGTATTTATTTATTTATTTATTTATTTACTATTTATTTATTTATTTATGTATTCAGATACACAGATTTACCTTCTTAGGAGTGTCAGAAGGACTTGATTGGTTTTCATGCTCTGGAAAACACCTGTCATTCCAGACATCTCCAGACTAAGTGAGAGGAGGGGGACCTTGAAACATTTATCAGGAGGTGCCTCGCCTACAATCTCTCTCTCCCTGGCTAAGAAGACTAGGAAAAAAAGATGATTCCCATGAAGTGTGAGATCTCTCTGGAACCACCAATGATGTAATGCACGTGAGATAGTAATTGTAATATTAAGTTGGGCGCATCACCTCAGCCATCTAACATACCTATACCCAGAAGTCTGAGATGATTGGAAGCCCCTGGCCTGGGTGTTGCCCCAGTCCAGACTCCAACTCCCAGCCTGCCAAGTGCTGACCCCTCCCCTGGGGAGGGTCAGGACCATTCACACAGGGTATTTAGGCTCATTCTGGTTAAAGGAATATTTAGTTTTGAGTTTGCGTAGGCTTTTCTCCCCACATACTATCTCGGTCCACCCAAGAGTGCCACATTTATTAAACACAGGTATTTTAATTCGGTCTAATCTGGTTTGATTGGAGTTTCTTGTATTGGTGAAGGGGCATTTATTAAGATTAAATTAAACAGTTATGGACAACCATGCTGTTTATGTCAATTAAAAGTTTTAAGTTATTTTCATTGATGGACAGATAAATAGTGGGCTTGTGTCTCCGAAAAATCAGTCTCTTAATGTCTAAGCTTAGGCAGCAATACAGAGATTTTAAAAGCAAATCCCATAAAGATCATGTGAAATTACCTGTTGTGATAGAGAACAGATCACAAAACACACAACGGAACCCACTTTAAGAGTTTATTAAAGAGAAAAATTTGTGCACGCAGACCTGAGAAAGTTGGTGCAGGAGAGAACGTGAAACAGGCATGCCTACTTTTAAAGGCTGCCTAGTGCATGCACACAGGGGTTTATGTAGCTATGTCATACATAGGTAAAGGAGGTCATGCATATGCACAAGGACTTACTAGCTGGGTCATACATAGGTGATGTGACCATGCTGTATATAAGTTCCATAGGGCCTAAGGACACTAGATAGATATTTAGATTGCCTGAGCACTTGTCAGCACATGCATGGCCCTGGAACGCAGAAGTACCAGCCACAACACTGTGTGGCAGGAACCATAACATTCCACCATTTTGTTTATTATTAAAAAAAATAATGAGAGTTTGGGGGTCTCCAATGGCTGGGAATGGAGCTCACATCTTTTGGGACTTCTTCCTGCTGGCTTTATCAGCATCAGAGAGTTGGGGTGCTAAACCATGTCCTGGGGTAGCTGGTTACTTCCATGTTTCCCTGACTCTGTGGAACCGGATGGCTGGCAGCTTCAACCTAGCAAGATGCTAGTAATACAGAAGATTCTGTTTAGAAAAAAAAATAGATTCTGTTGATTAAGGGAGAAGAGTCCCAAGATAGAAGGTGAAGGAGGGTTTCCCTGGGTTTCCAAGGTAGATGAGGGAGTTTCCCAGGGGCTCCCGAGACCAGGAATGATAATGGAAAAACTGAATAATATTTATTCTTGGGTGAGGCTGGTCTGTTCATGTCGGTCCAATTTGGCTACCTGGAGCTTATGAAAATGTTTAAAAAGAGATAAATTTTAGACATATTAAAAGCTTATGGTTAGAGTAGTGTAGTGTTGGAATAGAAGATAGTGGAAGAGGAGGGAAGAGAAGGGGAATTATTAGACCTATTAATGTTTTACCTGAAGCAAATCTTAAGGCACTTGTTTTCTTTAGCACTATAGTATTACCTTTACATCCAGGAGACACTGCTGCAGTCAGTATCATGATAAAGTCCATTTCATGAGTTTCCCTTTGGAGTTTAGGGTTGTGAATATCCCAAAACTTGTTATTGTTTCTTACCACTTGGGTGTTGAAGGGTGCCTGGGGTCCCTTTATTCCATCCCACCTGGCTAGCTTACACCTGAAATAACCACACAGAAACTCTATTAATTAAATTACTGCCTCACTCATTATCTCTAGCCTCCTATTGGCTAACTCTCACATCTTGATTTAACCCATCTCCATTAATGTGTATCGCCACTTGACTGTGGCCTACCAACATGAGTCTAACCAGCATCCGTCTTGGGCAGGAGAACAATGGCATCTGCCTCTCTGCCCTTCTTCCCAGCATTCAGTGCTGTCTTCCCTGCCTATCTAAGTTCTGCCCTATCAAAAGGCTAAGGCAGTTTCTTTATTCAACCAATAAAAGCAACACAAATACAGAAGGACTTCCTATACCACGTGGGCCTCTGACAGTCTTTGTGCTTCCAGCTCTGTGTTTAATGATTGTCTCTGTAACAACAGCTGAATTGTTAACTGGAAATTTAAGTATCACATTGGACATACAGAGAAATTGGTAAAGCAGATAGGAGAAAGAGGAAAAGGGACAATTAGAAAGGAGAGCATATGGAGTTTGGAACAGGAGAGCTGAGTATGGTAATGAGAATTTATTCTTCTGGCACTAGAGAAAAAATAGCTGATCTTGGTATCCTCTAGAACTTAGGGGATCAGAGCCCTGTTTGAGTTACTGTATATAGGGAGGGGTCCTAAAATGGAAAAGTAAAAGGTTTGAGATGAGACAGGTCAATCCCATGAGGGAAACCTTCAAGTTTGACAGTTGTGGAGTTCTAAGAATTATTTTAAAGGGGCCCTGTCATTTAGTGGAGAGGGGTGAGGGGCATTGTTCTGAGAGGGAAGAAGAGAATCTCCAATTTTAATTGGAGATAGGCAGGGTTGAGGTAGTGAGTAGTCAGTAAAATCCCGTAATAGGGAGCAAAGGTGAAACAGCAGATGTGTAAGCAGGTGATCAGGGAGGGGTGAGGTTTAGGTGAGAGGCTAGGTTTTAAAATCAGCCACCCATACATGAGTACAAAGGGCAAATAGAAAGGGGGATTTGGGTGAGAGCCTAGAGCCTGAGAAGATCCAGAGGTAGAAGTTTTACCTTGTAAAGGTGAAGCTCCTGTAACATCTTAACAAGAACATTTTTAAATGAATGGTTAGTTCATTCTACCTTCCCTGAGGACTGAGGATGGTACGGGATATGAAAATGGCAGAGAATGTTAAGAGCCTTAGAAAAAGTTTGAGAGATCTGGGAGGTAAACTCTGGACCATTATCTGACTGAAGAAGAGCTGGGATTCCAATCTGGGGGTTAATTTCTCAAAGAAGAACATCAGAAACTGGGCCTTCTTGTTAGTGGTGGGGAACGCTTCAATCCACTCAGATATGGTGTCCACCGAAACCAAGAGATATTTAACTCATCTAATTTTGGTCATATGAATAAAATCAAGCTTCTAGTCAGTTCCTGGAAGGAATCCTTTGACCTGGTGAGTTCCTACCCCAATAGTAGGGAAACTAGAAGGAGAGGCAGGACCCCAGAACTATCTCAGTATTGACTATTGGCTCTGGTGTCCAAGAGAAAGGAGATGGACTATCCTGATACTGTGAAATTTACCCATGGTTCCCTATTACAGATGATAGCTGTGGTCAAGTCAAAAGAGCCTGGGCAGCCTCAGTAGTCCATGGCCAGATTTAGAAGACCAATTTGGGAATTTTCTGGGTTTGATGTCTCCATGCCATGATGTGAATGAGGGCAATCAAATGCCCAATGCCCTTCCCTATGGCACTTTGGACATGGTCTCATGGGACCAATATGAGGATTAGGACATTCCTGGACCCAGTACCCTGTTTTACCACATTTGAAACACAGGCCTAGCAGTTCTCAAGCCCTGGGTGGCAGAGGATCAGCATGGACAGCAAGGACAGATAAGTCTTGTTGCAAGAGGTCCTTCCGATCCTCCAGCCTATAGCCACTGAGATACCAGCCCATTGGGGCGTGGTCTCTCTCCCTTTAAAAAAGCGGCCACTTCCCTCTCCTCTCTCTCTTCACTTCCTGCTTGGCCGGTGACTAGACTCCCTTCCTGGTTGTGCAGAGGGCTGACGGTGATCTGTAAGTTTTTTCCCCTTTAAATAAATACTACCCTATTAATCATAATTCCAAACTGCTGTGGCATTGTTTGTGACTTATGCCTTCAATTGGCACCCAACGTTTGGTGTTAGGACCTCTCCTTCCCCCACTCGACTGCCTGCCACGAGTTCGGCTTGGCGCGAGCCTCCCTTCCTCAGCTGCTGCCGCCAGCAGGCAGCCTTGTGGCCTGTGTCTTGTGCGTGGAGCCAGCAGCTTAATATAAATCATCACGCACTGGCTTTTATTGCTGCAGTTCTTTATATTTTCTCTTTAGACACCTCAGATTGACTTCCAGTCCCCACGCACCCTATCGTCTGCCTCCCCATGTGGATTTAAACTCCACAGGCCTGCATAGTCTCTGCCCACGTGGTTTGCTCTTTTCTGAGTCATTTTTAAATCTCCCTTGCAAGCACAGCTCTTAAGTGGCGCGAAACAGAGCACGTGGTTGCTGAAAGCTGCAACCCCTCAGGGTGACTCTGTCACGTGGAGGCATAAGCGGCTTCCAGGTTGCTCTTCTCTACCCCTGGATTCTGGGTTTCTGGTTCCGTCTCTGGAATTGATTTAACTACATTTACTTTGTTGAGCAACTTACATTTTCCAGTTTTTAACAAATATTAGACAGACTCTGAAACAGGACCCTGTTTTCGTCGTGACCTGGCAACAGCGCCACCTGCTGGATAATAGGTAATATGGCAGTTTTCATTTCAAACGCGAATTTTACTGTTCTTTTTTTTTTAGATTTTTATTTATTTCTTTTTCCCCCCTCCTCCCACCCTTCCCCACCTCATCCCACCCTTCTCCCCTTCCCCCCACTCCTCTTCCCCTCCCTCTCCAGTCCAATGGGCAGTCAGGGTTCCCTGCCCTGTGGTAAGTCCTAGGTCCTATTATATGAGGCCAGGTCATATTCCAGTATGCTTGGTGACTAAGCACTCAAATATATGCCAGTATGGTTTCCATCCACATTAATTCTTACACTTCTCTAGAAGCCACCAACTGTTGGGAGTTTGCCAGTTAGACTCTGGAGCCCTCCTACAGTGCATCTTTGACGATGGGGGAGGGCTCAGAAGTCTGTACCTCTAACTGACAAACTACCGACAGTTGGTGGCTTCTAGAGAAATGTGACAGTTAATGAAAGGGAATGAAAAACATGTTCTCATGGACTTGATTACTTAGTTACCAAGAAGTGCAACTATTTGGGAAATTAGGAGGTGTGACCTTGTTGGAATGGATATAGCCTTGGTGGATAATATATGTCACTGAGGGTGGGTTTTGAGGTTTACATTCCCACATCAGGCCTCGTCTCTCTCTCTCTACCTACTACTGATGAATCAGTTGATATGCACTCAACAACAGGCCCAGTGCCATGTCTGCCTGAATCCTGACATGAAGATCATGAATTAATTTCCTAAAATTATAGGCATGCATCCAATTAACTAGTGATAAAGAGATCCAGAGACCCTTTCAAGTCTCTTGCATCTTGAAGTCCTGAACTGAGATTAGAGTTTAGCTAGAGAGACAGGGTATTGACATATACGCAGTTGTGGTCAGGAGGTGGCATCTACCCTCCCTTAGCTCACCCATCATTGTCTAATTTTTAGTCTTATCTGGCAAGGTGGTTTGATAGTAGGAATTGTGTGAAATCTCTTTAAGGAGACAAGGTTTTCCTTTGGGTAGAGAACATTGCTTTACCTGGCATGAGATTTCTGTAGAAATACTCATTACGTTGAAGTCAATGATTTGACTGTTCTGATAGATCAAGCTACACAATTGTCTCATTAGTACATCCTCATTTCTGCTAGGCCTGTTATGTAAGCAGCCCATTCTGAAAGCCCTACTAAAACCCAAATTTCTTATAAAGGATAACCAAGGGTAAACCTGTCACTTCCAATTACCATTCCATTCTCTGAGCTGTGATTAGTAGATTCGAGTTTGCTGGGTGATTGTTGCTCCTGGGGAGATTTCCTTACTTACATTGGATGGTGAGGTATAAAACCAACATTCAAAAAAAGTTGCCTAACAGGAAACTTAACAGTCATTTGTGGGGATAACTGTCACTCACACACTTCACCTCCGATAGGTTGAGACAATTGGCTCTTGCAAAATACATAGATGGTGGAGCACAATCTTCTTCATCCTTATCTATGAGATAAGGTAAATGTAGCAATTTGGATTCAATGCTCCATAATTACCTCTATGAGTCTTACAGTGCATGTGTGGTATGACCCTCAAATCTGTGGGAACCAAAGTCCCTTCTTTGTCATATGCTTACCCAAATTTTCTTCTTTTTTATATATCAAACCATATTCCTTGTCTGGCCTCTATCCCTATAGTATAGAAAATGTCAGAGTTTTCATCTTCAACACCAAAGAGCCTTCTGTGTCATATACCCACCTAAATCAATTTTCTAGGCCTCAACTAGAAATTTGAGTTCAAGGTGTGTTTCATATCATACACCCAATCGAAACCATCTTTATAGTATATTCATGAAAATTGCTTATCTGCCACCAAACATTGGAAAACCATAATCTCTCCCATAT
>NC_022026.1:30632874-30640307 GCF_000317375.1 Microtus ochrogaster
TTTGTCATCTGCCTATCCAAACTACTTCTCTTGCCATATAGCCAACATTTCTTCCCTAAAACCTTATCAGACACAAATCCCTCCCTTTCATTCAACCAACTGAACTCCCTCTCTTGCCATGTACCCACTATTTCTGGACCCATCCTTCTAAGACACTCATTCCTCCTTTGCCATACACCAAACCTAATGCTCTCTCTTATAATATTTCCACCATTTCTTCCCCCGAATGTTGTAATGGCCCAATCTGTCCCATGTCATGTACTCACACAAACTCCCTCGCTAGCCATATATCCACTATTTCTGCCCCCATCCTGCTGTGACCCAAATCCTTCTCTTGCCATATGCCCACTGAAAATTCTTTTGTCATGTAACCACACAATTTCCTCTCTTGTGATATACCCACCATTTCTTCCCCCAAACATGTCAGACCCAAATATATCCATGTTTATAGGCCCACCAAAACCCCCTCTCTTGTCATATACCCATCCAAACTCTGTTTCTTGAAATATACCAATTATTTCTGCCCCAAACCTTGAGAGACCCAAACACCCCCTGGTCATACAGCTACCCAAACACCTCTCTTGGCATATACCCATCATTTTGCCACCAGCTTTGTGAGAACCTAATCTCTCCATTGTTGTATGCCCATCCAAACTATTTCTCTTGCTACATACTCACCATTGCTGCCCCCAAAGTATATAAGACCCAAATCCCTCCCTTGTCATTTATGCAGCATACTCCCTCTGTTGCTATATATCCACCATTTCTGACCCCATCTTTCTGAGACCCTAATCCCACCCTTGACATATAATAACACAAATTCCTCTCTTGACAGATACTCATGATTTCTGCCCCCTGAGTATTTGAGAATCAAATCCTTCCCTTGTCATGTACCCACTCAAATGTCTCTTATCATTTATCCATCATTACACTCTCCAAAGTATGTGAGACCCAAATCCCTTCCCTGGCATTACCCACCCATATTCCCTCTTTTTCCATGCACCCACCATGACTGCCCCAAACCTTTGGAGACCCAAATTCCTCCATTGTATTCTACCTACCCAAACTCCCTCTCTTTCAATGCACTCACTATTACTGCCCAAAACCTTTGGAGACCCAAATCCCTCCCTTCTCTTCTATGCACCCAAACTCCCCCTCTTCCATGCACCCACCATTGATGGCCAAACCTTTAGAGACCCAAATCCCTCCCTTGTCTTCTACCCACCCAAACTCCCCCTCTTCCATTCACCCACCATTGATGCTCAAACCTTTGGAGACCCAAATCCCTCCTTTGTCTTCTACCCACCCAAACTCCCTCTCTTTCCATGCACTCACCATTACTGCCCCAAACCTTTGGAGACCCAAATCCCTCCCTTGTCTTCTACCCACCCAAACTCCCCCTCTTTCCATGCACCCACTATAACTGCCCCAAACCTAGTGAAGAATAAATCTCTCCATTGCCATTCACCCTCCCATCTTCCCTCTCTTCTTCTATAACCATCATTTTTCCTTCCCTTTCCTGGTTTCGCCGTTAGTCACTCACAAAGACACATAACTTTTCAATTAAATTGAATTTATTTTTAATTTAATAAATTCATACCAATGCAGTTTTATTTGTCATATTTGGGCATTCCCCATCTTCGCAATAACCATCTTACTGGCTCTCCCCCTCATCGGCTGCTGAGGCCACGCTTGCTTCTCCAGTCGTGTTCTCCTCGGCTTCCTTTTCGGGCTCCTCCTCCAGAGGTTCAGGCATTTCAGTCATAGGTTTCACTTTGATTTTCTTCGGTTCGAGGGCAGCTGCTGCTTCGGCCTCCCTCTTTCTCTTGTTCTTCTTCTTTGAGGAGTGCTTTCCGTGTTTGTTTTTCTTGTGTGCCTGGAATGGCAAGAGGTGAACACAAGAATTAGTTAATATAGGGAGAAGTCAGGAGAAGCATGTGAAGGACACTTTGTCGGAAGAGGTGAGAATTGATAAGGGATTTATGCCAGGAAGGAGAGAGGTAGTGGCTTTAGGTAAGAGTAAATGAGTAGAGGAGGGAGCTCCAGTAGGGTTCATCACCTCACCTTTCCGCACGACATGTAAGGTGGATACTGCTTTAGAGCTGCCTTTGTCTTTACCATAAGGACTGGACCGTTCGCTGCCATCGGAGCATCACTACTGGACGGTGGGAGGTCCATGTCTGACAATGATTCCTTAGGTTCCTTTACTAGACTCTCCATCACCAAGTCGCACACGCCTGTTGTTTCTCCCTCGAGGGGCTGTGAACAACTGGCAGAGTAGGGAAGGCCACACCCTCAGACCTGTTTCATCATCAAGGTCTCAACCAATAGTAGGTGAGCTTGTGCTCTGACATCACAAAGCCTGGTTATGACCCACAAAAATGCCTGGTGAAGGAAGGAACAAATAGCAGACTGTACCACTCCTGACACTTTGATGATAGGTGGGAAATATTGAGAAGGCAAAGAGAGTTTGGTTTTAGATGGAGACTTTGTTTAATAACTCTAAGGCAAATTTTCCATGCCATCCTTTTTTACATATCTACGTTTGTTGTGGTAGAACACATGACATATCATTTGCTTCTCCAAATTCTTCAACAATACTCTCCCTGTCAATGGTTTAGTCCACTATGTCTGCCTCAATCTATGTCTAGTATTTTGAATGTCTTCCCACAAACATTCCCAAATAACATTCCTACTCCATGACTTAGCCTGTTGACCGTACATACACACTCACACACACACACACACATACACACTCAGACACACTTGAATACTTGCATCTCCACATTCCTCTATACCTAATGAGTATACGAAAACCAGTGTCCATGCCTTGTCTTGCTGTGTAGCAATAAAATCATGGCCTCTAGGCTTCCACAGTATCCCAAGTCAGGTGACCCAGTCTAGCCTCATTACCTTTTTTACTGTGGTGAACATAGAGCCTCCTTTAATACCCATATTTACCTAAGAACCCTTTCTACCACCAACATAAGCCCAGTCCATAATCAGTGTTCTCTTATCTTCTGGTGTCTAACCTATTGAGAATATCACACACTATCAGAAACTTGATTTTTAACATACTGTTATGTATAACCTGGAAACCATAAGAAATGTTCAATCTTGGTCTGGACTCCTTGCCTTATAGTAGTGAATTTTAGGCTTCAACATGTTGCAGCCTATTTAGAACATTTTTCCTATACTATAGAGAACATCTGGGCTACAGCCAGCTATAATCCTATTTACATAAACCAATAGGGTTCTTAGAGTTGCCCATACCTCTTCACACCATAACCAGACTTCCTATGTCCCCCTCCAGGATTTATCAAGGTGAAGATATCCATACTCTGTACTTGGTTTTCCATATTCAGTGGAATTTATCCTAGATAGAAGAGTCCCTGTTCCATCAAAGAATGGACTCTTGCACTTTGCAGTAGTGATTTGTGGCATTTTTCAGGGACACATCTCAAAAGACAGCATGATCCCACCAGCTACTACTATTCTGTAGCCAACACTGAGAGTTCCCCAACACTTAACACACCTGTACTGGCTAATGGAATAACCCCACTCCTTATGAAAAGTTATCATGTCCTCCCAAAGTTCAAACCTAGTGAATATTTCCTGTTCCAAATACTGTTTTTCTACATCCCTCCAAACATAGCTCATATTGATGTGGGATTCCCCTCTGTATATCTGTGTATCATTATGAGACTGTGGCCTACGAGTAAGGCTCTCACCAGTAGCTGCTGGTTTTCTCCTTCAGCAGCTACATGGCATCTCCCTGATTCTGCCTACTTTCTCTCTATATCTCTGTTCAGATTTCCTGCCTGGCTATGTTCTACTAATCGATTGCCCAAAGCATCTTCTTGAATAACCAATGGTAATAAAACATATTCATAGCATATAGGATTCCTAGTCCCATCAAATCCTCCTGTGCGGTAGACAACATATACATTCCCACTGAGACAACCCCAACCTCATCAAACCACAGGATCTCTGGCTGACTACATAATACCACAGCATGCTGAGACTGTCCAAATCCTTCTATGGAGCCAAGAGAAGTAAGTGCCCCTTTCGAGCAGACAATTCTTTTCCTAGTCCAGTAGAGTCCAGACCTGATGAAACATCCAGTGAGAACTCTATTTTATTTTATTTTTATTTTTTTTTATTTTTTTTATTTTTTTTTTTTTTTTTTTTGGTTTTTCAAGACAGGGTTTCTCTGTGGTTTTGGAGCCTGTCCTGGAACTAGCTCTTGTAGACCAGGCTGGTCTCGAACTCACAGAGATCCGACTGCCTCTGCCTCCCGAGTGCTGGGGATTAAAGGCGTGCGCCACGAACTCTAAAATAGCTGTTTTCTCACACTAGTAGTGACTTTTAGCTGTTTGCTGAGTTCCAAACCCTAGGCTCCATCTTAGTCCTTTGATAGATAGTTCTAAGCTTCTGCAGGCACTTTCCCTCCAACTGGCCTTGTCCTAGCACATTCTTTTGTGCTGTATCCAGCACCTATATTCCCAACAGTAGCCATCCTACCTGTATCCATCTGCAGGATGATTCTGATGACTAAACCACTTCATTATATAACCAGACATCCCACAACCACCAGGACCCAACTTTAGCCAATTGAGTAACCCACTACACACAAATGAATATTTGATTTTCCACATGCTGTCTGACTTACTGCTGCCTCATGTGCCTTGCATTTGCAAATTTTAGGCGTGTGAAGGTTTTCAAAGCCTTCAGCCAAGAGTAGGTCCAGCAATGCCTACTTTGGTATAGTCAACAATTAGGCTCCCCCTGAACTTAACACACCCACATGCATGAAATATTTGCCCTACATTCACAACTCCATTTCTAATCCAGACTTTCCATATCTTCCCCAAAGACCAAGCCCAGAATATTTCCCCTACCAGATAGTGTTTCCCCATATGCCAACAAACAGATCATAAGTCACAACAAGTGTCCGAGTCTAGTTTTTGCCACTGATATTCTTGCATGTTGTAGTAATGCTCACAGGATTCAACAGAGTTCCAAATGCAAGGGCCGAATCCCAACATCTACTCCTGTCCTCCAACCAACATACATTGTCCTACAAGGACCTGCGCTGCTTGAATCTACATATAGTACTCATTTTGCTACCTATCTTACCCGAATCCAAATTCTGTATTCCTGAGTCCTCCTCCATGGTATGGCCTGGTAAGTACTCACTCCCTCACAACCAGATATTTCATATTCTATCTCTATCTGGATCTGGCCTCTTTCCCAAAGTCATTATACAAATTTAGTTTGATCACCTAAGTAGCAATATCTAGGCTTCTATAATTTCGGAAATCCCCTATCTTGGCCTTCCACGTGTGCGATTGCCGACATACATGCAGCAGACAAGTTGCTACCTTCACCCACACACAGTACCCTCTGTGCTACCTCCAGCACCCTACTCCACCACATTCCTAATGTCCTCCTCCAGGAACTGGCTTGTTATATAAGCCACCAACCGATACTTGTTTTCCATATTCATCTGCATCTAGCTTGAGTTTAACAGCCAGCACCCCTGCATAATCTGGCTGCTTGCCTCTTGAGTTAAGGGACTTCTAGGAAGTATGGTCCCAAATACCTCAGCTCAGACTAGTCTCAGAAACCCTCCTTTTCTGTAGTGAACATCTAGGCTTTGCTAGCAATTGCCCTGCAAGAATACATCCACAGGACACTTTGGGTACAATTTGGTACATTATTCCTTATTCAGATTTTCTATGTCTTCCCAAGGGTCTAACTTGTTGAGTTTAGTCACCCACTCAGTACTTTGTGCATAGAGGGCTTGATCTACCCAAGTTGCAACAACCAGTGTCCTGTTCTTCTCAAGCTGCCTCCACTAGCAATCTCTGGGATTCCTAGACCCATCAACTTCTTCTGTTCTGTAGACAGCATCTAGATTCCCACAAAGACCACCAATCTCTCATGGAACCACAGGAGTTCTGGCTGCCCTACATGACCATTCTATCCCCAGACTATCAGAATACTCCTCCATCGTCTAGATTTTAGAGCACTGCTCTGCATCCTATCATTGTTTTTCTAATCGATTGGAGTCCAGACTGGATAGAATAACCAATGTCATGCCTAGGATAGTCATTGCTTCCAATAGTAGTGACTTCTAGCTGTTGGTAGGGTTCCAAATTCTTTGTTCCATCTTAGTCCCACCATGGTCTCCTAGGCTGAATGCAACATATACTGTCCTGCATGAATCTCCTGTAACAACACTTACACACAGGACACTCTAGGATACCTATACAACACAACTTAATACCCATGTTGCTGGAGGTCCTTCCACTCCTCCAGCCTATAGCCACTGAGATACCAGCCCATTGTGGCATGGTCTCTCTCCCTTTAAAAAAGCGGCCACTTCCCTCTCCTCTCTCTCTTCACTTCCTGCTCCGCTGGCAACTAGACTCCCTTCCTGGTTGCGCAGAGGCCTGTTTTCTGGGACGCAGATCTGTAAGTTTTTTCCCCTTTAAATAAATATCACCCTATTAATCATAATTCCAAACTGGTGTGGTATTGTTAGTGACTTACGCCTTCAATTGGTGCCCTGCGTTTGGGTGGTTTTAGGACCTCTTTTTCCCCAGCTCGGCTGTCCGCCGTGAGTCCGGCTTGGCACGAGCCACAGCCTGTGCCTGGCACTGGGGGCCTTGTGACCTGTGTCTTGTGCGTGGAGCGAGCAGCTTAATATAAATCATCACACACTGGCTTTTATTGCTGCAGTTCTTTATATTTTCTCTTTAAACACCTCAGATTGACTTCCAGTCCCCACACACCCTATCATCTGCCTCCCCACATGGATTTAAACTCCACAGGCCTGCGTAGTCTCTGCCCACGTGGTTTGTTTTTTTCTGAGTCATTTTTAAATCTCCCTTGCAAGCACAGCTCTTAAGTGGTGCGAACCAGAGCATGCAGTTGCTGAAAGCTGCAACCCCTCAGGGTGACTCTGTCACGTGGAGGCATAAGCGGCTTCCAGGTTGCTCTTCTCTACCCCTGGATTCTGGGTTTCTGGTTCCGTCTCTGGAATTGATTTATTTACATTTACTTTGTTGAGCAACTTACATTTTCCAGTTTTTAACAAATACTAGGCAGGCTCTGAAACAGGACTTGGCAACAGCGCCATTTGCTGGATAATAGGTAATATGGCAGTTTTCATTTCCAATGCGAATTTTACTGCTCTGGTTTCCAATACAATGGGTTATATCATGCAAGGTTTATATGACTATGGGGATAACTTAATTTACTGGTTACTAGGTTTCAGTATTCATTTGCATATTCTATCATTTAGGAAGAATATGGCACGCCTAAGAACCATACAATCTTTACTAGAAACTCATGCAGGTCAGGAGATTCAGGATTCAAAAGAGACAATAATAAAGACAATAATAAAAAGACTTGAAATGATTGAA
>NC_022026.1:30640982-30642461 GCF_000317375.1 Microtus ochrogaster
AGAATGCAAAAAGATAATTGGGCCTTTAAAGTCTAGATCAGCACCTATGGATGAATGGATTCAGCATACGATGAATGTTGAGATGTTCAACTATAACGATGAATCTTGGGTAGGAGAAGTGATTCTCACAGCAATGAGGAGATATCAAACTGCCAGGTGTTTTAATTTTGGTAAATTAGGACATCTGAAAAGGGACTGCAGGGACAGAATTTCTAGGAATAATATCTCCTCTGGGAATGACAAAAATAGGAGACCTAGGCCTTCAGGTATATGTAGGAGATGTGGTAAAGGCCAACATTGGTCCAACGAATGCAGGTCAACAACTGACAGACAGGGCAACCCGATACCATCGGGAAACTCCTTGAGGGGCCTCTCGCAGGCCCCCAAGCCAACAGTGGCCCAGTCATTCCCAGTCACAGTGGAGAATGTGCCTCACCAAGAAAATTAAAAGCTGATTTCCACAAAAGAACAAAGTGCAGCAGGAATATAAAAGACTCACACCCTACCCTTTCCTGAAAATAATATAAAAGAGGATGCTCACCTTATATCATTAGTATAACCCATGGTTCACACATGGCAAAAAAATAGCTAAAAATAATCTGCCATAAATTCTCACTATGTAATCACAATACACTCTGCTCTTAAGCATAGAATCTGTGAGTTGGAGAGAGTCTCAGAGACCTTGTTGTCCATCCCCTCATTTGATGATGGAAATCAGTGTCTTTCACATTGTTGTGACAAATCTCATGTGGACCAGTGATGGGGACACTCCAGTTCAGAGTTCTGAACACACAGGAATGCCTGTGGAGTGACTCTACTGTCGTTTATCTTTTAGCATTAAGTGCCTTTGGCTCAGAGGGACAGTTTGAAGCCCTCTTTCCCTTTCGCCCCTAAGCCTTCAGAGAATGTGAAATGTGTACTAATTAGGGAAAGTGTTGAGTTCCGGGTACGAGGGCCTTGAACAGACTGCATTCACAGTGTTCGTTATATTGTACTAGAGAGATGGGAAGTCTCGTTGACTTTGAGATACCAGATGCTTTGAATCATGCACTATGTCAAATAAACTGGTACCCCCCGCCCCCCCCCAAAAAAAAGAAAATTAAAAGCTCCAATTTCTGCTGAAAAAAGTAATACTGGTCTAAATGATGAATTACGCATGGAGGATGAGTCAAAAAAAACCAGTAGGACAGAGTAAACGTATATTTTGGCAGACTTCTATTAACGTTCAAAAGCCAAAGCTAAGAGTTTGTATAAATGGCACTTTTATTGAAGGCTTATTAGACACAGGTGCCCATGTAAGTATCATTACCCCAGAATCTTGGCATCCAATTGGTCTCTTCAAGAGGTAGATGTTCAGTTCCTGGGAACTGGAACCCTATCTCGAGTAAAACAAAGCACAAGATGGGTTGAATGCATAGGGCCCGAAGGACAAATAGGAAGACTAAGGCCATATATAGCCAATATTGCCATAAATTTATG
>NC_022026.1:30643875-30644386 GCF_000317375.1 Microtus ochrogaster
TTTTGGGAGAAATTAATAGCAACTATCCCAAAAGTGATTGACTTAACCTTATAAAAAGAACTTCTTGGATTCTTCCTAGAATTGTACGTGATGCTCCCATAACTGGAGGTCATACGTTCTATACTGATGCAAATAAATAAGGGAAAGCAGGTTACAAGTCAGATAAATTGAGTAAGGTAGAATAAAACCCTTATAATTCTGTCCAGAAGGCAGAATTATATGCCATTCTTATGGTGCTAAGGGATTTTAAAAAACCTCTTAATATAGTTATAGATTCATAATATGCAGAAAGAGTTATCTTGCATATTGAAACCGCTGAATTTATACCAGATGACACAGAGTTGACTTTATTGTTTATTCAGGTACAAGACATAATCCGGAACAGGCTTTGTCTGATGTAAATAACACACATCTGGTCCCATACAGGTCTGCCTGGTCTTCTAGCAGAAGGCAATGCTGAGATTGATCAATTATTGATTGGAAGCATGTTGCAGGCCTCAGAATTTCATAA
>NC_022026.1:30645491-30656972 GCF_000317375.1 Microtus ochrogaster
ATATGAGTTTAGAAAACATCTTTGCTTTTCTTCATATCTATCATACTTTTCATTGAATATATCTATCATGCTTTTCAGTGAATATATATATATATATATATATATATATATATGTTTATATGATTAATGTTTAAATTTTTCACAATGAACAATGGCTTTTTCCTGAAGTGATATTTTAAGTTTCCAGGAATAAGATGGGGCCCCATAACAACAACTCTACCTGGTTGATATGACATCATGATACTGATAGTGCTACTACAAGACCTGCTTTGGGTACCAGCTGCACAAGACAGTTCCAACTTGGTTAGCTGTAATGGTGCACATGTTATTCAACATTTTGGCCAGACGTGCACAAAATACTCAGAGACTATTTGCAATTTTAAAAGACATTGATCTTGAAATTTAACCATCATTTTACTTTCACAGGATCCCCCAGAAAGAACGTCACCCCCATGACAGCTGGAAGTAATTCTAGAGGACGACGTCCCCTCTCCCAGTAAAGTTTGCCCTTGGGTTTAGGGACATCATTTGGGGGTTGATTATAATTAGTATATGATTGTATGATTGAGGGTTGGGGGAGGAATTTTATAAGCTCAGGGATCATTTTGAAAAAGAAAAGAAAAGAGGGATGATGGGATAATAGATTTATAATTGTGAGTTACTGTTTTTAGACAAATATATTGGTATTGATTCTTGTATATTGATACAAAGTTAAATTATATTGACTATTGTATGCATGCATGTTTCTAACTCTGTTTAAAATATTTTTATGTATTGAAATATATTGTATTGATATATATATCGTATATATTTACCATATTGAAGTGTACATTTCTACCTCTGAATAAAATACTTATATAATGTTTGTGTATTGATATGTATTTACCATATTGCAATGTATATTTGTACAGTGTTTATATTTGGAGGTCATTATCCTCATTTGTTACACAGTTGTTTATTGTCTTAGTCTTTAAGTTAGATAAATATTGAGAATTATATAGATTAATAGTCATCTAAGTCTGTCATTTTTAATTAGACTGATCAGGTTCTTCAGATATATAGAGATTATACTCAGTATAGATAGATAATCTTCAAACTCTTCAAAGAGCTGTAGAAAATGGCCTTTAATCTAACTCAGAGTTTCATGATAGTGAGACACAATTGCTCCTGGCAACAGTGCTCTATTCCCGAGAAAATGTTGAGCACCAAAGACACTCCACCTGGAGCCTTTCTTTTTGGCAGAACTGGCCTTGGGGCAAAGAAATGCTCATACCTCAACCACTGACAAAGATACAGAACGTGCATCAATGGATGAAACAGGACTGTCATATCCTGCCAAGACAGGGTAAGATAGTTTTGAAAAGTTGCTTGCCTTTGAAAGTGGTATATCAGTTATGTTAGGCCTTAGCCAATGTTGGTTGCTTCAACACTGCTAATGTGACTTTGGGTGATTGCCCAGGTAGCTAGTTGTCTCTGTGATTTGTTGCATGTTTTGGAAGTTGTTTTACTGAACTTCCTAATTACCCTGGTAACATTATTTCCCTTCTCAGATCTTTGATGGGCTTGAAGACTATATAAATGTAGTTACTTTCTCTCATGACTTGGCCAAGTTGTTTATTATACAAGACCTAAGCTAGTTAGAATAGGATATTTGTACTTATTGTATATAATTTCATAGTAGGTTTAGAACTCTCTTACATAAACAAAAGGGGGGGGGGTTGCGGAAGGTCCTCCCGCTCCTCCAGCCTATAGCCGCTGAGATACCAGCCCATTGGGGCGTGGTCTCTCTCCCTTTAAAAAAGTGGCCACTTCCCTCTCCTCTCTCTCTTCACTTCCTGCTCCGCCGGCAACTAGACTCCCTTCCTGGTTGCGCAGAGGGCTGACGGTGATCTGTAAGTTTTTTCCCCTTTAAATAAATACTACCCTATTAATCATAATTCCAAACTGCTGTGGCATTGTTTGTGACTTACGCCTTCAAAGTCTGTCACCTTGGCTGGTTGGGTGGCCGTGGCTAGCACTTGACAGTTATGATTATGGATTTTATCATTTCTTGCATGGTACACCTTAAAAGCCAATTCTAAGACTTCTGTCTATAGGGTCAAGGGGCCTTTTTTCCAAATTCCTACGTTTAGCTCTAATGTCAGGGTAGCTCTGAGAAAAAAAAAATTAGTCATGAATAACTGTCTGCCTTCTGTGGTCTCTGGATCTAGGTTAGTATATTAAGCTTCAGTGAGGCATTTAAATGCAGATAGATTTTCTATTGTATCCTGAATAACCTCTAAGAGTTTATCATGGTTACTGGCCTAGGTGAAGCCTTATGGAGACCCGCAAGAAGGCAAGTCAAAACTGGTCTCTAGCTAAAATATTACCTGAGGTGTTATAGCCCCAGTATTGTTACCACCCTCTGCCCCCAGGGGGTGTTCTGCATTAGGTTGGTGAACCTCATCTGCACATCCTCTGACCTTCTCCCAAACTCACCTGCACTCCTCAGGACATAGGATTATATAAATATATAAATTAGAGAAAGATTATATAAATATCATGAAATGTGAGATTATAAGATTGGGCAATATATTGGAATTGCTTTAGGAAAAAGGTAGAATTAGATGTATAAGAACCCAGTTTTTGTTCTATGTGGGAGAGTTCTGGGAGGGAGAAAGAAACATGTACCCTGACCAGTTTATCAACATTAGCACTTCTTACAACAGGAGAAATTTAGCTGGCTTGGCTTGGTCAGGGTTGGGTTCCTTTGCAGCATGCGAGCACATGATAGGAGGGGTAAAAGTGGGTGATAGAGCTGGGCAGCTGCTGTGGAATGACACCAGAGAGGAGGAAGGATCCAGAGGAACTGACAGAGTAGTTGATGGGGGGGGGCAGGAGGGAGCTGAAGAGGTAGAAGTAGCTGTCTGCTGAGGTCGGAAAGGTGGGGTTTTGTTAGCAGGGTTCAGAGCAGAAGTGAGGTGTTCCTCTGTCTTAGATGGCATAGCTAGGAACATGTGAGCAGGTACACAGCTTGTAAGGACAGAGGGCTTAGACTTAGAGCCTAGATAGTAAAAGGCTTAGATACAAGGAAACTCCTTTAATTTGCCTATGCCTTGACAATAGTTAGAAAGCTCCCTCAGAATATCAGGATCAAAGGTGTGTTAGGCAGCAACTTTAGGTTATTATCTAAAGGGTACTTGGACTTTTTTTTCAAGGATAAAGAAGAGTGGGAATCTGTAAGTAAGAAATTAAAGTCTGGGGTTTTAGGGTCTCTAGAAGATATCCCGGGGGGGGTGGAGGGGAGGTTGGACTGATAGTTTTGAGGGTTTGTTTCCCATAGATGAAAATGTGAAAATGGTGAAAACAATGCAAACCCCAAGGCCAGTAGCTGGACATCTCCATGCTAGGGTGGTGGTTCATAATAGAGTCTAGCTAGAGGCTATCCAAGTGAGCTGGAGGACAACCCTGGGTGGTCCAGTCATGTTCATAGCTATAGGAAGCAACCAGCGGTGAATGTCAGTAAAGGGTTCAACCATAATATTGAAAGTTGTGGTTGAGGACTGCTGGGAGCTCAACAGTCAAGTTCTCAGGTTTGGAGAAATGATTAAGCTGACTGGAAAGGAAAAACTCACCAATCAAAGCCATTGCTGTGCATAGAGGTCAGCGACCAGGCAGATGGAATGAGGGTGCTGTGGAGAAACCTGGTCCAGGGTCTGGGTCCCAGAAGAGGGGTGGAAGAGTCTACAGAGTCTCATGGCACCAATAAAATGACCATGCGCAAGCGAGAAAGGATCATGAAACATACAACTGGAACCCAGCTTAAGAGTTTGTTAAAGAGAAAGATATGTGCATGCAGGCCTGAGAAAGTTGGTTCAGGGAAAGAGCGTGGAGCCAGCATGCATGCTTTTAAAGGCTGCGTAGCACATGTGAACAAGGGCTTACCTAGTTTTGTCATATGTATGTGATGTGACCATGCTACATGTAGGACATATAGGGCCTAAGGATCCTAGGTGGCTATGTACTTTGCCTGAGTGCTTGTCTGTGCATGCATGGCCCTGGAACCTGGAAGTGCCAGCCATAATATTGTGTGGCAGGAACCATAACACCATCATTTTATTCTAAGTTAGATAAGGGTCAGAGTTACCTTGAAATATTTTTTTCCTGACAGAGCTTAGTAATATTTTAAATACAACAAGCATATCGATTATTTTTATTCATGTCTTTTTTAGATATTTAAATTTACTTTAATTATTTTGGTTAATTCCTTTGGATCATGGTCAAAGCCATCAAAATCAATGTTCTGTCAAGGTAGACATGACCATTGGGGATTGGGGGTTTGGGACTGAGACTTGCTTAAGAAAA
Organism: Microtus ochrogaster; assembly: GCF_000317375.1. Classification (NCBI taxonomy): domain Eukaryota; kingdom Metazoa; phylum Chordata; class Mammalia; order Rodentia; family Cricetidae; genus Microtus; species Microtus ochrogaster. The sequence continues at coordinate 30,649,836 of NC_022026.1, forward strand.
ATACAAAATGAAGTCAGAACAGGATGATGTTACTTTAGTCACTTCAAAGCAACTTCACTGAATTAGTGGTAATAGACTAATAAATGTAAATTACCATTCATTTTTCTAAGCACAATCAAATAAAACAGACTAGATTTGTTTTTGCATATAACAACAATGGGGGTGATTCATAGGACAATATTTTGCAACATCTGGTTATCAGCATCAGAAATTGATCCTTATTAAAACAGAACATTGATTAAGTAAATAAAGAGGTCACAAATGTCTCAGTATACCATCTTTCTGCAAAACGTTCAATATGGGAATTAGCAGTGCATGCCTTTAATTTCAGCATTAGGGAAGCAGAGGCAGGTGGATATTTGTAGTCCAGACTGGTCTACAAAGCGAGGTCCAGTACATCCAGGACTGATACACAGAGAATCCCTGTCTTGAAATACAAAGCAAACTCCCCCCCAAAATAATCAAGAGAGAAGAATAGAGGTAGATACCCATGCTAGCACTAAGTTAAAGATAATCAGATAAGTAACTTGATACAAAAAATGTATAAATGACAGATATCATGGTATCCACATGGCTGGCCAACCAGAGAAGAGGACAGCTTTGATAAAAAGGAAACAAAATGAAGAATATCATCAGACTATCCACCAAAACCACAAAAAGTCAAAAAAGCAGTGGAACCACCTGCTTAAATCACTACAAGCAATTAGCACAAAGTTTATTACAGATAAAACATATACAACCTACACATTGTGAAACTTACTATTCAGGAAGCTGGAGCAGGAGGTTGCATTGGTTGAGGCCAGCTTAAGCTACGTAAGGGTTTTCAAACCTGTTTCAGCTGTACAGTTGGATGATGCCATGTTATTCCCCCTCACAGGAAAAGTTCATGACAAGCAATCATGAGCTTCAGAGGAACACCTTTTCCTTCCATCCAAACACATTCTCAATAAAACTCATTGTACCAAAGATGTGGAATATTTAAGGAAAAGCTAGAGGGAAAATAAGTGATAGACATGCGCCAAAAATGATAAAATACTTTTAACAAAAGTAGAAAAACATATACATTAATAGATATATACCTATTTCATAGGCCAGAAGATCCAAAACAGTTAACATATCAATTACTCTTATCTAATACACAGAACCCTCATCAAAATCAAAATGGGATCATTTGTAGCCATTAAACAGTGCTGAAAGGTCTCACAGAAATCCAAAGGTTCCAGCAGAAACAACAGCAACAAAAACTTTGGAAAGAATAACCACAGGTGGATAAATTAAGAGACCTGTTTCAAAGCTGTAAATCTATAGGAAGCAACACAGTAGAATTGCTTGCTGAAAATAGTAAAGATAAATTATAGTATCAGAAAGTAAATACAGAAAATTGGGTTTCAGAAAGATTAAAAAATAGATTCAGTGAATAAAAACTTACCCTTTGCCACAAAAACTTTCTCAATATTATCTAACCATAAGCAAAAATTTTAAGATACGTTAATCTTTATCTTCATGATCCAAAACATTAAAATTTAATAGATGATTGAACAAAACCTAGAAATGAAAACTGCACAAAAACCAAAACACATTAACTTTGCAAAGGAAAAATTCTGTAATGCATTTTAAAACTATACTTTATTAAAGCACAAACTAGCTGAATGGAATTTAATCAAATGTGGATACTTTGCTCTTTGAAGTAGACTAATGAGGGGACAAATGATGGAGGAAGAAGGAATTTTACAAATGATATATTTGATGAAGCGATTTAATCCAGAACACAAACAACTATTAAAATTCAGTGAAATATATCTTACAATCACTAAAAACTAAAGAGCTTAAAAAAACTGAACATATACTTAGCCAGTGAAGAATTATGAATGACAATAATGTACAGTATATGGATATGTTCAATATTATTGGCTACATAAAAAGGCAAATGAAAACCATAATGAGATACCACTGAACCAATATTCGAATGTTCTCAACTTAAAAGATGTAACCATACCATATGCTAGGAATGTGTGGAAGAATTAAAATTATCCTAAACTTCTGTGGGTTTAAAAGTCTAGTCTATCAGCAGTGGGTATTGTGATCAAGTGGTGTAGAATAGAATTGAAGGAACTGGGGCCTAGGCACTCCATCTTGCTCATCAAAGTAGAATGTAAAGTTTCCTAGCAACCAAACATCCTTAGGGAAACAAGAACTCATTCTGGAGTGGTGGTCTCAGAGCCAGATATGCCATGGGGGACCAGAGGCTTCCAGAGAATCAGTCTGGTCAGGTACCCAGATACAAGCATGTCTTGAAGCACAAAAAGGAGCAAATGACATTTCCTCCTTTCATTGAGGGCCATCACCGGCTGTTTGCTCAAGCAAAGCTCGAAGACTTTACTAGAGACTATGAGTCACGTGAGATACTGTCAGGAACAATCCAGGGTACCTTTCTCCCCAGAATTTCTGATGAAGGACCCAATAATGCCACCAATAAGAACCAGAGTAAGCTGCCCCAGGATTTGGGACTGATTTATTCAATGTCAGTGGATCAGCAAGGAAGTAGAAGGAACCAACACAAGCTGGATCATTTGTCTCAGATGGAAGATGATGTTGAAGACCACTTCATAAATTTGCTGCAGATTCCAAAACATGACTGGAATCTGAATAAGTCACCTCACTTAGAAAATCAATGGAACTCAAATAAGAACAGCAAACATGGGAAATACCTTCACAGAAATTTCAACCAGGAAACTCCTGAGAAATTCCAGTCATGTCAAAGAAATTTTCTTCCTGGTAATACATCCACAAATCAAAATTTGCTTGACTCTCTTAATTATAGATACACACAAAGAGAAGGTGATGATATCTATGAATTGGATGACACACTGGAAAACTTGGATGTGGTGCAACAATTTACCATGGACAATATTTATCAGCCAACATGTGAGGAATCCTCAGACAAGAATATGTGTCCTCTTCCTTCCAAGCTCAAGTACTTCAGAGGGTTAAGCAAAGAAAAAATCATCAGATTCTCCAAAGAGGCAAAAATATTTGAGATGAAACTCCAAAAATCACATGATTGTTGTACATCCACCAAGGAGAAGTTAAAAGATGGGTTATCATGTCAGAAACCCAAGCAGTTAAAAGCACTACCTAGTAAAGAGCCTATAAATGACCATAAGGGCTTCCTTGAGGTTCAAGGTAGAAGCTTTTGCAAACCAGATGTACTTGAAAATCTCTATGGGACAATTGCCTTTAAGGATTTCATTGTACACAAGGGCTATGGTATGCCAATTATACTAAAGAAATTTTTTATGAAGAAAGGATGGAATTACAACTCTGTTAATACTCCTATACCAAGCATATTAAAAAATTATGAACTGATGATGCAAAAACAGGATGATGAAGATGAAGAAGAGTGGGAAGGAAATTGAATAAAATTTTTCCTATTGCCACCTACTTGCCTATGACAAACACTTATTTTGCATTTGAGCTGTATTGGGTGGCCACCCATTAGCACCATAATCATAGCTGTAACATCTAACATTGTAAAACTCAATGAAGTTTTGCTTTGCCACGACCATTATTTTTGATATTTTATACAGTGTGAGGTCAATATCAGAATCTATTTCACCCATATTTCTTCGTTGACATTGTTATATAAGTCATTTGTAAAACTACCTAAAACCACTAAATAAAAACAAGAATACTCTGAATAAAATGACTCAGTGGTATCATTTGTAACATGGGTGAATCTCAAAATATTTTAATTGTACTCAATGAAAGGAAACTTGCATAGTTCCCTGTAAATTTTAATACTAATGAAATAATTATAGACATTATTTTATCAATAAATATTGAATTCTATAGCTAAAATTATGGGAAGCTATTTTCCTTTCGTGCACACCACAGACTTTACTCTTCTCAGACGGTTATTTTCCTCCAATGTTTTTAATGTCAAGTACACTTTAGTGCTTGTACCAGTTTACCTTTTGTGGGTAAAGCACATCCTCAAAAGGCACATATTTTAAGTTATTCTATTGCATGAGTATGCTGATGACATTTAATATTTTCAAGAATAAAGCCCTATCTCATAACAGGCCTGCAGGAATTCATTACATTTTCCTTTGATGCCTTTTACTACTTTGATTCTTAGGTACAAAAAATGTCATGCTGAACAAACTTACTTGTTTTTCTTTAGCCTTTAGCCTGTACTTCTTACAGAAAATTAATTTAGAGGCATTACATTTGTTTATGCTGTGGAATGTTTGTTTAATGATACAAAGATGTGTTGTATTATTTTATACTGCATTTGTTTAATGCTGTAAAGCTGTGTTACTTTGACTTCTAAAACACCTAATTGATCTAATAAAGTGCTTAATGGGCAATAGCTAGGCAGAAGAGAGAAATATGCTTGCGTGCCAGGCAGAGAAAAAATAGGAGAGATCTAGGCTTGAAAGAGGAGGGGAGAGGAGCAAGAAAAGGAGTAGAAGAGGAGGATGCCAGGGGCCAGCTACCTAGCCACACAATCAGTCACAGAGTAAGAAGAGAAGATAGCCATATAGAATTAAGGAAGGTAAAAGGTCCAGATCCAAAACATAGAAAAAGAGAGACTGGCTTATTTAAGTTAGACAAGCTGCCCAGAAACAAGTCAAGATAAGTCTGGGAATAAAATAAGTAAAATAAGTTATTGTGTATTTATTTAGGAGTTGGATGGCAGACACCCAAAGAGAAAAAGAACACATATACATTTGGTGTCATATCTAATAATTAGTTTTCATTTGAATTTCAAATAGCTGTCTTCATGTGTCTTTCTTAATCTACTAGTGATGCTATGGTTTAAGTTTGGTTTAATACTTGCATTTCAGTTTTTAACCAATTGTGGTATTTTTACAAAAGTATATCGTGTTCTATAAATAGAACATAAATATTATTAAGTGTAAAGTAAGAACATGCCTGATGAAGGAATTAAGAGACACTGTGAGTGTATTAAAGCATGATGGTTACTGAGATTCTCCAGAAATTCCTTCAGATTTAAAAAATACATTTTCTACTTTTGTCTTTTTTTATTTTATTTTTTTCCATAACTCTTTTTATTTATTTATTTAGGATTTCTGCCTCCTCCCCGCCACCGCCTCCCATTTCCCTTCCCCTCCCCTAATCAAGTCCCTCTCCCTCATCAGCTTGAAGAGCAATCAGGGTTCCCTGACCTGTGGGCTATCATACAACAAAAATATCTACTTTTGTCTTTTGACTGTACACATATTGTGATTCTATGTATGCCAGTGTTTTCTCCTTCCCCTAAAGCTCTTTTCCTAATTGAGAATAAAAGATGACAATTTCCTTTATTGCATCACATAAATTTTTAATTTAAAAACATATTTACATACAATATATTTTCATCATGCTTCCAAAAAATATAACATTGGTAGCTCAACATAAACTGTATATACAAAGACGTTGAATTTAAGAGTAAATTATAAGCAAATGCCTATTTTGTGTTTCACCTATCATGAAAGCTTACCTTGTAAAATTTATGAAGCATTTAGTTGTCAAATCCTTCGATATTTTGATTCTTACCTACCATGCCTTTGTGCCATGCTTTCTTGCATTTAACTTGTTCTTACATAAAATATAACTTCCTATTTTTGTATAGAGGTATCTCTTCAACTATTTTACATATTTCTCATAACCACAGAATTGGAATTATGGCTTCCTAGACAGTCAGTGAAGGTTGGCCCAGAGTAAACTCAAGAAAAGATCTTGATATTTAATGTTGACCAGGAGATGTAAATAACTCATTTTTAAATAAATCACACCAATGCATGGTACACTGAACACTACATTATTTCCATGAAATAAAACTATGTTGGAATCATGTAACGGCGTAAACGAATGCAGACAGATTGTAAAAATATATATACAGCTTTAATGGAGAAATAGACTTACAGAAGCACCGTTCCAGCGGAGACCAGGAAAGCAGAAGCAAGCACTGCTGCGAGCATGCATGCCAGATTTATAGGTAAACATTAGCCCGAGGTGAACATGCCCCCTAAGGGGCAGGACTTATCCCTATGGAATCACCAACTATTGAATTTTTTAAAACATGATGCAGAGAAATATTACAAAACTTTATTAGATATGCATCCAATTCCCTAAAGAAGGTGTTAGGGTTCTTGATGCAATGTGATAATATAATATAATATAATATAATATAATATAATATAATATAATATAATATAATATGATTTAATATGTATTATATTATTACTATAATATATTATACAATATAAACCTTATAAGGTTAAAATAGGACATTTTGACACTGTGCTTTATACAGACACAAGTAGAAGAAGGTCTGAAAAAACAAAACTTGAGAAAATAAACCAAAATAACAGCAAAGAACCCAAAGAAAGAAAGTGGAAATGGCATACATAACATAAAAAGCCAATTACCAAAAATAAATTTCATAACCCTCAAAATCACAGTCATTTTACAGACACAAGACAGGCATCCAAAAGCTTAGAAAGCAATGCAGGAGGCGAGAAAGATGGATCCGTGGTTAAGAGAACTTGGTGCTATTGTGTTAGGCCTTGGTTGGGTCTTATCACCCACACAAGACAACTCACAGTTATCTACAACTCCAGTTTCAAAGGATCCAACATACTCTTATGGCCTCACAAGTCACTTGCACCTATCTGTTGCACATGCATGGACATTGGCCAACATGTACATGATTGTAAAATAAACCTTTTATTTAAAAAATGCTATTTAAGATATCGATAAAAGAATTTCTAAACAGCTTCTTTGAAGGCTATATTTTGAAACTTTGTTATTTTTCTAGTACACCTGTTATTTACTGATTCATAAAATCATCCATACTTTTAATCCTATAATAATTGACATTACCATTAGATCACATAAATAAATGACAGAAATTGTCTGATAAAATTTTTAAAACAAGGTGAATTCAGAAGTAAAAAGCCTAGCATTATATTTCTCTTCCAGAATTAAAAGAAATACTCTAAAGTAGGCAAATGGATTTACTCTTATATAATATAAAAAATAGATGTACATAATGAACTTTTATACACATTTTAGTTGTGATATTAATGAATCCAGGGCAATATTAGCTTCCTCTTAAAAGGCTTCTTA
>NC_022026.1:30657990-30666632 GCF_000317375.1 Microtus ochrogaster
TCCTTTCCCTTCCTACCCTCCCTGCCCCTCTAAGCAGGTACAGGGCCTGCTGATACTGTCGTGGTGTTCGAGCTCCCACCATGGCTGAAGGGGCTTGGCAAGTGCGTCAGAACTCTGATAGCAACTGCGAGGACGCGGTAAACAACCATGTCCAGCTGCAGCTCCATGCCTCATATGTATATTTGTCTATGGCCTTGTTCTTTGATCGTGATGACGTGGCCCTGGGAAACTTCAAGCGTTTCTTCCTGAGCAAGTCACACAGCCACAAGGCCAGTGCCCAGATGTTCATGTTCCTGCAGAATAAGCGTGGTGGCCTTGTTTTCTTCCCGAGCATCTCGACACCAGAGCGTGACAGTTGGCAGGGGGGCCTCCAGGCCATGGAGTTTGCCTTCCACATGGAGATGACCATCAACCAGAGCCTGCTGAACCTCCACAAGCTGGCCACGGAGAAACGTGTTGCTGACCTCTGCTACTTCCTGGAGCATCACTGTCTGGATGAGCAGGCCCGTGTTCTCCACAAGATGAGTGGCTACCTGGCCAACCTGCGCCAGATGGGAACCCCAGAGAACGGCTTCGCTGACTATCCCATTGACGAGCTCAGCCTGTCCTAAAGCCTCAGGTGGACTGAACTGGGAGGTTCCCACTGCCATGGGATCTTTCTCTGGCCGTTAGACCTGATTTTGAAGAAAGTTCACCAGTTTTCTTTCTGTGTTTACAATAAATTCTTTAATGTTTCAAAGCAAAATGAAGTTTCAAGATCACTCTTTTTGCATAACTTATCTTTCAAGAACAGGGGTTGATTCATTGTTCCTTCCCCTTGAAGCTTGGACCTTTAAGGGTTGTAAAGACAATCTCTATGGCTCTTTTAAACACCGTATTCTATTTCTGTTATCTTTCATGGATGTATGAGTTTATAGTGCTCTCATCTGTGATGTGTCTCGGGCTTTGGGCCCAGTTTCAGTGTTTTGAAAAAGTGTTACCATCTGATCACCCTGGAACAGAACTGAAAGAAATAGTTTGAAACAGAAATTATAAAAATAGACTCTAAAGCTGTGTGTTTCATCTTAATGATAAGGTACTTAAGGTACTTGTCTTATTATAAATCAGTTCTGTCCAAAGTATTTGAGAAAAAAAATGAAGGTGGGAAGGAATTTCAAAGTTTTATAAAGACTTTAAGCTTAACATAATATGTAAATGTCTTAATTTCTTGGTATGGGAAAAAAACTTTGTTGACTGTGTCAGGTAAGAATACAGAGATAGTAACAGTGAAGATTAACTTGGATACTCCACTTCCACATTAGAGAGGAGAGAAGTCAGTTATTCATAGTGTCTTCACTACAATTCTATATCTATGTTTTTCAAATATATTTCTAAACTTTAAATATACCTACACTACCCCAAGCCCCACATTAGTAACCATTATTGACTGACATCACAATACCCTAGGGTGAGGTCATGTTTATGAGAGTGAATATAAAGGAATCAAAATAACCTTACTGGGCTAAACTGGCTGATCAAAATATTAGCGGGCTAGAGAAAGTTCAAGATGGGAGTATAATGCAGACTTAACGGAATTTTGGTATACACTTCATAGTCTCATTGAAGGCCTAGAAGCAGGGTATTGTTGATACAGCCACTCCAGGTTGCACAATTGGGGCACCATGTAGCTTCTCATTCCAAAACGTTGGAAGCCAGAAAAGAGAAATCAGTGAAGCAACCCTAGCCTGAGGCTGAAGGCCTGGAAACCTGTAATTAAGGATTCAAAGGCACAAGAATCTCTAATTATGAACCACAACCAAGGCCGGGACAACTAAATGCACCACCTCAGAAGTCTCCAGTAAATATATTTGCTTATTGTCTCCTCTGGGTTTTTGTTTCACAGAGTCTGAGCCTAATTTTTGTCTCTTTCCATCTTTAGTGTGGGCCTTTCCTTCCCAGTTTATTCATCTCCATAAAAGTTTGCCTTGGGAACAATTTAGTGTGTTTTGCAGGCATTTCTCACACTGACAACCAAGATTAACCATAGTCGGGACACTTGTCTGAGTATTCAAGAAACTAGCATGGGTCAAAATGCAGTGGAAGCCATAGGAGTGCAGAGAAGTATGCATTTAGCGTAGACTTTGGGCAAGTCAACACAATTTACTCAAGAATGGATAGTGGGAATATTATTGGTTCTACAGGCTGACCTTGATTCCATTGTGTAATAAGAACTGAGTTTAGGGTGATGGTGATAGGATGTAAGTTGGGTATTTGGTTTAGACATTGAAGTTAAAATATAGTACAGGAGGCCTGAAACACTGAACAAGGTTTTCTCAGGTTACAGGAGTCCAGGTAGATTGTCATGTTTGGAAACACACATTGTTCTGGCACTGGTGTGAAAATCAAGGACAACTTCACCAAAAGGAGCACATTGGGAGTGTATGAGTGAAGGTTATAAGAGAATGACTGCTATGGCAAAAAGTGGGCCTCCAAATGGCAATGCTGCTAACAGTGTTCTAACATGGGATCCTGGGTCCAGCCCAGACCATGGGAGACCTTATCCTTGCTGAGGAGTAGAAGGGGGTGAGGTGAGGAGAGAAGTGGGGGTATGGAGGAAGAGGAGGATGTGGAAACTGGGATTGGTATGTAAAATGATAACTATGTGTGGGGAATGGCAACTTTGCCTCTGGGCACTAGTAGACTCCTCCTTATGCATCCAGGAGTTTTCTATTTTCAACTTTGATGGCTCTGTCTATGTCCTCTCACCACAATGGATTAAAGTCTCCTATCAACATAAGACTTTCTCTATTTTGTCACATTCTAAGCTTTAACTTTTCTACATAGCCTTCCTATAACATCCCAATATCTCACTTGACTCCTATCCACCCCTCAACACTGTTATATACTCCTAAATGAGGCTACTATCTTCCTTCACTCTTGCTTAGAATCACTTGAAACCCTTACCTAAAAAATCTACACCTTTCCATTCCCTCTTTGTCATTTCCTGACTATACTTGGTTCATAGATAGACACTTATTTTTCAGCTCTATTGGCTTCTGCCAAGTGGGCTGTCACATAGTCTCACCTGCCAGGTTGTAGAGTCTCTCATTTTACCACCACGTGCTACTTCTCAGAAGATGGTGCTCATAGTCCTCACTGGAAACCTCACCTTAGCACAAGACAAAACCATCAACTTGTACACAGATTCTAAATATGTATCCCACATCCTTCACCACCATGCCACCATTTGGCGGGGTAGTAGCTTTCTTATCACCAAGGGTACATCTACTGCCAATATGTCTCTATACACTAAGGCTGCTAGAAGTCTCTTATCTTCCCAAGAAAGTGAAAATTATTTCCAGTTGCGGTCACAAGGCCCATAGCAATCATATTACTTTGGGAAAAGCCTTTGCTAATAAGACTGCTAAGGAAGTCTGCCAACAGTCTTACTTTCCTTCCTTGATTCTCCTCTTGACTCATCCCTATCCTGAGATCCAGTGGCAAACTATGGGAGTCATTGTGGGCCCCCAAAGCTGTCTTCTTCTTCAGAACTGGTATTGTCTCCCTGGTACTTAGGCAAAACCCTTCCTGATGGCTATGGGTCTCCACTCCTTCCTGGTGCCCCCAAGTTCTCTACTTCCTAGCATTTTGTCCTTCTCCAGAACTCAAACCTCCCAACAATGGGCCTTGCAACACCCCCTGCCTACAACATAACTAATTTTGGTATAGCTTTCAGGATAGTACTGGCAGACAGATTTCACATAGAAACCTCTTTATAAAAGAAACCTTAATATTTTCTTACTACAGTAGATTCTTTGTGTTTAGAAGGGTAGAATCTCTACTTAAAATGGCTGAAACTGCATAAGTGTTCTGTTCTCACTTCATGAATGATATTTTGGACTTCCAAGGTCTAGAAAATTATATAATTGTTCAGAATTAATCTGCAAAGTCACTCAGTTTGTTTCATGGGTCTTGGACATACAATGGCACCTTGCCAATTGGCCCCAATCCTTGGGAAAGGTAAAAAAAAGGCAGATGGACTTATTAAGTCTCACATATCAGAACTGTCTTTTGAAGTTCACCTTTTACTAAACCTCCTCATTCTAGCCCTAACTCTCATTCAGGCCATGCCCCAAGCCCCCTTCTTCCTTCAAAATATTTGAGTTAATATTACTGCTGGCTTTTTCTTTTGGAAATTTTCCCTCCTCTGGAGACAGCCTCACTCCAAGACTGATTACCTTCTCTCACTGTCTTAAGACATTTTTCTGGGAATATGCTGAATGTGTCCTCCATTATCCCTCTACTAATTCTATTACCCAAAAATTTTTGCCAGGATATCAGGTTTCTTTGAAAGCTTATCATCCACAAGATTTCAGCCCATACTGTGGGGGCCACACTGGATCATAACAACCTGACTTTGGGGAGTTAGAACTTGGATTCATCTCTCACAAATCAAAATGAGCTCCATACCACTTGCCTAATAAGTACTTCTTTTGATCCAGAGGACTGCTAAAGCTTAAGCTCTCTTGCCGACAATCTATTGCCTATTTTTGATGATGAGCTCTTTCCTTCTTCTGGTCTTTGGATCCTTTCCACCCTCTCATCAACTAGGACTATGATACATTCCTGGAAACCTGAAATATATGGCCAGATAAAGATCCCCCTAATCTCTTTCACTTTACCTTCTGTCTTTATTCAGGCTGTGTTTCAGACAGCCACGTTTTGTTTTATCTCCATGCTGCCTGCTCAGTTGACTGTGGCTCTACTCTGACCCATTCCCTCCATGCTAAGTTTAAATATATTTTCTTTCTCCAGGCACAAACAAACCAAAATGGCAAAGCTGAGATCACATAGGGAGGTTGCTCATTTCTGGTTATAGATATAGATGTATTATTCTTCCCCGGGCTATGGGATATAGCCCCAAATGTGAAACTTGACCCTTAAAGGAGCATAGCCACCTTGACAACCCAAGACACCTGAGATGACAAATGGGCCTGAGGCCAGTTCAAGGAGGTGCCTCTACTTACTTTTGTGGATTTGGGCCTCCTACCATAGATAGAATATTTTTAACTTTAGATCTCTTAAGAAGACTCTGTCCACTACAGTCAATGTTATAAATGAGGCAATAACACAATCAGAGCCAAACTCAAACTCAGAAGTCTCCAAGCTTGGGAACCTCTCCTTTAATCCCACCTTGTGGATAGCCATCCTACATAATGCCATGAGACTTCTCCACATCTACAGTACTACACTGATGGGTACCTCAGTACAACTCTGTGATTCCTTTGTGATAATTTGCACCAATCCCATGTGGCAGCAACCTTCATCACAAACATAACTCTAAACTTCACACTCTGCACACCTGAGACCATTTCCCAACACACCCTCTTCACCTCTGATGATATCTCTCCTCTAAAAACACCAGGCCACTACCTTTTCTCTTTTTTCCTTTTTTATTGATTTTTATTGAGCTTTACATATTTCTCTGATCCCCTCCTTGCCTATTTCCTCCCTTTAACCCTCTCCCAAGATCCTCATGCTCCCAATTTACTGAGGAGACCTTGCCTTTCTCTACTTCTTATGTAGATGAGATCTATGTATGTCACTCTTAGGGTCCTCATTGATGTCTAGGTTCTCAGGGATTGTGAAATGTGAGCTGGTTTTCTTCGTTTTATGTTTAAAAACCACTTATGAGTGAGTACAGGTGATAATTGTCTCTCTGGGTCTGGGTTACCTCACTCAAAATGATGTTTTCTAACTCCATCCATTTTCCTACAAAATTCAAGAGTGGAGTAATACACAGCCATTACCTTTTCCATAACCACTCTCTACCCTGCCCTTTCTCAAATGTTGTCAATGCATCAATCTCGAATTCTTACTAACCTCAGAAGGCACCCTCTTCTGGTGTCACTTCACGTTCTTTTGTAGAATATATATGTCAACCAATGCCCTGCGCTTCACCATTCTATCGTGTCCTAGTCTCACTCTACCCTGAGGGAAGATAGTTTGCTTTTTTCCAGATCATACACAGACTACAGTGGCCTTTGCTTCTTCCTGACATGATTAAAATGTATCTGACAGTTTCAGTAGTGGCTCTAGGCCTGACTGCAATGGAACTGGGCCATAGTATATATCTTCCCCAGAAGATATCCACCCAGCTAGCAGATACTATCTAGGAGTTAACTTTGTCCCTACAACTGCTACAAAACCAGCTCACCCCAATAGCCTCAGTGGCCCTAAAAAATTAGAGTGCTCTCAAACTAAGTTGCTGATCACTGAATGGGAGGCACCTGTCTGTTTCTTAATTAACAGTGTTACTACTATGCAACCAACATAGCCAAATGGCATAGAGAACAAAAGTTTACTTGAACTGGCTTACAAACTATGTCTTTCATGGGCTCACTCCAATATGGACATTCCTTTCTGCAACTGGTTCTTCCTACTGCTTTTACTGACCCTGAGGATATCCCTCTCAGAAGACTTTCCCTCAGTATTTAATTTTTTTTTCTTCGAGACAGGAATTCTCTGTAACTTTGGAGCTTGCCCTGGAGTTAGATCCTGTAGAGCAGGCTGGCCTCAAACTCACAGAGATCTGCCTGCCTCTACCTCCCAAGTGTTGGGAATAATGTTTACTTCATCATAGTTGAGTTTTCATCCCCAGGTAATCAATAGTAATTGTCTCAGTAAAGCAAATGCTTCACTTCAGTGGTTCTACTCTCTTGTTATTCAGAACTGGTTCTTCATACCCAGAAGAGCAGAATCCACATATATCTAGTTCAAAACACCATACAAATAGATTGTATATGGTTGTTGATTCTCTGAGATGAAGACTTTAATCATCTACATCTCTTTTAGCATTCCTAGCCTCTGAACTCCCACAATAGCCTATTAATCTCTGAATACTCAAGATCAAAGTTCTAGGTTCCTCACAAAATGTTACGCTAAAACAACATGTCAGGTCTATTACAACAATACCCCACAAACCTATAACTAATTTCTGTACTAGCTTGACTCCTGTTGTTGTGATAAGTACCATGAACCAGAACAACTTGAGGAGCATAGTGGTTTGAATGAGTACTGTACCCATTGACTCATATTTGAACATTTGATCATCAGCTGGGAGACATTTTTCAGATAGATCAGACAGTATGGTCTTTTAGAAGAGGATGGTCACTGAAGGTATGCTTGTAGGTTTCAGAAACTCACACCACTCCCAGTGTAGATCAGATATTAGCTCTCAGTTGCTTCTCTAGCACCACGCTTTCCATCTTATTGCCATATTCCCTGCCATGATGACCATGAACCTATCCCATAAATCTATTCAAGAAACCAATTAAATCATTTATTTTATAGGTTTCCTTGGTAATGTTTTTTTTTTTTTACACCAACTGAAATATAACTATGACAGAAGTTAGTACCACGGAACCACATATTGCTATGAAAGGCCTTATCAGGCTTTTTCTACCCTCAGAAAAACTTTGGGACTTTCATCTAGTAAAGTAGTTTACTGCTCTAAGCAGAGTTTAATGGACCATCATCATGAAAAGCGAAACAAAAATGAGGAATATGACTGTTCCTAGGTGGTGGAGGAGAAGGTTTGTTCTACATAAAATGTAGAGCATAGCCAGAGGTAGTGATATCTGAGAAAGCCCAGACAGTATATGACTATGAGGTGAGCCATGTGAGAAGAGTGGTAAGGGCAGAGGGGCATCTAAAGGAAAGAAAAAAGGGCCAGGTTTGCTAGGCAGTGGTGGAGCATGCCATCTTAGCACTCAGTGCAGAGGCAGGCAGATCTCTGTGAGTTTGAGGCCAGCCTTGTCTACAAAGTTAGTTCCAGGAAACCCAGGGCTACATAGAGAAACCCTGACTCAAAAAGAAAACTTTACGGCCAGGTAACCAAAACAGCTAGATTGTATAGGGAAGATTAACTGCAGGAAGGGCAGCCCAGAACAGGGCTGGAGTAATTTTGGGTAAAGGGAGAGATATGCAGCCCATATCCTGCAGCATGTGGGAACTGAAGGCTGCTGGGAAAACTTCGCAGTCAGGTCTACTTTGATATGTTAAACAGGCACCTCCATTAGCTGTTTTTTTTTTTTTTTCGGGCATGAGACCTAATAGTATTATTAGTAATCACTTTTATGCAGACATACAATTAAAATCAGCAATTGAGGTAAAAAGTAATATAAATGTACAAAGTGAGGAGGAAAAATGAGGAAAAAAAACACCAGGGAATGTAGTGTTGACACCAAATCTTGTGCTTCAGTAGATGAGAAGCATTGAGAAAGTCCTCATGTAAAAGAAATAAAGTGAGTTGAGCTTTTAGCATAAGACCCCAGCTATGTTTCCAACTTGTGAAATGGAAATGCCTAAGAAAACTTCTGCTCCTGAAGGAAAACAAACAACAAAGGAAAGCATCAAAGAAAGCTTTTGTAAATATAACTTAAGAAGAGGGCTGGGTTTCATCTCAAGCAGATATAAGAACCAGGCATCTTCAGCTATGTAGTTCTAGCTTTAGAATATTAAAGAATACATAAATAACGGGTTAAGGAAAGTCATTGAAGCAGGAATATGTTGCGGGAGGTCCTTCCGCTCCTCCAGCCTATAGCCGCTGAGATACCCGCCCATTGGGGCGTGGTCTCTCTCTCCCTTTAAAAAAGCGGCCA
>NC_022026.1:30673992-30684553 GCF_000317375.1 Microtus ochrogaster
AATCTAGTTAGAATAGGATATTTGTACTTATTGTATATAATTTCATAGTAGGTTTAGAACTCTCTTACTTAAACAAAAGGGGGAGGTGTTGCGGGAGGTCCTTCCGCTCCTCCAGCCTATAGCCGCTGAGATACCCGCCCATTGGGGCGTGGTCTCTCTCTCCCTTTAAGAAAGCGGCCACTTCCTTCTCTCGCTCTCTTCACTTCCTGCTCGGCTGGCGGCTAGACTCCCTTCCTGGTCGTACAGAGGGCTGACGGTGATCTGTAAGTTTTTTCCCCTTTAAATAAATACTACCCTGTTAATTATAATTCCAAACTGCTGTGGCATCGTTTGTGACTTACGTCTACAGGAATATGATAAAGAAGTCCCTGCTTGGAGGCCATCACCACCCATTGCATGAACCTGGAAGGTGAATCATGAATTGTGTGTGAGACCCCAACATGTTAGAGATGCTAGAGCCATAGGATGTCTGCCTGGGAAAGGTATGGATATGGAATGGAACTAGCCACAGAGAGGAAGGAAAGGGTTTACTTCTTTATCTACTATTTTATATCTCGTCATTGAGGGAAGCTAAAGAAGGAACTCAAGGCAGAAACCTGGAGCCAGGAACTGAAGCAGAGATCAGAAAGGAATGTATTTTCTTGATTGCTATTTATGGATAACTCAACTTGCTTTCATTAAACAGTTCAGGACCACCTAGAAAGTAACAATGCCACATACAATGTACTGGGCCCCGCACCATCAATCATTTTTCAGGAAATAATGTCCTACAGGCTTGCATACTGCCAAATCTGATAAAATGTTTTCTCACTAAGGTACCCTCTTCACAGATGACCCAAATTTGTGCCATGTTTTTGAAAAGAAAGAGAAGAAAACTAACAAGCACAGCCAAAGTTGTACAAAGTACTCTAAAATACTAGTTGTCTTAAGTAATATAAGTAAGAGAAAAAGGCAAATAAGAGTGTTCAATCCTCTGAAAGCACTCACAAAGCAGGCAGGAGAAAGGGCACGAATCATAGTATGTGACGTCTCAGGAAACCAACTTAGAAGTCATTAGAAGACTTTCAAACTAAATGAGAATGCCACGAAGGGAATACCTTGTGGCTTTCATTATCAAGAGATTATCAAGAGGCACAGAGATTGATGTGTGGGCGGGACAAGGTCGTCTATTAATGTCAATGAGGATCTTAGCAAAGGAAATCTCCATTCCTGTTTGCATAGCCATGTGAGAATCTACAACAGTGTTGAACTGCTATATATTCTCTCTTCCTCACTTTTGAAGAACCAATGTTTTTGTCTATATTCTATGATTGCATGGGGATCTCTCTCTGTGTCTCTGTGTCTCTGTGTCTCTGTGTCTCTGTCTCTGTCTCTATCTCTCTCTCTCTCTCTCTCTCTCTCTCTCTCTCTCTCTCTGCATATGTGTGTGTGTTTGTTGCATAAGTCTTCCAAGTATTTGTGTGTGGCCACATGTATTTTTGTGTCTGAGCGCAGGAAGCCAGAGTTTAGTGTTAGATTTCTTCTTCCATCATCATTTTAGTTTCTGAGACAGGTTTTGTGTCTTAGACTGTAGCTTGCTGACTAACCAAAACTGAATAACCATCAAGTCCCTTGAATCACCCTGTTAGCCTGAAATAGTATGGTTGAAAAGCATGTGACACCACACCACGCAATTTATATGGGTGTGTGTTCTGATCCTAAGCCCTCGTCTTTACCCAGGCACTTTTTTTTTTACATGGAGCCATGTCTCCAGAATCAACACTGTATTTTGATGGTGTCTGGCTTACTTTTTTTCATATTAACCATGTGTAATCATTTTCAGTTTTCCCATGCAGGTGAACACCCAAACACCTTCTCATACTGCTTTCCAATTTTAAAGAAACTTCATGAAATTGTAGAGAATTTTTAAGTATTTGGACCCTTCACTGTCATATGCTTGTTTGTTGCCAAATTTATCTAACCTTTTCAGTCTTCTTGTGTTGAAAATAGAATACAGGAATGTGAGTAACTTGATGATCTGCAAGGAAGACAGCTGACGCTGTCATTGGACTGGTCTAGCCTGGATTGGGGCCCTCACGTGACCCAACTTCAAACTGAGCATAATCTACTCTTCCTCTTTCATAAGCAAGATATTGCACAGAAACTTATATTAAAAATATATTTTTGAAATTTTTTAGGTGTGTTACGTGTCATTAAACTTATAGCAACCTGCACTCACATATTCCTCTCATCAAAATATTAGATAGGTCTTACCCTACTGAACTTTTAAACTCAGAGACAACTGAATGTTCATGCTTTCTTGATATGATTGCAATTTTCAATATTACAGTTGGATCCCTTTCATTGATCTGCAGTATACTGTCTTAGTTACTTTTTTTTTTTTTGGTTTTTCGAGACAGGATTTCTCTGTGGCTTGGGAGCCTGTCCTGGAACTAGCTCTGTAGACCAGGCTGGTCTCGAACTCACAGAGATCTGCCTGCCTCTGCCTCCCGAGTGCTGGAATTAAAGGCGAGCGCCACCATCGCCCAGCTCTCTTAGTTACTTTTCTATTGCCTTAAATACCATGACCAAGGCAACATGCAACAAAAACATATAATTTGAGATCTATGCTTCCAAAAGTTTACAGACTATGACAGCGATGTTAAGCATTGTGGCAATATATAGACAGATATAATACTGGAGAAGTAGCTTAGAGCTTCACAAGCACAAGGCAGAGAAGAAATGAGCAAATTTGCAATGGCATGGGCTTTCTGAAACCTCAAAGACTATGCCTAGTGACACAGCCCATCCAAAAGGTGACACCTTCCTAATACTTAAACAATTCTAACTAGGGACCATGTCTTAAAATATATAAGCATATTGGGCCATTCTCACTAAAACCACCACATATATACTGGATGTAGTGTATATAATATAGTCAAATTGCTTGTATTTTCTTGCTTATTTCTTCACTACTTTTCTCCCAAGATAGACTGAACGTTTAGTTAGTGTTGGACCACATCGAATATCTTCATCATGGTATCCTTAGATCTTCAAATATAGCTGCTGTACATTGAATTCTTGTACAAAAACAAACAGTTCCTTCAAGATTCTTGGATTTATGGCTATAAGTAATGCATAGTCATGATTATAACAGGTCAGTACAATGTAACAAATTCCTATAATTTCAACACCCAAATAAACCCCACCTTGTTGTCAAAGAACAGAAAAAAATGAATGTACTCTTGAATCTACCAAGTGGCACATTCCATGCTAATCACAGTATCCCTGCCCTCTCAGGTTTGTAATTTCCCTGATTGCATGTAGTTATCAACTTCCTTTTAATTGTCCCATATATGGAAGCATAACTGAGTGATGTAGTTTAATTCTGCCTTTGGAATATTGGTATAAATTATATCACAATACCTGTGTTCTCTTCTATTACTGAAAACCACTATAATATCATGCAATTTTAAACTATTAAAGATGTTTCATCCTCTGACATAAATGTGAGGTTTTCCTTTATGTCCCAATGAGACTTGAACAAAAGTTGAGGAATCATCAGTGTTCAAAACCTTTTTGGTAGAATATGTATTTATAGTACATTTTCTATGCTGAGGAAAGGGGTACTCACAACTGTGCAGAAATAAAATTTAAAAGTGATACAAAGAATGCTTCTGACAATTTATTCAGTAAACTATGAATTTACCTTCCATTCTCTAAAACGTCCCGATTATGATATATTAGGTGCTATATAGACCCATTAATTTATGCTAAGCATCAAATTGAAGAATTCTGGTATACAAGTTAGAAGGGATGTAACAAAGATAGACTAGGAATTCCTTTTAAGAACAGGTTTTATTTTGAGGATGGCTCAGCTCCAGAATAACAAAGTCAGACACACATTCAGCACACACTTCGCTGTCTCAGAGTTAACAGTAGGTGTGCATTTATAATTGAGGCATCATAAACGCAGTTGTGATAGAACTTATCAGAAAAAAGGCTATTATTTGCAGACAAACTCATGTTGCATAAATAACATGCCAAATCCTTCTCGGAGGCAACAGGAGAGCTTTCCCATTCCTTACCTATAAATTCACTTAGGGAATTGTGTATTTCTACCTTCATCCTTCAAATTTGGCACATCCTCTGAATGTAAATGCTGAGTGCTGACTTGAAGGAGACACTACTTGGCTCAAAATGCAAAGACAGGCCAAGTTAAGCTGTTTTTGTGCTCACCTACCTGGACCAAGTTCACTAGTGCCCTGCAGCCCTTCACAAAGTATCAGATTACTGTCCATCTGCTAGCACATATTAACCATGTTTGGTAGTCATAATCCAACCATAAGCCATGCATTCAAAATGCTTAGAAAAACTGTTTGGTACATGGATTTCATGTGCAATAACTATATGTGGAGATCTAAAGAACTCGTGGTAAAGATGCTAGCTGTAGTCCAACACTAACTGAGATTTCAGTCTAGCTTGGGAGGAAAACAATAAAGCAATAAGTAAGACAATATAACCAATGTGTCAGTCTGAAAGAAAATAATCACGGATCCAAATTCCATATCTGTATTTCAAAAATACTTCCCTAAAGAAACACCATTTAGACCATAGCTTATAAAGAAGATGCTGTCAATTCTAATGTACAACAATTAACTGTAGCTCTCAGTGAACTGTTTTGAATTCCCAATTCTATGGGTGATGGTTTTGAACTGCACTGTGATATAAGAAATTTCCAGCCTCTCTGGTGCTGCAGAAAGAAATTTCTTGTTTGTGTATAATCTATTGTAGGATTTCTGGTAGTTGGCTATCTGACAGCTCACTGGGGATGAATGAGATCCATGTGACATATTGTTCTTCAGCTGACATTTCTGTGTCAACACAGGGCAGCTGCACTCCTAAAACAGTGAGATAACTTCCAAATCAGAAGCATTCTTGTTGTACTTGATAATGTCCTGACAGCCAAACATCACTGGGACAAGTCACTATTACAGACATGAGTAAGCAAACACCAAAGTAAGTACCATGAGGAGAAGCATACAACATGATATTTTAAGAATGGGCTCATATAGTCAGATTGATGACAATTTTAAATGTCATTATAGAACCTTCATCCAGTAACTGACAGAAGCAAATACAGAGATCCACAGCCGAACACTGGGCTGAGCTCCCAAAGTCTAGTTAAAGAGAGGTCAAGAGCATGACAGGGATACCCATTGAAACAGCTTCCTGAGCTAATGAAGCCCACAAACTCAGGTCTGACAGTGAGGGAACCAGCACAGGAACAAACTAGGCCCTCTGAGTGTGGGTGACAGTTATATAGCTGGTGCAGACTGAGGGACCACTGGCAGAGAGACCAGGATTTATCACCAAATCTCTTTCTGGCTTTTTGGCACCAATTTTCTCTGGAGTTGAAAGACCCCTGGAGTGGAGAGACTCTCACACCAGTCTTGGGATAACACGACCGCCCAGGAACTCACAAGAGACCATCCTTGCTGCAATCACAGGAGGTTTATTGACAGGAACCAGTACACTGGCATAGAAGAGTTTGACCCCGAGTAGCTGGGAGGGGGGATATTTTTTAAAGATACCCAACATCATTTGCATTTGGGAAAATATAAATTAAAACAACAAACGATACCACTATAGCTACACCTATAGCTAAGTGATCAAAATACAAAACGTTAAGGGCACCAATGACCATCAATGCTGATGCATCCTCATCCATTGCTGATAGAAATTCAAAATGTGCAGCCACTTTGGAGATGGCCTGACTGTTTCTTACAAGACTAACACAGTTTACCATACCAAACAACAGTTGTGTGTCAAGATTCGTACCAAATGATTATATATATATATATGTGTGTGTGTGTGTGTGTGTGTGTGTATGTATATATATATGTGTGTGTATGTATATATATATGTGTGTGTGTATGTTTGTATATATATGAAAAACTATGTGCAAATTTTTATGGTGGTTTTATTTGTAACCACACCAAACTTTAAGCAACTAACATGTCCTTCAGTCTGTTTATGGCTTGGCTAAATAGTGAAACCTTCACAATATGGAATACTATTTAGTAATAAAAGAAATGAGCTATCAAGTTTACAAAAACATATGTGACCCTTAAACATACACTTCAAGTCAAAGACTGGTCCAGCGCACAAAAGGAATGATACAATTCCATATCTGTGGTATTTGGAATAGACAAACTACTAAGACACTAAACAGATCTATGGCTGCCAGTGCTATGGGATGTGGTGATGGAGGAGGTTGAACAGGTAAGACACAATGGGACTCTAGGACAGTGAGCCTATTTTGCATGATGCTATTATGATACATGGTAAGATTGATGTGTCCAGTTCATAGAACATCCTATTGGAAATACTGAACCTTAATGAATTTGAAAGTCATGGTTTAGTCACCTGGGGTAAACAGGATGGAAAGTCAGAGGAATTTAAAGAAGATATCAGAAATTGGAAAAGATCTCCCATGCAGATGGATAGGCAGGATTAACATAATAAAAATGAAAATATTATCAAAAGCAGTTTACAGATTCAGTGCAGTTGTCATCAAAATCCAAGCACAATTCTTCACTGACCTTGAAAGAACAGTAGTACTAAATTTCATATGGAGAAACAAAAAACCCAGGATAGTCAACACAAACCTGCTATAGAGATTTGCATGGGTATGGATCTTGGTTTATTGATACAAATTTAAGATCAATTTTGTTATACTGTGTATATGTATTTCTGCTCTTGATTAAGGTATTGTGATTGTGGCAGCTCATTTAAAAATGTAATGTGTAATTAAGAAATATAGGTAAATAGATAGTCAAGCTTTTAGTCATGTTAGGTTTTCTAGATAGTGTTATATCTCAGTTAGATGGGTATTCAACTCCATCACAGAATGCAGAAAGATATAGTATTACCTAAGTAAACAGGAAGTGCATTGTAAACAACTTCCAAAATTCTAGAATTGACAGAGACTTCTTGCTGCCTGGACAGTCACTCAAAGTTCTTCTGTACATTTGGGGCATCCATCTTCAGCCTACAGGCCTATAGTATCCAGCAGACTTTTTCATGAGGCAGGGAATTTCAAAGACAGTTCAGCTGATATTGGTAGTTTGTCAGTCACTTCTGCTGTGTCCTGTAGAATGTCTGGCAGACTCTTTCATGAAGCAGGAACCCCAAAGGACCATCTTACCTTTAGGTAAGTTCAGTAGTCATTTCTCTGCAGGTCCTGCATGTCCAGTTCATCAAGAAGTCCAGGCAAGAGCAGTCTCCTGTCCAAATGGCCAATAAACTCCGTAAAAAGCTTCTTCGGTGCCCATCTTCCTCTTGAAGTTATTGGTGCTGCCAGGAGCAGATGTGTCTCATTGTCATGAAAAGTCCTAAGTTTTTAAACATTTTAAATGTCATATTCTGTAGTCATGATAAAAGATAAAATAGATATAAATATTGTAACTATAATTCTTGCTTGATGACTGTTTTGTTATATGTAATTTTTCTATGTTAAAGTTAAAAACTTCCTTTTTATTTAAACAGAAAAGAGGAGGTAATGTGGGATTTTTCCTCTATATGCTATAATTACAATTAATAAATGATTAAAATAATAAAATAAATTAATAAATAAAAAAAATTGGCTTGGCCTGATAGGGTAGAACAGAGAGAGGTGGGTGAAAGAAGAAGGAGTCAAGAAAAAAAAGCCATAGAGCTGCTGCCAGAGACAGATAAGCTGAAACCTTACTGGTAGGCCAGGAGCATCATAGTAAAATATAAAACACTGGAAATGGGTTAATTCTAGATGTAAGAGCTTTCTAGTAATACATTTAATTGATCAGCCAAGCAGTGATTTAAATAATATAGTTTTTGTGTGGTTATTTTGGGTCTGAGCTTCCGAGTGGCCAGAGCAACCAAATGACTACCCTACAAAATAACCCTGTACAATGAAGGAATATGTAGAGGTATCACCATCCCTGACTGCAACCTCTATTGTAGAGCTATGGTAATGAAAACAGCTTAGTATTGGCATAAAACAAACAAGAGTACCAATGGAATTAAATTGAAGATCCTGATATTAACCTACACGTCTATGAACACCTTATTTTTCACAAAGTAGCTAAAAATATAAAATGGAAAAAAGAAAGCATCTTCAACAACTGGTGCTGATATAACTGGAAGTCAACACGTAGAAAGATGCAAATAGATTAATACCTATCACCATGCACAAAACTCAAGTACAAATGGATCAAAGACCTCAATATAAATCCATCTACACTGAATCTTATAGAAGAAAAAAATGGAGCTGGGTGGTGGTGGCGCATGTCTTTAATCCAAGCACTCAGGAGGCAGCGGCAGGTGGATCTCTGAGTTCAAGGTCAGTCTGGTCAATAAGAGCTAATTCCTGGGCAGGCTCCAAAGCTACAGAGAAACTCTATTTAGGAAGAGAGAGAGAGAGAGAGAGAGAGAGAGAGAGAGAGAGAGAGGAGGGAGAGACAGAGACAGAGACAGAGACAGAGACAGAGAAAAACTGGTAAGTACCCTCCAAAGGCATTAGCACAGGAGAGCACTTCCTAATCTAACACCAGTAGTACAGACACTCAGAGTAGAGCAACAATTAAAAAAATGGGATCTCCTGAAACTGAAAAGCTTCTGTAAAGCAAAGGATGTGGCCAACAAGACCAAATGGCAGCCTACTGATTGGGGAAAGATCTTCACTAACCCCACATCGGACTGATCTCCAAAATATGCAAAGAACTCAAGAAACTAGACATCAAACTACCAAATAATCCAATTGAAAATGGGGTATGGATCTAAACAGAATTCTCAACAGAAGAATCTCAAGTGGCCGAGAAACACTTAAGGAAATGCTCAACATCCTTAGTCATCAATGCAATTAAAACAACTTTGCGATACCATCTTACACCGAATCAGAATGACTAGCATCAAAAACACTGATGACAGCGTATGCTGAAAAGGATATGGAGTAAGGGGAACACTCCTCCATTGCTGGTGGGAATGCAAACTTGTACAGCCATTGTGAAAGTCAGTATGGCGATTTTACAGAAAATTGGGAATCAAACTACCTCAAAACCCAGCAATACCACTTTTGGGCATATAGCCAAAAGAGGGGCACAATCACACCATAATAACATTTGCTCTACTATGTTTATAGTAGCATTATGTGTAATAGCCAGAACCTAGAAACAACCTAAATGTCCCCCAATTAAAAAATGGATAAGGAAAATGTGGTACATTTGCACAATGGAATACTATTCAGTGGGAAAAAACAATGGCATCTTTAAATTTGCAGACAAATTGGTGAAAATAGATAAAAACATCCTGAGTGACATAACCCAGACACAGAATTACAAATATAGTATGTACTCAGTCATGATTGGATACCAGGCATTAAGCAAATGATAACCAGCTTACAGTCCACAACCACAGAGAAGCTAGAACCCTCTTCCAGAAACAGAAGGTAACCAATGTAGAGATAACAGCTATATACTGGGTCAAGTTCTAGACAAAGAGTGGGATAAGTGATAATATGAACAAAGGGGTCAAGACCATGATGGGAAAACAGAACCAATTGACCCAAATTAGTGGAAAATCACTGACTCCAGACTGATAATTGGGTAACCTGAATAGGACTAAACTAGGTCCCTGAATACAAGATGTGACTTGAGCAGTACATGGGGCCACTGGAAGTGGGCCGAGGATCTAACTCTAATGCATGAACTGACTTTGTGGAGCCCATTATCTATGGAGAGATACCTTGCATACACTAGGCATGGTGGGGAGGGCCTTGGACCTGCCTCAATGAGGTGATAGGACAGACTTAATTGAATTCCTGGGAGAGACCTTAACCTTAACCTCTCTGAGGAGCAGATGGAAGATGGTGAGGGGAGGAGGAAAGTGAAGAGAGGAGGTGGGTAACTGGGACTGGTAGGTAATAAATAATTATACAAAATTTAAAAAGAAGTCTCTTGTATCTTTGGAAGAATTGTTCATGGCAGAGCAACAACAGTCATGGTCCTCATTTCTCCCAAAGTAAAACAGGCAAGCTTTATTAGTTTTTAACCTTGAGGGCTTCATACATGTATACAGAAAAGTATAGCCACATAACCCATTTTTACTCCTTCAATTTACCTCATATCACCTCCAACAAAACATTCTAAATTTATGTCTCTTCTTGTTTTATAGCACACTAAGTTCATTTAGTGACGCTGATATATCCATGATTCCATCCACTGTAGAATGATGCTGCTTAACTCAGATGATAGTTACAACATATGAAAATTCTTTACCTGATAACATGTTTAAAAATGGGACCGTTCTTTCTCCCCTAGAAACTATCAATTACCAAGCTAGGTATGTGTGGAAGGGAGTGTGGTAGGGGCTTAAACAATAATAGTCACAACAACTCTTTTTTTATTTATATTTTATTGAAAATTTCCACCTCCTCCCCTCCTCACACTTCCCTCCCCTCCTCCCTCCCCCTCCCTCTCCTGTCCAAGGAGCAGTCTTGGTTCCCTACCCTATGGGAAGTCCAAAGTCCTCTCTGCTCCCCCCA
>NC_022026.1:30684653-30696921 GCF_000317375.1 Microtus ochrogaster
AATAAAGGAACTTCTTTAGGAATTACCATCCCTGATTTCAGACTCTATTACAGAGCTACAGTGTTGAAAACCGCTTGGTATTGGTATAAAAACAGAGAAGCCGACCAATGGAATTGAATAGAAGACCCGGATTTTAATCCTCAATCCTATGATCACCTGATTTTCAATAAAGGAGCTAAAAGTATACAACCAAAGAAATAAATCATCTTTAACAGATGGTACTGACACAAGTGGATGTCAACCTGTAGAAGAATGAAAATAGATCCATATCTATCATAATGCACAAAACCCAAGTTCAAATGGATTAAAGACCTCAATATCAATCTGAACACACTGGACCTGATTTTTTGTTTTTATTAAATGAGCAAATGGCAGCGTGTTGAAAACTGATTTTTTTAGGTAAATCTCTTATTATCCCATTCTATTTTATTCTTAGCCTTTTCAGTGTTCTTTTTCTTATAAAAGGTTTTGAATATTCAGGAATAATGTTATTAAAGGGAATGACAAATTTTAGTTTATGCAATGAATTAAGCAATGAACTATTTAATATAATAAAAATGTATTTGTAATGTCAAAATTTTATATACAATATTTTTTAAACAAATGTACTTAGGTCAGTAAATATTAGTTGTGAAGCACTAATACAATTTTAGGCCTTTACTGTGTGTTCTATAAAATCCTGAGAACAAGAAAAGCAAAAATATGTATTTGTTTGTATTATAGCACAATATTTTTTTACAAATAAAAAAATATTAAGTTATAGTTATATGTATTTCATCAACGGGTGTAGTATGAGTTCATCATATTACAAAAACAATAGTTCTTACATAAAATAAGTGAAAAATGTTATTTCAATTCAAATAAATGATTAAAACTGTTGAAAACCTGGATAAATTCCAATTCCTCTAAAACATTTTGATGGAGGTGAGACTTCTACCTATCTGTTGCTTTCATTTGTTAATTAATAAAGAAACTGCTCGGCCTTTGATAGGACAGAAAATTAGGTAAACAGAACAGAATGCTGGGAGAAAGAAGCTGAGTCAGTCAGTCGCCATGATTCTCCCACTCCAGACAGATGCAGGTTAAGATCTTTCCTGATAAGCCACACCTCGTGGGGCTACCCACATTATTAGAAATGGGTTAAAGCAAGATGTGAGAATTAGCCAATAAGAGGCTGGATATAATGGGCCAGGCAGTGTTTAAAAGAATACAGTTTCTGTGTAATTATTTCAGGTATAAAGCTAGCCGTGTGGGCGACCGCGTGCCAGAAATGTAGCCCGCCGCTCCTATTACAACAATATGTGGTTAATACTTAATCTAATCTATTTATATGGTCTCATGAATATTAATAACAATTTGTTTGCACTGTCTTATATTTGCTTTTGCATTCGCCAATCCTAAAGTAAGTAACTAAATATTTTTATAATGCTAAGAAAAAATCTGAATAGAAAATATTTTAGTTATGTTCAGTTATGTGGTTATAATATGGATTATGACACATATTGGTTATGATGATTTTATCTAGGATTCCTTAGTAGCCTCATATATTAGATGTTGTGTTGCTAGGTGTGGGAAAGTAGTTGAATCCTGCTGTTTCTGTCCTAATTACTTGATTATCACCTCGAGAATTCACAATACCAAAAAAAAAAAAGCCGGGTGGTAGTGATGCATACCTTTAATCCCAGCACTCTGGAGGCAGAGGCAGGTGTATTTCTGTAAGTTTGAGGCCAGCCTGGTCTAAAAGAGCTAGATCCAGGACAGGCCCCAAAGCCACAGAGAAATTCTGTCTCAAAAACTCGAAAAAACAAACAAACATAAAAAAATTCAAAACATAAATTCATTATTGGGAGGTGGAATCTAGTGGGTCACTGGGAATTCCGTAGAAAAATGTCAGTTTTTCTATCTCCTGGCCACCATGATATGAGCAATGTTGTTCCTCATGCCATTACTTCTTGATATTCTGTTTAAAACATGTCCAGAAAAAGAATAAAATTAGAATATATAATCTAAACTCAGTGTAACTATAGGCCAAATACATTTTTAGAATGTTATGCCATTGATTTCAAGTAGATTTCTTGTAGATTGTCTGGTTTTTGTTAATCAACCAAACACATTACAAAGGGCTTTCAGAGGCCATTCTAGTAACAATACTATCTATATCTTCCATTTTGTACAGTCATATATACGAATCAAGCAATGATTTTTGACAAATATAGCTCAAATCCTACTGTTTAGTTAAAGTAAGAGTTAAACCATATTTTAGAAAGAAGAGTGATATAATGACTATGTGGATGCAGGTGACATTTTATTTTTCATTTCAAGTTAAGATCACATAAATTAAGAAGATAGAAAATTTTCAACTAGCTTTGAAAATGATGTCATGGAAATATCAAATTCTTTAAGACACATTTATCATTATCATATTTTCAAATCTAAGTGCAGAAGATAGCTTTCAAGATGCTATTTGAGATGTTTCAAAAATATGTTACTAAAAATGATAATAATATTATAAGTTTTATTCATTAATATTTATTTATATAAAAACTCATGTTTGTTTAGTGCCTTGAAAGAGCTGTTATGACCCACTTCAAAGTAGAGAATGATTTTCTATGTTCCAAACAGAGTGACTTCAAATAGAGCTAGTATTGCCACAGATGTTTGTAGAATGTTAAATGCTGCCAATTAATGAAGAGAATAAGGCCAGTACTGTGAATAAAAATTCTAAGCAAAATAAAACTCCCACTGTGACTATTTTACCCGAGGAAACCAACACCTCTCACACAAGTTGTATTCCAGCATGGTGGAGATGTTGATTAAAAGATCCATATGCTAACAATATGGAAACCCTGCTGTGTACAAAAACGTCAATTGTATAGGTCAAAAGATGAACTTATTTTGTAATGGAAAGTAACTTCAATCTTTAGCAATTTCTGCATAGTTGAGTGAGCAATGTATGACAAAACATAGTCAAAGTTATTTAAAGTTTTAAAATAATTGTGAGCAAAGCAGTTTATTTTTGTTGATATCATTCTAATTTTAAATACTGAGTAAGAAATTTCTAGTCAAATCTCAGTTTTACTTCTGAGTGGTTAGATCTGTAGCCTGAGAGATTTATGGACATTAACTTCTGCAATATCATAACATTAAGAAAACTCCTTTCCTTATGTTTTGGAGCGTTACTTCATTCTTTTGTAAATTAGCATAATAATATTGTATCAAATTATATATGTACAACATTAAAAACAACTTCATATTTGTTTTAAACAAATATAAATTAATTA
Organism: Microtus ochrogaster; assembly: GCF_000317375.1. NCBI lineage: Eukaryota > Metazoa > Chordata > Mammalia > Rodentia > Cricetidae > Microtus > Microtus ochrogaster. Next base: position 30,687,935 of record NC_022026.1, read on the forward strand.
ATTGGGAAAACTTGATTGAGTCTATTTTATCAGCAGCCTTCTCCACACTACCTTACTCAGATCTCCCTTTCTATTTCTAATTTTCTCCTCTCTTAGTTCTTTTGTGTCCCATGGCTCAAATAATCTCATCACTTTTTGTTATCCTTTGTAAATAGAACATGTATCTGTAGGTCTCAACAGGAGAGATGCTCACTTAATTTCTTCATTCTTTTTAATGGCATTGTTTATTCCCCGCTCCTAGATTCATAGTCCAGTTGTTTTGGTCTTGGTTTCAGTTTTATAAATTGCATCTCTCCCTCTGAAACTAAGAGAAGTCACCTTTTTATTACTTGAATACCTATTTCTTTGAGGTCTCACAGAAAATCCTTACATAATCTGCATGTTGCGATAATACATTTCCCCTACTGGATTAAATCAATCTTCTGTGAACCTCAGATTGTGTCAAATTATTCCTCATTCTGGTTTAACAATTTGTCAAGTAATAACCCATTTAAGTGTTTGTTAATAATAACCTTTAGAAAATCTACAACCTGATGCTGAAAACTTTCTTATCCTATCATATTCACCTCTCTGCCCTTAAAAAGATGGTCATAACAATGCTTCCTCTAATCTAGACATATTAATTTCTTAGCACTCAAGCAGATACTGTTCTATAACGTTCACACTTGTATTTTTTCTATTGTATTCTTTGAATATTAGAGACCACTAAAGCAATTTATTCTGATCAAATTTTTATGCAATATACAAAGATCATTTTTATTGGTAGAAATCTTCCCACACAGGGTAAATATTCATGCCTTTCATAGTTTTCGCTGTTTTATTTTTATTCTAACAAATTGTATTGTTAGAATACAATTTGTATTTGTATTTTTAAAATTGTATTTGTATTTGTAAAACTTGTATTTGTATTTGTAAAATACAAATTGTATTTACCCACTTATGTTATAAAACTCATGAGCCCAGTCACATTAGATACATCTACAGTACAACTCTTGTAGTAAATATGTAAGGATCATTCAAAAAGGAAGGGATAAAAAAGTAAAGAAAGAAAGATTGTAAGATTCTGGTTGCAAGAGGAACAGGGAGTATGTTGTGAAACTTTGTATCCTTAAAATGGCAGGGAAGCTATATCCATGAAGCCTCAACAAAAGGGATCCCTGAACTAGACAGGAACATCGATGACAGCAAAAAATATGTTAACAGAAATTAGAGAAGCCATGAGGCTTCAACTGTACACAAAGTACTTCAAGCAACAATGGAATGCTGAGAGAAGGAGAAAAAAATTCTTTCTAAGGAAAATCCATACCACTTGCTTATTCAATATCAAAGGACAGCCATTAAAACAAAATACAAATAATATAATATAGACTGAACAGTTTATATTTAATAATATATGAATGTGTTATAAGTATTATATACATATGCCTACTCATACATGTATGAATAACCATGAGTGAGTTAGAAAGAGAGCAAGGAGTATGGGAGGTATTAGAGGGACACAAGGAAAAGAAAAATTATAGTATGATCTCAAAAAAGAAATAATTAGAAAAATCTCAGAAGAAAAAAATTGCTCATGATGCACTAAACTTACCAGAGGAAATGGAGATATATGTATTAGACTACATTTTGCTATCTTGAAACCTTTCTCACAAAGTTTTTTTTTTTCCAAAATACCAAGCATGTACAGACTTCAAGTTCTTCAAATCACAACTTTTGAAAGAACAAAATTTGAATACTTTAATGTTTTATTTACCATCCTATATTCTATGAGATCTCCCTTCCTTTCCCTCTTTATATCTCCACTACATTCTCCATTTATATATCTCATGCTTAAATATGACGAGACTGACCAAATGAGCAATAATTAATATAGAATGAGTTTGAGCACCTGATATTCCTGCTTCCACCTCCCATAAGCTTGTATATCAAATATGTGTTATTAAGCTTAGCTCAGATATCCATATGTCTCATCATCACCATCAGCATCACATTATCATCATTAACACCATCATTATATTACAGTTATTATTATCATCATCATTAATATTTCTATTATTAATCAATAAATATCAGGGATATAGAGATGATACTGAAGTTAAGAACAGTGACGACTCTTCTAGAGGACCTTGGTCTGGATCCCACTGCCCACATTATGACTCATTATCATGTGTAACTCCATTTTCAGTGGAACCAATACCCTCTTCTGATCGTCATAAGTACAAGGCATGCATGTGATGCATAAACATATACACAAACAAAATACCCATATGCATAAAACAATTAAATAAAGCTTAAAATATTTTAAAGGTCAAAAAAGGTCCAAGACACTACCAGGTACTTATTTTGGAAACAAAGAACATCAGCCCAAATGTAGTACCAGAGGTTGGGTGACAGGTGCAGCACATGTCCTGAGATACACTAGTCAGGATGACAAAAAAGAAATTTCTCATTTCTCCTAAAAGGATCAGGTTTCATTTTTCAACGTCTGTGCACCCTTACAGAGGTTCCAGAGAATAACTCAAAAAAACACCCAAGATATCCACACAGGCCTTGTTCCCCCTGGCATCTCAGAAGTTCCTGTTAGGTCTGTGTTCTAGAAGAACAGTGGCCACCTACTTGGATATGATTCCCACTGTAATTCAACAAATGTCTTACAGTTCTTGGGGTCTCTGATGGTACTTGCTGATAAATAAGACCCAGTTCAAGGAACCAAAGAACACATTTCTTCTTAATTTTAATTCAAATTTCTTCAAACTATAGCAGTGCTTCAAAGGTAGATAGTTTGCTTATACTGCAAAACAGACAAAATTGAGGTTTTTCATTCCATTTGGCATACTCTTTGTGCTTTGTCAATATATAAATATATAAATGACTTATTTTACAACCCAATTAAAGATTTTATTTTTGTCAGAAATACAAAAGCCTTAGCTCAGTATTAAAATGGATTAAGGTATGAATGAGGATGTTGACAGAGGTTTCTCTCTGGCCAGGTCCCACAACCTTTCAGTCCCAAAGAAACACCCAGAGGTCTACATTAATTATAAACTGTTTGGCCTATAATCTCAGGATTCTTATTAACTCTTACATCTTAAATTAGCCTATAATTCTTGTCTGTATTAGACATGTGCCATAACACCTTTTATCACTAAGGCATTCTCATCTTGATTCTTCTGTGTCTGGCTTCCTCTGTGATGACTGGAAACTGGCTATTCCCCTTCCAAGAATTCTCATGTTCTGGTCGCCCTGCTTATACTTCCTGCCTGGCTATTGGCCAATCAGCATTTTATTAAAACAGTACAACTGACAAAACTTTACAGGGTACGGGACCATTGTCCCACAGCACTCCCCCCCTTTTTTTGAAAAGAGAGTCTGCAATCATCACAGAGAAAGCCAGACAGAGAGAAAGCAAGATGCCTCATTGATAAATGGTACTAAGCCATGTGGCTAACACAGACATGAATTACTGCCTAATTTAAGATGTAAGAGTTCAAGAGAATCCTGAGCTAATAGGCCAAACAGTTTATGATTAATGTAGACCTATGTGTGTTTCTTTTGGGAATGGGTGGGACAGAAACCCCTGTCAACAAAAAATAAAAAACCTCTAAATGGTTTAGAGTATGTTTCAAAATATATGTAGACTTGGAAGGGAAAAGAAAAATGATGAAGTCATTAAAGAGAGAGAAAGAGAGAGAGAGAGAGAGAGAGAGAGAGAGAGAGAGAGAGAGAGAGAGTTGTTGGATGTAGTGGCATAAACTTTAATCCAAGCACTTGGCAGTCAGAAGCAGGTGGATCTCTGTGAGTTCAAAAGCAGCCTGGTCTATAGAGTAAGTTCCAGGATAGTCAAAGATACACAGAGGAAACCCTGTCTCAAAAAAGCAAAAATTAAAAGCAAAAAAATAAAAGGAATAGAGTTTGAAATAAAGTAACATAAAGGTGTAGTTATTGTGATATCGTTGAATTGTTTGACTGCTGAGGAAGGATCATAAGCTTCTAAAAGGCGTTTGATTAAAAATGCTGCTGAATTAATCCAACATCTATATTTTGAAAATGCTTTGACTTGAAAATTTAAGTCAAATTTATGGTACTTTGGAAAAGAGGTTTTGCTTTTGTTTCCATAAGAAATGAGAGGTTATGGATTCATTCTGACTAAGAAAAATTAGTTTTGATCAAGGAAGACCCCCTTGGAAAACTCTGATAAGAGCAGATGGCCCAGATGTCTGAGTTCTACATCCAAAGCAGCCTCAAAACTGCTAGCTGAGATGATCAAGCCACACAGCATATTCCAGTCAGGACTTGACCATAATTCAAAATTTTCTTTAGGTCCCCTGTAAGATTATCAGTACTCCCAATCAGCAGGAAGTAACTTGGAAAACTATGCTCACATTTTCAAATAATGAAGTTTGGATGTTTTTCTTTGTTTAAAATGTTGTTTACAAGTTGTTTAAATAATAGTCCTGAAGAAAGCTAAGAAAAGGAGATTAGGTTCAGAATTCTTGTTTTTTAAAGGGTTGGAGAAGTGATGTGGCCCAATTGTCTTGTACCCTGTAAAGGTCTGTCAGTTGTCCTGGTTTAATAAAATGCTGATTGTCCAGTAGCCAGACAGGAAGTACAAGCAGGGCTTCCAGAATAGGAGAATTCTGGGAAAAGGAAAATTCAGTCTCCAGTAATCACTGAGGAAGCCAGACAAAGAGAAAGAAAGATGATAATACCTCACTGATAAAAGGTAATAGGCCACATGGCTGACATAGACAAGAAATAAGGACTAATGTAAGATGTAAAAGATAATAAAACACCCAAGCTAATAGGAAAACCAGGTTATAATAAATGTAGTCCTCTGTGTGTTTCTTTGTTACTGAAAGGCTGTGGGACTGAGCCGGACAGAAACTTCAGTCAACCTGAGGAACAATACTCAATTTGCATTTTTATGAAAAGAGTTTATTAACTCAAATGGGTCTCCCATTTATAATAAGTGAAGCAGTTATTTATGACCATGTACAATGAGGGGAGCCTTCAACATATCACTACTTAGGCGCTGTTATCCCTCTTCTGTGAGATGATTGGAGAATAATGTTCTTAGTGTTTCTGTATGTATAAAACACATATCTTTATAAACATTTTAATCTCTATAGGCATTTTTATTGCTATTTGGTCACAATAGAAGACAATTTTAGGGAAAATATTGATTACATGAAAATATTTTAAAAAGCATGGATTTTAGGCTGGATGATGGTAGTACATATTTTAACTCCAACACGTTGGAGGCAGAGGCAGAAATAATTCTGTGAGTTTGAGGCCAATATGGTATACAAAGTGAGTACCAATGCAGCCATTACTGTTACACAAGAAACCCTGCCTTGAAAAACCAAAACCAAAACCAAAAAGAGTGAGAATTCTTTTTTTTTATTTTCTTCTGCAGTTGTTTATTTTTAATAAGTGTAATTAAATCAAGTCATGTGTTACTTTTCCTTTATTAACAAGGCAACAGAAGAAAAGAATTATTCTGTAAACATGTGTTTAATTATATGCTTCAGAAAACTGGGAATCATATGTTTCTTAATCGAATCCTAGCCTCTACCTATTATTCACTTTGTGATATGTGAATTTCCTTGAGCCTCAGAAGTTCTATTGGACAGATCCATTAGAAGACAACCATATCTATTACAAATCAAATTATTTTATATGGGTTTATTAGAAAAGAGTTTAAGAAACTTAATTTTAACACGGCAAATTGTCATTATCTGGAAATTTATATATATTTTAGCTTCCACAAACTTTAAGATAATCTGTTAAGACAATGTGAAGTGGACAATTTTGCCTTAATTTAAAATTTATTTACAAGTTATACATTTGCAATTTATAATTTGCTGACTTGGTTAGTTTTAAGAATGATTTTTTTCTTCTTAATAATATTGTCATTTCTTCTTAATAATATTGTCATTAATTTATTTTCATACAATGTATTCTATTTATATTTACACTACCAACTTTTCCAGGATCTACCCATACATCCTTACCCTCTTAATTTCTCATAATTTTATTTAACTATTTATTTTTATCCATCTAACTCAATTTATGTTCTTGAAATATTCTTCACGTGGAAGATGTCTATGTGAGTATGCCACATGTGTGTATGTGCCTAAGGACAGTGGACAAGGACACCAGATTCCCTAAAGCTAAAGTTATAGGAGGATGTGAGCCAACTGACATAAGTTTTGTGAACCAAACTTTGGTCCTCTGTGAGAAGAGGAAGTGGTTTTAACTCCTGAGCAATATCTCCTGACCTTTTATTGACATTTTGTTACTATAATAATAGATCAAAGCATACCCAATGATATTATAATTTTATGATATAGGAAAAGTAAAGTTTATGAATTTGACATGTTCATTCATTTGTTTTGTTTTTATTTTAGTTTTTTATGTCTGCCTTTGGTAGACTTTAGCTAAGGAGTTAGGGTGCTGGATGCTACAGCTATATAACATGTAAACTGAGCTAGGGACCTCCATGTGCATTTGTGTGAGTGTGTGAGTGTGTGTGTGTATATGTGTGTGTGTACTTAAAAATAAATTTAAGGATGACCTAAGATCAATTTGAGATTTAATTATAGCCTTAATTACAGATTGTTTGTTGAAACATAATTTTAAAAAATACAGAAAATAGAGATCAAGTACTCCAGAAATAGGTTCTGAGAAATTGTAAAATATTGAGGGTCACTGACTTGATGTTAATAAAGCTTTACTGGGAGTATGGAGGAAGGGTAAACTAATCAATCAAGGTCATGTCATATTCTGACATGTTAACATGTATAGTTTCTAGGAGACATGCTCATTTAGGGAAAGAAAGATTTGTTGAGACACAATCTGATAAATCCAAACAGTTCTTTTGGCATCCCTGGACTCTCACCAGTGCAGAAGCAAAGTCATTTTGGTTTAGACATTTTGATATGTCCAACCTACAGCAAAGAAGAAACCAGCTATGAGACCATAACATTTCTGATTTTTAGTCAACAACAGTATTTTTTGTTTCAGGTACTTCTACCCTACACTTCATGTAGGTATATATGATTGAAACCTTAGGAACAGCCAGAGATAAAGGATATGTTCTAGAAAAGTGTTTAGTCTTGTCAGAGGACCATGCAGGAGAAAATGGAACCAAGACAATGCTGATTATTGGGACCTCAAAACTGCTTGGTTATTCAGATTTTGGTCTCTCTACCTAAACACATACTACACTGCTACCACTTAAAAGGAATGCCTAAAGAGGGGAATTCCCTGGGCTTCTTTGTTCTTCATTTCCATGAACCACTTTGAATAAATCTCCTTTTTTTGCTTTTCATACTTGTTTGTTTCGTTGTTGGCCTATTGAGGAAAAACTGCCAGCAGATTGTTTCTTAGAATTCTTGAGTTTAAGGCTCTGACCTAATAAATAGCAACTTAAAATAACATAAATGTCTTTCCATGTTGATCTATGGATCAATGGTTTAAAATGGGACTCACATAGTTAAAATTAGGCATTTCTAGATTAGGTTCTTTTCTGAAATCTCCAGAAAACAGTTCTTTCCCTCATGGTTTTCATTGTCTAGAGACTGCCTACATCTTTTGACACATGTCATCTTCAAACCTCATTACCCCAATCTCTGCTTTGTTTGATGTACTGGTTAGTTTTGTGTGTCAACTTCACAAAAGCTAGAGATATAAGCCTAAGTTGAGAAAATGTCTCAATGATATCGAGCTGCTCTAAGACATTTTCTTATTTAGTGACCAATGAAGAATGGCCCAGACCATTGTTGGTGGTGCCATTTCTGAGCAGGTGGTCCTGGGTTCCATAAGAAGGAAGGCTGAGCAAGACATGAGAGGCAAGCCAGTAAGTATCTCACCTCCATGGCCTCAGCATCAGCTCCTGACTCCTGGACCCCCTGCCCTGTTTGAGTTTATATTATGACATCCTTCAGTGGTGAACAGCAATGCAGAGTGAAAGTCAAATAAACTCTTTTCTCCCAACTTGCTCTTTGGTCATGGTGTTTTGTCACAATAATAGAAACCCTAGCACAGTTGATATAAACCCTAACCCTAAGAGTATTCATATAAACTTTTTTTTTTCTGGGCCTGATCTTCCTGCCTCCTGTTAAAGAGGAATTGTTTTTATTGTAATGGGGATCTCTGGTATCACCCATAATCTCCTGGTATAAAAATAATTTACTTAATATTAACAAGGCCCATTTAATTTTATTCACCAATTCTTGGGATTGTATCATGGAAATCTTTTGGAGGGGAATATTCAGTCTAACACTGTAATGATTCTCTTCTATGTCCTGCCAACCTGCTCCTAAATATTGGAACAGAGTTTTCTGAGTAATCATGAAAATTTAGGCCTATAGCTTAGGTTTGTTCCTAATTAGCTCTTATAACTTATATCAACCCATTTATATTAATCTGTATTCTATCAGGTGGCTGTACCTCTCTTCCATCTTGCACCTATTGTTTCCTTTCCTTCTGACTGCTGATTCCACACTTTTCAGAATCCTATCACTGGAAGTCCCTTGTAACTTCATCCTAGCTATTGGCTGTCCAGCTTTTTATTGTATCCATCACTGCAATATGATGGAGGAAGGTCATTGGTTAAAAAATAAAGAAACTGCTTGGCTGGCCCTCATAGGTTAAAACATAGGTGGGAGGAGTAAACAGAACAGAATGCTGGGAGGAAGAGGAAGTGAGCTCATACACGACAGCTCTGAGCTCTGGAGCAGAGACGCCATGCTCCCGGCTCCTGGGCGGACGCAGGGATAGCTCTGCTCTCTGAGACACACACGATGAAGCTCCAACCCAGGATGGACGTAGGCTAGAATCTTCCTGATAAGCCACCTTGTGGGCTACACAGATTATAAGAAATGGGCTAGTCCAGGTGCGAGAGTTAGCTGAGAAAAGGCTAGATAGAAATGGGCCAAGCAGTGTTTAAATGAATACAGTTTGTGTGTTGCTATTTCGGGGTA
>NC_022026.1:30697021-30703881 GCF_000317375.1 Microtus ochrogaster
CCAGGTGCGAGAGTTAGCTGAGAAAAGGCTAGATAGAAATGGGCCAAGCAGTGTTTAAATGAATACAGTTTGTGTGTTGCTATTTCGGGGTATAAGCTAGCAGGCGGCCGAGGTGCTGGGACGCAGCACCGCCACCCTTATTACTACAGCAATACACTTTGACACAGTGTACAAATATGCCACAACATAACAGAGTGTCTATTGGTTATTTAATTAATGTATGATTATAATTATCCAAATAAGGTTGCTGAAATAGTACTTGATTTCTTTTTGTACTTTTTATATTGAGTAGACAATTATTGTTTAAAATAATAAAACATTTCCTGTCTTATGATTAAGAGAACAATGAAAAAGTATTGACTCAAGCTAATTAAAAATGTTCATTACCTAGTAGTTATGACTTCTGTTGCCAAAACATTTCAAATATTCTTTATTTTTGGCAGTGCTCAGCAACTTTTTTCTCTTTCTCTACTTTCCTTACACTTTGATGTATCTCAATAATCCATTTAGTCTGAAATAGCTTTTTATTTCCTTCTATCTAACATTAGTTCCTGCTGCTCATCTATTTACAAAAGATATTTTATATTCATTTATTCATATATTTATGATATGTGTTTGTCCTTAGAATTTATGGATTGTATATGCCACTGAAGATCAGAACAAAACTCACAAAACATGTGTATTATTTTCCTCAACCCTGTAAATTTCAAGTATCAAATTCATATCAAAGGTAATAATAGTATGTGCTGTTGCTCACTGATCCATCTTCTTGGCCTCATAGAATTCTTAACTTATGAAAAGGGAAGAAAATTCACACAAATGTTCATTGCCTTGTGAATTTACAGAGATGCTCTTATACATGTAAGCCCGTTTGAAAATAAAACTCATAGAGTCAAAATAAAACATTGGTTAGTAAAAAGAAGTAGGGAATGAATACAAGTTTTTTTTTTAGGTAGAAAGAATATTTTTTGAAATCTATTGAATGGTTCAATGGATATAGTGGATAAAATATATAAAATTTAAAATATTCTTCCTACAAAATTAAGAAAGAAGATGATTTATGTGTTTTACTCACTGTAATTACTTCATAACACCTAAAAAGCAACACATGAGGTTGCATTATAAATATATCAATTATATTTTATTATTTATCAATAAAAAATAAAAGAAAAACAAGATTCTCTGGTTGCATTTGTTTATAATGGTTAAGTGGAATTTTACACCTCTCCCATTAAATCTAAGCTTTTGGTTCCAATTAGACTTTAATAGAAACTCAAGTAGCAGTGAATAAACAGACATACATAGTTTCTAGATACTCAGCAATGTTCGCAGTTTACCTTGCTGACTTACTAATTATAGAGTTACAAGGGGAAATTGCAATATAAATATATATGGCAATATATATTACATTTAATTAAGAACATTTCTTTAACAAATATCATACAAGATTTGATATGCTTTCATTTGGACAATCAACTCAAAACAACTTGAATAAGCAATACTCTTAAATTAAGTATTTCCATCCTACTTTGTGTGGTAAATGGAGGGCTATAATCTGTTTTCTATGCAAAATGCCTGTGCTCTCCAATTTTAATAAGATTCCAAACATTCCATGGTACCTACTTTATTGCTCTTTCTTTTTTTTCCAATGGGGTGGAGGTGAATTAAAAGAGAATAGAGAAATACTTACATATAACACAGAGAGACAGAGACACATATTGAGTTCTGATGTACTTGTGTCAGAAGGACTCTTAAACATAAATGATTATAAACTAAAATTAAACAAGAACTGTCCTATAGTCTGTGGTTTCTTAGTGAGACACCTCTAACTAGGGCAATAAAAATGTCTAATTACAAAAATAATCCTCTGTAAATGCATAAATATGTAGATGCTTAAGAAGAAACATGTAATTCTACCAAACTAAATATGTTGAAGCTAGTTTTACTGTAACATTATCATTTTACAATTTTTAAAGGATAAGCTATTGAAGTTACCATGTACAAAAGATGTTATGGTACATGTATACATGTGTTGTTAAAAGCAGGAACAACACATCTAGCTATACAACTAGTTTTTGTTTTCTTTGCAACTGCTGTGGGTGGTGTATATATGTGGTTTTTATGTGGTGGGTGTGACTGTGACACAAACATATACTACCAAACATGTTTAGAGGCTTGAGATTGTCAGGTATCCTGGTGTATCACTCTAAATTTTATTTCCTTGACACAGAGTCTCTTACTGAACCTTCAAACTTCCTTCAGTAAGAGACAAAAGTTATAGGCATGTCCATACTCATGCTTGGCTTTTTACATGAGTGTTGAGAATTCAAATTTGGGTTATCATGTTTTCACACTGAGCCATATACCCAGCTCTAACTAATTTATCTTTATTATGATAGAAACATTTACATTTCTTTATTATAGTTTAAAACCAATAGTATGGTGTTGTTTTCTATATTTGTACTACAGTGCCATAGAACACTAGATGATTATATTTTTATTTATATAATGATGACTGGTATCTATCATTCTGTTTCCAATTTTTAGTACATTACCATTTTAAGATTTGATAGATGAGAGGTATTATGAGGTAGTTGTCTTTTTATATACAACTTATTTCATTTAATATCTCTTTTGATTCATATTGTGGCAAAAAAGAAATTATATTTTAGCATATGCTAAGTAGGGGATTTCTCTTGTCTATGTTGACATATTTATATGCTAGACTCAACATCAGAATATCTCAATTGTTTCTTCACCTTATTTGGTTTTGTTTGAGAATGACAATAACTTTCATTGAACCTCGACTCTACTGATCTGCTAAAATGGCTTATCAACAAGGTTCAAGGTCCCACCTGTCCCTTTCAACCAGTCCGATATTGAAAGATGCTTATTGTTACACTAGATTTGTATGCAGGTGCTAAGGATAAAAATGCGGGTCCTCCCTAGAGGGGCTCCCAGGTGCCCAGGGCGATATCCCCAGTTAGTTCCTGCAGCAGCTGAGGATTGGGAACCTGAAATGACCCTACCCTATAGCCATACTGATGAATATCTTGCATATCACCATAGAACATTTGTCTGGCGATGGATGGAGATAGAGACAGAGACCCACACTGGAGCACCGGACTGAGTTCCCAATGTCCCAATGAGGAGCAGAAGGAGGAAGAACATGAGCAAGGAAGTCAGGACCACGAGGGGTGCACCCACCCAAGGAGACAGTGGGGCTGATCTATTGGGAGCTCACCAAGCCCAGCTGGACTGTGACTGAAAAAGCATGGGATAAAACCGGACTCTCTGAACATGGCGAACAATGAGGGCTGCTGAGAAGCCAAGGACAATGACACTGGGTTTTGATCCTACTTCATGTTCTGGCTTTGTGGGAGCCTAGCCAGTTTGGATGTTCACCTTCCTAGACCAGGATGGAGGGGGGAGGACTTTGGACTTTCCACAGGGCAGGGAACCCTGACTACTCTTTGGACTGGAGAGGGAGGTGGAGAGGAGTGGGGGGAGGGGGAGAGAAGTGGGAGGAGGGGGAGGCGGGGAGGCTGGGAGGAGGCAGAATTTTTTTTTCAATAAAAACAAATGCGGGTCCTCATGATTATGCAGCAAGCACTTTCCCCACTGAAACATTCAGTCCCAGAATTTCCCGATTTTATTTGGCTCATTTTTTCTTTTCAAATATTGCTATTTATTTGTTCTGAATTTTCATATGAATATTAATACTTTTCCTATATATGTATATGGTTTGCAAATATTTTCTTCTACTTAGTAGTTTGTCTCTGAGTTCTATTGTTTTTTTTTTTTTTTTGCTTTACAGAAACCTTATTTTAATATAATCTTACTTGCCTGTTTTTGCCTTTACTTTTGAGGTCCTATTGAGAAAAATATTAACTATTCCAAAATAATAATGCATTTCACCACATATTGTTCTAGCAGTTTCTTACTTCAGTTCTTTAATATTGGTTTTTAATCAATGGATTGAAATTTCTATATGGTGAGAGTTTAGTTTCTACTTTCATTCTTTTACATGCAAATCTCAAGTTTTAGGGGAACCAGTTTCAGATTAGTTGAAAGTGATTTTATTGATGTTTTCTACTCTATTCTGTGATTTTTATTTCTCTTTATACCAACTGAATACTGTTTTAATTACTTTATAAATGCTCTATAGTTTCAACTCATGCAATGTATCATCCCCTATACTATATTCTTTGGATGAGAAAATTTCAGTCAGAGAAGAGAGATAGCTGGATATTAAAAATTTTTGTTGCTTTTATAGGAGATCCAGATTTTCATCCTAGAATGCACACGATGGCTAATAATCATCTTTTCCAGAGAATCCAGAACCTGTTTGTGGCCTATGCTGGCACTATTCACATATGTTGAACATACATACACATATTTAAAACACACAAATACTTGAAATACAAATAATGAAAGTAATTTTTAAACAGGTTGGTGCTACTTAGGAGTTTGCACTTTCCCTTAGAATCTTACTTTTTTATTTACTTTTTGAAACAAATGGCATTTGAGTCTTGACAAGGATTGCACTTAACATGTAGATTGCTGTGAATATCAAGGTTAATTTACAATACTGATTTTTTTGATTTTTGAACATGGGTTTATATTTCCATTTCTTCATGTGTTTGCCAATTTCTTTTCAAGGTTTTTTTTTTTTTAATTGTAGAAGCCAATTTCTTCCTTTGTTAAGCTTACTTTTTGATATTTCATACCAACTGGAAATAAATTACCTTCTTGATTTCTTTTTCAGCTGATTCAGCAACTAAAGATTTTTAAATGTGTACCCAAGTTTTTATGATTTTTTTGAAATAATTATATTTTAGTTCTGTGATGGAGGCTTTGAGTTTTCCATGTATAAAATAATGTCATCTATACTAAATGACAATTTAACCTTTGTAATTCTGATACCTTTGTAGAATTCTCTAAGAGTATTATATTAGAACTTGGAGGACTATGTTGAATAAACAAGTAAACAAAAGTTGTTTAATTATTCTTAATTAAACTGAAGGAAATCTGTATCTTTTCCTCAGTAAGCATACTAAGTTTAGCTTTATTACTGTGATATTATACTGAGAAAAGTTGGGAGGAAAACACTTATTACTTAAATCCCATGTAGGAATGGAAACAGGAACCAGGAGGCAGGAGGTGAAACAGAGACTTTGGGAAAAAAATTTTTTCCAGATTGCTCTTATGGTTTAATAAGCATGCTTTCTTATATAGTCCAGAAACACCTACTCAAGTTTGATACCACCCAACTTAGGCTGCTTCTTTCCACATTTAATAATTAATCAAGATAATTATCCTAAAGATGTAACCACAAGACAGACTGATGGATGCAATTACTCAATTCTCTCTTCCCAGGTTTGTCAAGTTGACACTGAAGATTGACTATCATATTTAGTATGGACTGTTACACACTGATTTAATTATATGGAAATATATTCTTTATACATTGGAAAAAATTATCATAAACAAAATATGATTTTATCAAATATCATTCTTCATGTATAAAATAATCCTGTGATTGTGTTTTAACTGTTTGATTCATTAGATTTTATATATTTGTATATATTGATTTATTCTTGCATCTCTCAGATTAATCCTACTTATTGCTTTTGTTTGTTTTTCTTTTGTTCACTTTCTTTTTCTGTATGTGCATACTACGGATTGAATACAGGGTCTTGAGTATATTTACTATACTATCTTGTTAAATTACTATTGGTTTTTTATGCTAGAATTTTGTTGCGGATCATGCAGTTTATACTCATTAAGGGGTCTGACTTGAAAATTCCAGACATTTTCAATATTTTACAATAACTTAAGAACAATTAAGATTATTTCTCAAAATTATTATAATTCAATAGTTTTTGATAGGGATACATTTGTTATTACTTGAATATGATGATTCATTATTGATCTTTCACATTGTGAATAGTTATCATTTTAGGTATTAATTCATTCTCTCTCAGTTTCCTGTGTGTGTGTTTTGTGTGTATGTGTGTGTGTGAGGGAGAGAGAGAGAGAGAGAGAGAGAGAGAGAGAGAGAGAGAGAGAGAGAGAGAGAATCATAGTACACAAGTGCATATAAGACAGCCTGAAGTAATTCAACTGCACTTTCAAGTATATGGCTTCCAGTGATCAAAGCTGGTTTATTTGACATCATCAACTTCAGAACTGTCTCATAGATGCCAGGATTTCTAGTCCTTTAGAAATAGTTTTGATAAAGTGAGTGTCTACCAATTTGTCAATTATTTTCAGGTTATCAAGAATGTTTTGGGATGTATTTGTTTAGAGATATCTCCAATGATCATTTATATTTCTAGAATATGAAAGGACACCTTAATCATCTCTGACTTTATAAGAATCTTTTTTTTCTCTGTCTGGTCAAGAACTTATTAAATTTGGTGATCTTTCTTGAAAACCAACTTTATTCTATAGAAAGTTTATATGTTAATTCCCATTTTAGTATTTTAGGCTATGATTTTCATTAATATCTTCATCTAATTGTACATTTGTGTTGCTCTTATTCACAGTTCCTTGTAGAAAGAGATTTAAGAATCTTGTAAACAACCATTTTAAAAGAAAAAATGTAAAATGAAACCTTTTTTTCACATAAATTTTAGTCATTGAAGATTGAAGAGCAACCCTATTAAAGAGATATTAAAGGATAATGTGATAGGAAAATTGTATAACTTCATTCACAATTTGATTCTCAAATGGAAAAGATATAAGAACATCTAAAATTTAGTGTGTTCTGGGTAATATAATCTGGGTTGTTATAGCTTCTCCATCTTTTTCATTTATAACAACACACAGTAAAAAATGCTACCTCTAATTCACCA
>NC_022026.1:30704016-30706086 GCF_000317375.1 Microtus ochrogaster
CCTGCCTCTGCCTCCCGAGTGCTGGGATTAAAGGCGTGCGCCACCACCGCCCGGCTTAATTCACCATTTCATATACAAAAATATATATTTCAAGTGATGAGCTCTCCTGAGATAATGGTCAGAAACTATTTCAAAGCTCTCTAGATGTTAGTCATTTTCCTATTATACATAAGTAAATTTTTTTGATATCTGTAATAAAGCACAATAACCAAGTCAACTTATAAGAGGAAAAAATAATTATGGTTTATATTTCTAGAAAGAAATCCCATGAGAGAGTATGCCTTGGAGCAGACTTCCTAAAAAGAAAGCTAAGGGAGTATATTCCTATCTACAAGAAAGTATCAGAGAACTAAAATTATATTGAGTATATAAATTTCCCAAGCTTATTCCTAGTTACATACTTCCAATGAACATCTTCCTCCTAA
Organism: Microtus ochrogaster; assembly: GCF_000317375.1. Classification (NCBI taxonomy): domain Eukaryota; kingdom Metazoa; phylum Chordata; class Mammalia; order Rodentia; family Cricetidae; genus Microtus; species Microtus ochrogaster. The sequence continues at coordinate 30,704,442 of NC_022026.1, forward strand.
ACATTATGTAATGTCCTCAAACTTCACCAGCATCCAGGTTCCAAGAATTCAAACACATAAGCATATGAAGCTTATGTTTCACTTGAACTACCATAATAGAATGATAAATACCATAGAGTTATTCAAATAAGTTTATAAGCCTAATTTTACCATGGTGATATTAGATAATTTTGTTCACTTTCAATATATATTTTTCTCAATCTATTGCCTGATAACTTTCACGTAGTTTTTTTTTAAATTTTAAATTCTTTTATTGAGCTATATAGTTTTCTCCATTTCCCTCCCTTCTTCTCCCTCCACTTCTACCCTATTACATGATCTCTATGTTCCCAATTTATTCAGAAGGTCTTGTCTTTTTTTAACTTCCCATGCAGATTAAATCCATTTATGTCTCTCTTAGGGTCCTCTTTGTTGTCTGGGTTCTCTGGGGTTGTGAATTGTACACTGGTTTTTCTTTGCTTTATGTCTAAAAGCCACTTGTGGATGAGCACATATTGTTGTTGACTGAGGTTTCTGTCCTGCCCAGTCCTGTAGTTGTTCAGTCCCAAGAAAACAACCAGAGGCCTACATCAATTATAAATTGTTGGCCTATTAACTCAGGCTTCTTATTAACTCTTATATATTGCACTACTCCATAATTCTTATCTCTGATTTTGTTGACAGGGATTTCTGTCCTGCTTGATCCCACATTCACCCCGAAGATATACACAGAAATCTACATTAATCATAACCAGATTGGCCAGTGGCCAGGAAGGAAGTATAGATGGAGTGTCCAGAACAGAATAGTTTTGAAAAGAGGAAAGGCTCAGTCTGCAGGTGTCACCCAGACACAGAGGAAGCAAGATGAGAATGCTTGCTGATAAAAGGTACCAAGTCACATGGCTAACTCTGTTGGCAGAGGTTGGTATCCTGACCTGTCCTACAGCCTTTCAGTCCCAAAGAAACACACAGACATCTACATTAATCACAAATTGGTTGATCTATTAGCTGAGGCTTCTTATTAATTCATACATCTAAAATTACCCCGTTATTCTTCTCTACGTTAGCCACATTATCCTCTTCCTAGAATTCTCCTATTCTAGATTACCCACCTATACTTCTTGCTTGGTCACCCTGCCTATACTTCCTGCCTGGCTATAGGCCAATCAGCATTTTATTAAACTGGTACAATGTACACACCTTTACAGGGTACAAGATCATTGTTCCACAGCACTTCAAAACAAAAACTCTGAATCTAATCTTCTTTGTTTAGCTTTCTTCCTGATCATTATTCATAGCAACTTGTAACCAACATTGTAAACAAAGGAAAGCATCCATAATCCACTTTTGGGGAATGAGGGCATAGTTTTCTGGGCTACTTTCTAATGATTGGGGGCAATGATAATCTCATGGGTACTTAAAGAAAATTTACAATTATGGCCAAGTCCTTACTGGAATATTCTGTGTGCATTGATCATCTCAGAGATCAGTCTTGAGGCTGTTCTGGGTGTAGAACTCAGACATCTGGGCCATCTACCCTTATTGGAGATTCTTGGGGATCTTCCTTGTTCAAGTCTGATTTTTCTTAACACAAAGTGAATCCACAACCTCTCATTTCCTGTGAAAACAAAAGCAAAATCTCTTCTCCAAAGTAACACTAATTTGA
>NC_022026.1:30707926-30711724 GCF_000317375.1 Microtus ochrogaster
TAATAGAGCTTCAGTTTGGTAAAGATAAACTTTTTGAGAAAGGGAAATGACAGCTCATCCACAGACATGGCAATCATACAGGTGATACAAAAACTTCATAAGGGGTGGGGCAGGGTTCTGTTCTTGTCTTTGCAAGAAAATACTCATCTTCAAAGACTTGAGACACCTTGGACATCTAGGTACCTTAATATGAAAAATATCTATAAAGAATCAACAAGCAAAGAGAAATCTGACTTATGATACTGTGCCATCTGCTTGGTAAAATTTTATTATCTAGAAATATATACATCTCTACTTAAGTACCAGAGCTGGATTTGGAGTTGTAGGATGGTTATTCTTCTCTAAATCTAAGCATGTAATTAAAAGAAAAATTCAGAATTTCTGTCTTCTGTCAGAAGCCATCTGGTATGGGACATAAAGCAGAAAAATGTTAAGGAAATATTTTACTTTTCTCCATGCCCATTTTGTCTATATTATATCTTTTTTGAATATATGTCTATATAAATAATATTTAAGTTTTCCACAGTAAACAGTAGATTTTCCTGCACTAATCTTTGATGTTTCCAGGAAGATAAGGCACAAAATCAATGACTCCACCTGGTCAATATTGATGTCATGTTGCTGATTGTGTGCTATGAGACCAGTTTTTGCATACAACCTGATGAAATGGTGCACCTCTTATAACATTCTGGCTAGAACTCCAAATAAAAACTTCACAAAATCCTATCAACTACTCAGAGACCATTTGCAATTATACAAACAGTAATCCTGAAACTTAACAATTATTTTACTTCTACAGGATCCCATAGGAAGAACATTGCCCCCATGACAGCTCAAAGCAATTCTAGATGATGTCTCCTCTCCCAACAAAGTTTGCCCTCAAGGTTAGGGAAAATATTTAGATGTTGATTATTACTCATACAGCATTGGGAGTTGTTGTGGAAATTGTGTAGGCCCAGAGATCTCAAAAAAAGAGGGAAAACTGAATGGGGTAATAGGTAGATTAGTATAAACTTACTCACACTAATACTAATAATATAGAGTAATAGAGGGAATACTTGTGAGATATTATTTATGGACAATTTTCATTGGTATATATTTATGTATATTGATACAAGTTCAAACTATATTTTTATATTGAATATACTATTTCTTTTTACCATATTTGTACCCCTATGCAAAATTATTTTGTCAGATTTTATAAAAGCATGTTCCTACCTCTTTTAAAGATATTTTGTATGGTGATACAATTTTAGGATATATTCATTATAGTTCATTATACATTTATACCTCTTATCAAGATGCTCATACATTATTTACATTTTAAAGTCATTAGCCTCCTTTACTGCACTGTTGTTTAAAGATTGTTTAATATTCTGATATGAGGTTGCCATCTTTAAGTTATATCAGTATTAAATATTACAGGTCAATATTTACTTATATTTGTTATACTTTTAATCAGACTAATTAGGTTCTTTAGATAATAGAGATTGTATTCTGCATAGACAGGTAATCTTTGACCACTTCAAAGATCTTTAGAACATTTCATTTAAATAACAGGATTATTTTAATGTAAGACATAGTTGCTCCTGGAAGTACTGATCTACTCTCTAGAGAATGTTGATCACCAAAAACACTCCACTTGAGATTTGCTTTCTACTTGGCAGAACAGGCCTTTATTCAAGAAGCTGCCCATGTCTCGACCACTAACAAAGTGTACAATGTCCAGACTGACAAGCAGGATACAAAAAAAAAAGACTGTCAAACCTTGCCAAGACAGGATAAGTTGGTTTTGGAATTTTTCCTGCTTCTGAAAATGGTTTATCAGTTGCTCAAGGCCTTACCCAAAGTTTTTGTTTCAACATTGCAAATGAGACCTTGGGTGATTGTGTAGGTAGCTAGTTTTCAACTACTGCACATTTTGGAAATTGCTTGATTGCACTTCCTCCCTACTCAAGTAACATTATCTCCCTTCATATGCTATCAATGGGGTTGAAGATTAAACAGTCATATCTACCGTCCACTTATAATATAGCAAAGCCATTTCCAATATAAGATTTGGACTCCTTAGGATAGAATGTTTATTAAAACATTTCACATATGCTCCTTGCTTAATATTGTTTATACTGATTGTAATCTTCTACTTGCTATTTGTTTCTGGTGTACACAGTTTTGTATTAGGTTTGGAGCTCTCTTATTTAAACAAAAGGGGGGTTCTTTGGGAGCTCCTTCAGCTAATGTCCTTTATGCTACCAGCCCCCATGGGCATGGTCTCATATTATAAATGCAGCTGTAAAGCATGTGCTCACTCTCTTGCTTCCAGCTGCTGGATTCAGTTCCTGTTACCTGTTCATGCAGAAGACTATGATCTAGGATGGTGATATGTGAGTCTACCCTTAAATAAATAATACTTTATTATATGTAATTTTGAATTGTCTTTCTGGGTCTAGGTTACCACACTCAATATGATGTTTTCTACATCCATCAATTTTTCTAAAATTGCAAGATATCATTATTTTTTTCTGCTGTGTAATACTCCTTTGTGTAAATACACCACATTTTCTTTATCCCCTCTTTGACTGAGGGCCATTTAGGTTGTTTCCAGGTTTTGGTTGTGACAAATAATACTGCTATGAATATACTTGAGAACATGCTCTTGTGATATAAATGAGCATCCTTTGGGTATATACCCAAAAGTGGTATTGTTGATCTTGAGGTAAGTTGTTCCCTAATTCTCTGAAAAATTATCATGCTGATTTCCAAAGGGACTGTACTGGTTTGCACTCCTACCAGCAAAGAAGGAGTGTTTTTCTTACCCTGCATTCTGTCCAGCATAAGCAGTCATCAATGTTTTTTATCTTGGCCATTCTGACATGTGTAAGGTGGGATCCCAGAGGTGTTTTGATTTGCATTTCTCTTATGGCTAATGACATTATTTCCTTAAATCTTTTTCACCCATTTAAAATTATCTTCTGAGAAACCTCAGTTTAGGTCTATACCCAATTTTTTTATTGAATTATTTGCTTTTTTGATGACCAGTTTCTAGATTTTTTTGTATATTTTGGATACCAGTCCTCTGTCTGATATGAGGTTCACGAAGATATCTTCCCATTTTGTAGGCTGTCACTTTGTCTTGTTAACTGTATCCTTTGCTTTACAGAAGCTTCTCAGTTTCAGCAGATCCCATATAATAATTGTTGCTCTCAGTTTCTGTGTTATTGGGGTTATGTTTAGGAAGTGGTGTCCTGTGCCAATGGAATCAAGTGTACTTCTCATTTGCTCTTCTATGAGATACAGTGTGGTTGGTTTTATGTTGAGGTCTTTGATTGATTTTGACTTGAGTTTTGTGTGTGGCAATAGATATGGATTTATTTTCTTTATTCTACATGTTGGTTTCCAGTTATGCCAACACCAATTTAATGTTTACCTATATTTCACTCTGAAGTAAAAATAAGCAGGGTAAGTATTAATTTAGTTTTGCTCTGTTGTACAACAGACTGTCTGATATGATACCCATTATAATGAATGAAGGTTTAATTCCTGCCACAGTTCCAGAGACTGGGAAGAGCAAGAATATAGCACTTGTATTCTTTCGGTTTTAAACTATATTATAATATAACAGCAGTAAGAGAAGTGAATTTCCACAAGAGGAAAACAGAATAAATCTGTCTCAATTCACAACAATTCACAAACAGAAAAAAAAAACCTAAATCTTACAGGAACTAACTCACTGACAAGAGAACAAGTGGACCAATGCTAGAATAATTTTACATTGATTTATTTTGTATTATTTCTTTT
>NC_022026.1:30712544-30725402 GCF_000317375.1 Microtus ochrogaster
GGGCAAAAACTGGGAACTTGGGGGTGGGGTGGGATGGGGGTAAGGGGAAATGGGGTGAGAAAAGTGTGAAGGGGAGGATGGGGTGAGCTTGGGGGAATGGGATGATTGGGATAAAGGAAGGGTGGATATGGGAGCAGGGAAGTATATATCCAATTAAGGGAGCCATCTTAGTGTTGGCAAGAGACTTGACTCTAGAGGGGCTCGCAGGTGTCCAAGAAGATGTCCCCAGCTAGTACCTTGGGAAACTGAGGAGAGGGAATCTGAAATGACCCTATCCTATAGCCATAACGATGAATATCTTACATATCACCTTAGAACCTTCATCTGGAGATGGATGGAGATAGAGACAGAGATCCACACTGGAGCATCAGACTGAGCTCCCAAGGTCCAAATGCAGATCAGAAAGAGGGAGAACATGAGCAAGGAAGTCAGGACATCGAGGGGTGCACCCACCCACTGTGACAGTGGGGCTGATCTATTGGGAGCTCACCAAGGCCAGCTGGACTGGGACTGGAAAAGTGTGGGATAAAACCGGACTCTCTGAACATAGCGGACAATGAAGGCTGATGAAAAGCCAAGGACAATGGCACTAGGTTTCGATCCTACTGCATGAATTGGCTTTTTGGGAGCCTAGCCTATTTGGATGCTCATGTTCCTGGACCTGGATGGAGGGGGGGGGACCTTAGACTTCCCATAGGGCAGGGAATCCGGACTGCTCTTCAGACTCGAGAGGGAGGGGGAATGAAGTGGGGGGAGGGGAGAGGAATAGGGGAAAGGGGAGAAGAGGGAGGGAGGAGGAGAGGAGGGGGAGGCAGGAAAAAGGTGGAATTTTTTTCAACAAAAAAAATAAATAAAAATTTCAACCTCCTCCCCTCCTCCCATTTCCCTCCCCCTCCCTTATCCCCCTCCACCATCCTCTTCCCCCTCCCTCTCCAGTCCAGAGAGCAGTTAGGGTTTCCTGTCCTGCGGAAAGTCCAAGGTCTAGGAAGGTGAGTATCCAAACAGACTAGGCTCCCACAAAGCCAGTACATGAAGTAGGATCAAAACCCAGTGCCATTGTCCTTGGCTTCTCAGTCACTCCTCCTTGTCCAACACATTAAGAGAGTCCGGTTTGCTCATATGCTCCATCAGTCCCAGTTCAGCTTGCTTTGGTGAGCTCCCATTAGATCAGCCCCACCGTCTCAGTGGGTGGGCGCACCCCTTGCGGTCCTGTCTTCCTTGCTCATGTTCTCCCTCCTTCTGCTCCTCATTTGGACCTTGGGAGCTCAGTCCAGTGCTCTAATGTTCGTCTCTGTCTCTAGCTGCATCCATTGCCAGATGAAGGTTCTATGGTGATATGTAACATATTCATCACTAGGGCTATAGGATAGGGCCATTTCAGGCTTCCTCTCCTTAGCTGTTCAAGGATCTAGCTGGGGACATCTCCATGGAAACCTGGGAACACCTCTAGAGTCAAGTCTCTTGCTAACTCTAAAATGGCTCCCTTAATTAAGATATATAATTCCCTGCTCCCATATCCACCCTTCCTCCATCCCAATCGTCCTATTCCCCCAAGCTCACCCCATCCCCCCTTCTCACTTTTTTTCTCCCCATATCCCCTTACCCCACCCCACACCCACACCCAAGTTTCCAATTTTTGCCTGGCAATCTTGTCTGCATCCTATATCCAGGAGGATAACTATATTGGGGGGGGGGTTCACCTTCTTATTTAGCTTCTCTAGGATCATGGATTATAAGCTCAATGTCCTTTATTTATGGCTAGACTCCACTTATGAGTGAGTACATAACATATTCATCTTTTTGGGTCTGGTTTACCTCACTCAGGATAGTGTTTTCTATTTCCATCCATTTGCACTCAAAATTCAAGATGTCATTGTTTTTTACTGCTGACTAATACTCTAATGAGTACATATTCCACACTTTCTTTACCCATTCTTCCACTGAGGGGCATCTAGGTTGTTTCCAGGTTTTTTTTTAAGACTTTGTTTTAATCATAGTCCCCATCGTCCAACTCTTCCCAAATTTACCCACTTTTCCAGCCCTCAGATTTTGTGTCATTTTTTCATCTTTTAGTATTTATGTTATGATTTATTTAAAAAGTTTTCATGCACTATAATTTGACTATGTATTTCTCCACCCAAAGTCTTCTAGTTGCTCCAATGCTCCCTACTCACCCAATTAGTTATTTTTCTCTCTTTTAAATAAAAATAAACAGCATAAATAGAATAAATATAAAAATAAGAAAAACAAAAGTGAAAATAAAAACAAACAAAGATAAATACGGCAAAAATGCTAATAAACAAAAATATCATCCAATTTGTTTTGTGTCAGCAAACTACACTTGGGCATGAAACCCACTTAGAAATTTAGTTGATATGGCCAATGAAACTTCATTGGAGAAAATGGTTTTTCTTATGCTAGTGGGTATTATTTGCAAAAAGATTCTTGTCTACTTTTCCATTTCAGTGCAATGGTCACATTAGTCTTAAACATGTACAGATCTTGTACAGGCTGTCACAAACTTTGTAGCTTCATATGTATAGCCATCCTGCTGTGTCTGAAAACTCTTTTTCCTTGAATCTCCATAGTCATTAGAAAGTCCAATATATTCGAAGAGTCTCAAGTTTCTGAGACACAAGGCAATTTGTTATCTTTGGGCACTACTGTGAAATCAGAGTGTGTAGATCATTCCAGTCTCCATTCAACAATTAGAATATAATTGTTACAACAATTTACTTGATAAGATTTACTGTTCATTAAATGGATATTAATTTTGAAATCACCACTTCTTCCTTTGATTGTTTTGTCAATTTTTGGGTTACTTGGTAAAATACCAGTTTACAAATTAGTATACATCATTATTTTTAATATTGGAAAATTCAATTCTTTACTCTGGGTTTGTATCAGAACAATGTGCTACCTTAGGCTCAATGTTTTTCAAGAAAATTTCTTATCTGACATTGTCATTATCTGACATTATCCATAAAAACACATGTATTTTATTCATACACAGAAAAATAATTTTGTAATGACTTATGCAAGTTTTCTTCTAAATGAAGAGAATAGACTATATTTAGCTTTATTTCATTGGAGTTTAGAACTAATTGCAAACTCAGTGTAAATGTTACAATAATAAGAGAGGAAAACTGAAAATATATGGCACAAAAAACATTATTGCTCTATGTGAATTTGCTTAAAAATTCTGATTTGATATATCTGAAAAATCTCTATGCTATTAAATGTGAGCCATGGCCACATTTCCAGGATCTAAATGAACAATTTTCCTAAATAATGTTTTAAGGAGGACATTTTCTAAATATAACCTGAAATGCTATCTCTGGCTTACAATATTCTACAGGTCATAGGGCTATAATTTAGTTCATGAGTTGAATTTGTACAGTCCAAATTTCTTATATTATCTGGTTTTTAGACTTCTAATACATTAATTTCCTAAAGGCATTTTGCTCACTTTTACACATACTCATGACAAACATTTATTAGAAAATATGCATAGCTAATTTTGTGTCAAGCACATTTAAATCAACCAGAGTAGAAACACAATAATATTTAAACTATTTTTCAGTACCACTGATGGAGGATAAATCAATATTGCATAGATTATTTTTATAATTTAGTCTAATCACACATAAACTGCAGTAGCATTTCCAAATATATGCATATCAATCCTCTATACTGCATAGTGTGTGACACTAAATCTGTCAGTTCACCTCAAACAATAAAACTTGAAAATAAGCCAAGAAAGTGCATTTAATGATAGGGAATAAATGAAGCTTTTCAAAGACCTGAATAATTTCCTATTGAAGGGTTCTTTTATGACTGAATTTTGTAGATAAACAACTTAGCAATTAACTTTTCTATCATGTTAATAAATTTTATTATATGAAGAGAAAGTGAAAATGTTGTTAGAATTAAAAATGTACCCAGAGCTATTTATACAAGCATCTGAAATAGTCATCCAATCATATTTATAATATTAACTTAAAGTAAATGGTAACAAACTAGGAATGAGTTCTTGCTGGGTGGAAAAGAGAAATTTATTTTTGTTTCATGTTTTTCTTGAAAAATTAATATAAATAGTCTCTCATCTTGTTTAGAACAAATGAAAATATATCATAACATCTAGGGTTATATATTAACCTGGCTATATGTTCCCTTAGGTCATAAACAGAAATGCAGTTTTTTTTTAGTTAAGAAATTCCAGTATCTTTCTATGATTTAGAATTTGTCATTTCTTTAGAAGTTCTATGTCTTTCAAAAATACTTAAATAAACATCAGTTGTATCAGAGAAGTCACCATTTATTTCTTATGACATGCTCTAAAAGTAGTATAGCTGAATCTAAGAATTTAAGGTTTACTAGTTATCTGTTGAAAAGCAGGGCAGTTGACAGACTTCTTATAGATATTGTTAGTCATTCATCTCTAATGAAAACTAATCCATCTAAAAATTAATGTACATTCAAATACATAAAATACTATCTACACTTTCAGAAAGATTGAACATAGATTGCAATTTATCCATCATATAAGACAAGGTAAAGAGCATTTTAGCAAGAGAAAATGAATGTGAACACATCATTTCAAAGATCTTGTAAGTATTATAAATCTTAGCCCTATGTCTAAATAGGAGAATGAGTATTAAATTCAGCAATTAGATAAAATATCCAATTGTGTGATGTATACTTGGATTTTCCTTTTGGATCAGCAACCAGCTCCAAAATCATGATATGTACACTTATTATTAATTATAAATGCTTGGCCTTAGATTATCTCATTTCTGACTAGCTCTGTTTATTTAAATTATCCTGTTTCTGTTTAAATATATTTTGCCTTCAGTCTTTTTAGTTTTCTTTACTTCTATATTTCTTAATTTCACTGCCTCTCGTTTCTTCTGTCTGGCAGCATCTGGGCTGGCCATGGGCATCTCCCTCATTATTTCAGCTCTTTTCCTTTTCTATTCTCTTCCTTTCCATCCTAGACATCTCCTTCTATACATTCACTCTGCTCAACAGCCCCATCTATCATTCTCTGCCTAGCTATTGACCATTCAGCCCTTTATTAAACCAATCATGTGACTTAAGCAGGCAAGGTAAACCAAATGTAATACATTTTTACATAATCAAACGTTTATCACAGACAATTGTAGCATATAAAATAAAATACCACTACATAGAAAAACAAAAGATAAGGGAGTGCATGTAAAATATGTAGCCTAAGTAAATATAAATTATTGTCTAATCTTAGGATATATTTCCTGTGACATCATTCCACATTATATCTTTATCATATTGATAACAATAAGTTGTGCATTCCTTACATTTTTTCTGTGTTGTAATACCATGATAACTGAGTCAGAGTATCTATTCTGAAACAGAAAATAATTTCTTGAAATGTTTGAAAACTATTAAACACCTTAATAAATATTAAATCTAGGTGACCACACATCTGTTTTAAGTAGTCTAATTTTTAACATATACTGTAGTAGAAAATAAAACTTATTACACAAAAGAAGATAAAAACTAATGAGAGAAAAAAACAAAATAAGTAATACATAGGAAAGGAAGTATAATAGGAAGAAAGCCAGAGATGAAGATGTATACATAAGTAGGGAGATAAAGATTTTTGAAGCATAGAAATGAGAACACTAAAAGAGGGACTGAGTGCTATAAAATTTAATATAAGGAAACTGAAAGAATAGTAAGAAAGTACATGTTAACATATTCATAGTGAGATGGTTTTAAAGTTGATGTTAGACTTGGTAGACAAGAGTTTTATCATAAAGCTGTAGCTCCAGCCTCTCCCAATTGCTTTTTGACATAAAACTCAAAATGTAAAGATGTTGTGCAGTTGTACCTGAGGCACAGATCCCCCAAACAAGACTACAACAGAGCAATTATCTGATGCAAACACACTGCGGCTTATTGATTACAAACTAACTCTTATTGTAATCCGACACTCTGATGCAGTGGTTGAGAAAAATGGCCCTTAGCCCTCAGAGTAGTGGGATTGGGTATAGGCATACAACCTTTGAATTTATTGGTTTTAGTATAGGGAAATTTCAAAACAGCAACTGTCAGCAGACAAAAATTACAATAGTTAGTCAGGTACCTATGGGATTTTGAAGCAAGTAGTTGTAAGCAGATGTTGTTCACACACCCTGGTGAGGTCATTTAGACCCAGACATATACTGTTTCTTGGAAATATTTATGGCTTTTCTGGGAGTGCATTCACCTTTCCTTAATTATATTCTGTCTAAAATGGAATTGTTTCTCAATATGGAGTTTGTTCTGACCTTTCAGTGCTCCACATATAAAACACTACCATACCTAAGGCTCAGGGAACATTGTTGAAGAGGATAGAAAGACTGTAGACCCTGAATATCAGAGTGTTTGCTGTAAAAAAAAAAAAATGTGTCTCCTACAAATGTCAGAGTCTATACCCATAAATTTCCACAGCATGACTTCCCAAATGTGAGGTACACATCAGTGAATATGATCAATTGGACAGAAAACAAATCTCATGAAGCCTAACCACCCACAATTCTTAACTACAATTAAATGAAGACTGCTGGGAATGAAAGAGGTTTTGTTTCCCAGGGATGAACACTCCGATTGGTTGTTCAGTTTCCCTAAATCAGCCCTAAGAACATGCATACAAAGTGTCATCATCTGGACTGAGCCAGATATATTTAGGAATATCAATGTATATTCATGCAATTATAATTAATAAAGAAAGAAGTATCGCTCCCGCCTCGACCAGCAAGGAAGACGCAACACTGGAGCTCTTCTTGCAGGCAGTTTATTCAAGACCTTGTTCTCTTTCTCTCTCTCCCTCTCTCCCTGGGCAAACTTCTCCCAGCCCTTAAAAAGGCATGGGCCGCCAATCCTGGATTGCCAGGTGGGCACTGCCCATAGGTCCATGCATATGCAAGCAGCTGACAATCATTGCGTGATAATAGCGTGAATCAGGCCTTAGCCATAGGAGTTGATTATCACAGAGAGCACTCACTTTGGGGATCATGGAGGGCAGGAACTAGCACCATCAGGTGCGGCTCCGCGCAGCTCTCTACATCGCCATCAGGTGTGGCTCCAAGCAGCTCTCTACAGTTCCCCCTTTTTGTTTTGTAAAGCACCAGGCAAGAGTAGAGGTCTGATCTCTGTTAAAAATGGAACATGTACTAGTGTCTGTCCAGGTGTAACCCACTCAGAGAATACTAGACCTGTCCGGTGTCTCTTTACAGAGGTGGGAGTTAGACACCAACCCACATGCAATCACACTTGCTCTTCTTAAGGTCGACTTCTCTGACCTCAAGTGCAGTGCGCAAGCCTCACATCCTGTGCTCAAATATAGATAACCAAGCTTGAGAGGACTGTCCTGCTTCAATGACCATGAAGGCCTGAATTATCATAACTGCATTGCGATGCTGTAAAACCCTTATGTGACAAATGTACCATAGGCATACCAGGGAGGCAAGCACCATTAAGCCTGTTAGGGCTCCTATTCCCGCCCACTCCTTTAGATGATCCATGGCTGTAGTGATCCAGGAGGATAGTCCTTCGGCCAGGCTGGTATCCATGTGTGTGGAATTTGCAGTCGCAATCGCCACTCACAGCTTTTCCAGTTGTTTTTCGAATTCACCAGACCAATTACCTAACAGACAGCTAGACAATTCTCTAGACAAATTAGCTGCATGAATAAATTGACACGAGTCATCCTTGAATTACCCAAGAATGCCCCCTTTATTGTATTCAGGGGCAGATTATATAGAGATATCCACGTCCAGCCAAACCCACCAGAAAACATTCTCCTGCCATCAGGAACTCCTGAAGGTCTCATGCTCAGAGCAGCTGTTCAAATTCGCTCTGCTGCAGACTCTTCAGTGGCATGCAGTGCCTGGAACTGCCACAGCCTTTTCCTTGCCCCACAGCTGTGCTGCGTTCTCAGGCAGCCCTATGGGGTCTGTGCTCCAGCTTGTCTCCGCTCCAGCACTTGTTGTTGCGTTTGCTGATACTCTTGGCACTGCTGTGGCATCCGCCAGACTAGGCACCGACTGGGCTGAGGCAATGTGCCTTCCACTACAGCCACCTAGCAAAGCTCTGCTCCAGCTGCCTTCTAGCCCCCACTGCATTTGTTCTGGGTCGAAACTGGTGCATAGAGTGAAGGGGCCCCACTTACACCATGTTTTAGGGAATTTGGGCATTGTCAGTCTGTCTGGCTATTTCCTGCTGAGTGGGGACCCTGCATTCTTAGGGGTATTTACTGCAATTTACTGCCATTTTCAGCCCTGCTGGGACACAGGTCATAGAAGCAGCTGGGGAGAGGCAGAGGCTCCACCTCCCCACCTAGCTGGGAGGTGGAGGCATGGCAGGGTGGAGCGGTGGGGCCTGAGCCTGTCATGGTGGGGCAGATCCCATCCAGGCCGATTGCGCCGGGCTGTGACAGAGGTCCAGGCCAATGGGCCTTGTCGCGGTCTGCTGTGCTTCTGTGTCCTGAGGCCCATGCTGGAAGTGGGCCTAGCATTCTTGCCCGTCAGTCCTCAAGGCAGGTTCCAGGGTTTGCACACACCACAGCCTCTCAGCACCCACCGCCTTGGAGCCACTGCCACTCACACTCCACTGCTACATTTTAGGAGGTCTCAGGGGTGCAAACCACATGAATATCGTACCAAGCTTGTCCCAGGATGACACATTAAGATTGCCAGAGACTGCAAACCAAGGGGCAATTATGTCACATTCAACCAAAAACCTCTCCAATGTGCTGTTTTATTTTTAAATTTTTTGAACGTAACAGCTTGTTAAGAGCCAGAAAAATCAGGTGTGATGTTGAAGCGCCCATTCTAAAATCCCATTCTTTCTTTTAGTTTTACTTTGGTCCGTCCGCTTTTCGTCGCAGTTCTACTGCCCCGTTTCACTTTGACCTGTCCGCTTTTTTTGTGGCCCTATTACCCTGCTCTCCCTTCTTCTACCAAGAGTGGAAAACCCGCTTTTTGTCACGGATCCTCAATCTTACTTGAGGATTTACTGGTGCACCCCCTGATGGCAGCAAGTTCTGGGCTCCATGGAGAGAGGTATGGAGGTTCCTCGTACGAGGCCACCACTTGTCGCGCCTGCCTAGACCAGCAAGGAAGACGCAACACCGGAGCTCTTCTTGCAGGCAATTTATTCAGGACCTTGTTCTCTTTCTCTCTCTCCCTCTCTCCCTGGGCAAACTTCTCCCAGCCCTTAAAAAAGGCACGGGCCGCCAACCCCGGATTGCCAGGTGGGCACTGCCCATAGGTCCACGCATATGCAAGCAGCTGACAATTATTGCGTGATAATAGCATGAATCAGGCCTTAGCCATAGGAGTTGATTATCACAGAGAGCACTCACTTTCGGGATCATGGAGGGCGGGAGCCAGCACCATCAGGTGCGGCTCCACACAGCTCTCTACAAAGAAGTCCACAATTTGAAGCAGATCAGGGAGTGCCACATGGGAGGGTTTGGGGTAAGAAAAGGGAAAGGAGAATCATAGTATTAGAATTAAAATCTCAAAGAATCTTTTAGAAAAAAATGACACTTACTTGCATATTCAGACCTGAATTTATATCCTTCCTGCCTCAACTTCTTGAGTAGTTGGCACAACAGATTTGCATCCTATACTTGTTTAAGAACATCAATTATCAGAACCCAACCTAGAAAAAATGCTAACCTACTTTAAATTTTCAAAGTTCTTTTTTTGTACTAATATAGATGTTATAAGTACAATCATAAACTAGAACATGACATCTACCCTAAACCTCCATTTACTCTAGCTTTCTGGGGGCCAGGAAATAATTAACAGTTAACCCAAACTCATTCTTTTAATTTATGTCTGATATTACTTTTAGTTTTAATGAAAAAGTGTTTCAATTTTTCTATGAAAGATCTAGTTTCTAAAATGTTATCATATAGGTAAAGATTAATTTAATTGTTCATAATTCAAAATGATTCATTTTGGATACTACTTTTCATAGTAGTTCTACTTAACATATATGCCTTTTTCTCTAACCCTAGATTCTGACAATAATGCAAATATAAAAATTACTCAGATTCTGAACCAGCAATGAATTTAAATAAAGATATGCTTTTTTGGATTGATAAGAAGAGGTTGATTTTCTTTTAAAGCAAATTTTAATATATGTTCTTTTCATATAATAATCAGACAATGGAACACTAATTCTAACACAAAAAGAACTACATCTTGTCATTAGTGACAACATAGAAATAGAGATTATTATGTTAAGTTACATAAGTCAGTCACATAAAGATAAGCAATAAGTGGCATTATTTATCAAGTTGAAGCTAGAAAAAGATGCTGATATAAATTTTCACAATAGTGTGTAAAAGAGACTTTAAAACATCAAGAAAAGGGAGGATATAAAATTATAATCACTTGGGACAAAATTGTAGCGACATAGAAATTTTTTGATGTGCATTCCAACAATATGGTGAGTACAGATAACAATAATGTACATTTTCTTCCAAATGTTTTAATTTTTTAAGTTTTCATCACAAATAATAAATCTCAAGGAAATATATAAATTTAATGCAATTCAAGCATTATCCAATGTTTACATATGTTAAAATATCACTTCATACATGTGGATGAGTGTACATCAATCAAAATATAATTTTAAAAATAGTTGTTCTTAAGGCTTTTATCCTGCTTATTATCATAAGAAGTATACTTAAAACAATTCAAAGAGTCAGTAAGATATGTACAGTACCTATGAAATATTTTTCATTTTCCTGATATAAATAACCAAACACACCATGCTAAGAGAATTTAAATCCATTACCTAGAATTTAATATTTTTCTTATCAATGGATAAAAAAGTAGTAATTCAAAACATGTGGGAATATTATTAAGAATTTTACCATTTTGCTAGCATCTTCTTTGTTGAAATAACTATAATCTTCATACTTTTTTTAATTCTTGTAGAATTTACTTTATTCCCCTTTAATCATTTTTGTTGTTGTCCCCTGGTAATCTTCCTACATATTAAGTTTCACATCCTCAAAATAGACTCCACATTCCAATAAAAATTTGGGCATAGCTGAAGACAGAGCCAGAATTATTTTGTGATTCTAAAGATAATGAAAATTATGGTCAGGATTTCAAAAAATAATAATTCTCATAGACTAGCTTGCTTCAGTAAAGAATTTGTAAAAGGACACATAAAGAATTAGTTTTTACCCATTTCAAGAATATAAAGCTTTATGGTAGTTCAACATTTTCTTCCCAAAGTAATCATTAAAATTCCATGAAAACTCACCAGATTAAGGCAAGTAGATTCAGGCTTCAGAATCCCTGTTTGTCCATATCGACAATTTTATGTGATCATGTCTAATTTGAGTGCTAGAGTGATACAGTTTTGCATTGTGACCACAAATGATCTCATGTGAAAAATTCAATTATCAATGAAACAGTGTTGGCAAGTAATGCTTTAAATAAAGTGATTTGGTCAAGTGGCCTCTACTTTCTTATATGATTTATTCTCCCAGAAATTTGTGTATTATCTCTAATATCTTCAGTGGGCTGTTTATAAAAGCAACCTCATTTGCATAAGATATGGCTCAGAAAGTGTAGTGTTTGTTGGATAAACCTAAAGATTCTAGTTTAGGTCCTCAGCTAACACATAAAAAGCATGTGTTGTTGTATATAGTCCTGAAACACAGATGGGCAGATACATGAGATTCCACCAAACTCCTTGTGCATCTAATCTACCTGGTCAGTGTTCTCTGGTGCATTTTCTCTTGAGTAGTTAATACTTCATGAATTTAGTTTTGTCTTGGAAGAATTTGGCTGCTGACTAGGATGGAATCTCCTCAAATCAGCCCTTATTACTTATCCAAAATTATCTGGAACTCAAAATACAGAAAAAAGAACAAAACCACAAAATATTTCTAACATAAATATCAATTAGATCTTCCCCAGTATACTTTTTGTTTTCATTAGTCTCATTTTGAGCATTCTACATTTCTGTTTTCTTTTTTAAACCCTTATATAACCTTTCTTACTATGAGGTTCTGCAAAATTTTGACATAACATTTTGACACTGCCCCTATTTAGTAATCACATACAATTCAACATGCTTTCTCTTAACCTTGGCAGCTGTCAATCTATATTTCATATCTGTGTTTGTCTTCTTGGAACATTTATCACTGTACCATTATACACTAGAGGGTTTTTTTTGCCAGTGTATGTCACTTTTTCAGGGTGTACTAATTTTTTATGCTGTACAATGTATATATACAGCTATGTGGCTAAGCCTAAAGATTATAAAGTGTAGAATATGGAACATCTTTTCCAAGTTATTGATTCTACGTACAATCTAATATATTTTAAAAATTTAAACATTACAAATAATTTCAAACAACTATTTATCTATATGATCACTTAACAAAATATAATTATGTGGATCTTTTAATGTCATTAATGAGAGGAATAACTAGTATTTCTTTAGTCCATATCATCAACTGAAACATTTTACATGAAGCTTTTTATTTCAAACTTCAATCAAATCTAGCAAAAATTTAGTGTGTAACTTCAATAAGAGTTAATGGAAATCTGACCTAGAAAGATCAGATTGCCTCAATTGATCTGTCTTGGTTAGTTGCGGAACTGGGGTTCAAAATTAGGTCAATTACATTGCAACCAGCATAGGCATGCTTGAAACATTCACATTAGGTAAAAAGCAAGATATTCCTTCTAAAGATAAAAATTGCCATTAGCCATTTGAATGAATCTGACTCTAAAGTTTAAACTAAGAAAACAGAAATAACATTTGGTGTACTTTTTAGAAGAAAAAAACATACTT
>NC_022026.1:30726378-30744045 GCF_000317375.1 Microtus ochrogaster
TATTGTATACATAATAAATAAATAAATAAACATTTAAAAAAAAAGAAGTCTTCATGATTGCTTTAAACATCCCTTCATGCAGAAAATTTTCATCAAACACACATACATGAAAGTATCTTAATCTTTTTCATTGTAAGACATTGTTCTTATTAAGCTTAACACAAACAAATTGTTCCCTAATTAACACACATTTCTTATCTTGTTTGCATTTTGTTAATGTGAAATAGTTAATTATGCTAGTAATTATATCATCAACATTAAACTATATAACTGTAATTTTGGTGAATATTTGTAGTTTTCATTTCAATTCAAATCTACAAGCCAGTTTAAACAAAAACAGCAGGAATAAAAATTGATCTGTTTTTTTTACATATGTTACATTTGTCTTTAAATTTGCAATTTAATGTAGCATATTGCCTGGTGAAGGAACAACACAAGTTCTCTCTCTGATTTCTGTGTATTTAATATTATACATGTAGTAAACCTGTTCTGGTTATCAAGTTCAAGGACTATACCTCTTTTGACATTTAGTTTTACTTCACTGTTATATGAACTAAAAATAGTAATTAGATGAGAGGGTGAAAACATCGTCCATAAAAGTTGTTTTGTTTAATAATTCATATTCCCCTTAACAACAGCAAAATAACAGTAATTTTCTTTACTTACATTCTAGGGCCTAAATAGACTCTAGCTGCCAACAACAGGCTAATAAAGAATAATTAACATGAAGTCATCTCCAAAATATCTTTATTTGTATACAATAAGTTCTTTCTAGGACCTATTTAAAATGTAAGCAATCCTTATGTATATTTGATCAATACCATGTCTGAGGTATAATATGAATATTACTGCAGTTAACCTTTAGTGATTTGAAACCTTTCAAGTAGCTGAGGGGGAAAATCCCCTCATGATAACATTCCACACAGGAGGATGTACAATTATACTACTCACTGTCCACTCGCACAGTATTATAAAACTGGATCTCAGTGGCATTGAAAATCATAAAAAGAAGTCATAGTCTTAATGTTCACAACTAACTCACTGTAGCTATGTGAGTCAGGAGATAAAAAGTAAGAATTATTGACAAACACTCCTGTTTCTCTGCAGATACAGTAACACTTCATTGCCATTACTGTAACTATGTGATTCAGAAGATTAGAAATTAAAGTCTCTCTGGCATCACTCCTCTAATAAAATTGTTTTTGGAATTTTGCTTGTTTCTAAGGATAGACTAGTAATATTTTGCAAGTCCAATATCCTTTTTGACTTTAGAAATGGGGTTGCCCATAAAGGAAACAATGGTATGCAATGCTTGTCGTTTTTGGTTTATGGGAGCTATTATTGTTGTGAATGGCAAGAAAGGTTCAGCACCTGTAAAAGCCAATGCCTTTGATAAAGCCAGGTAGTGAAGGGGCACAAACCATGGTTTTGTCACCACTTGTGTAAAGGAAACTCTTGCTCTGCTATGGTCAGTAACTCAATCCTCAGAAATCCAAGCACTGGATAAATCAGAGTGAATTTCTTATTTTTATGGTTGGTGTCAGAGAATTATTCTGGTGTAATTATAGCATAGTTCATTATCTCTATGCTTTTCGGGTCTCTGAATTTAGAAACAAGGGCACAATTAAATGATGGTTACAGAAGGAGGTTAAATAATTCTGTCAGGTAATTTGTTTGCTTTAAATTAATTTACAAGACCACAAAAATCAAAGCAATTGATATCTGTATTGACTGTTAATTCTGCTTAGGATGTGTAAAAAGCATTGTTATTTTCCTCAAATATTTTAGTAATGAATTTTGATATATGACACTCCACATGTCGTTGGTTTTAGTGTTCAGTAGATATTCTGGGGATAAAACGTGAAAAGTGATGGGTTAGGAGAAGAAGGTGCAGCACCAGAACTTTAAGGGAAGTCCTTGAGTTAAGTTGCTTTGAAGGATGTTGACTCCAGGTGAGGTATTGGAAAGAAAAAAAAAGAATCTCAAACATCTATTGTGGTTCATTGGGCAGGGATATTGGTTCAGAGTTATGAATAGCCACAGGGTAGTCTGTTGAAGAACCAGGAACAATTTGGAGTATAATTTGCAATCCTGTCAGATGCATGTACTGTTATCATCTTCTACACCACTGACTCCGCAGGGGACTTGTTGAACACTCATATCAGGTTTGTTATTTGACAGTTCAGATCCTGATTTACTTTCCCAAAACATGAGGCTGGCATTTTGGCTCTCATATATTTGTTGAAGACTTTTTAGTAGGACTGGGAATATGAAGTCCTTATGGTTTGTAATTTGCCGTTTAATGGTCCACCATTTACTATGCAGCCATTGTGGTGAACGAACACTTTTCCATCCTTTAGCTAAGGCATCCCAGTTAATTTCATTTTCATCAGATGCATCAAGTTCTGAAAGCTTGTTTATGAGAGTGACCTCATCTTTCCTTGTCCACTCAGTTCCTCCAGTGTGTTTCCAGTTCAGGTAGTTGAGCCATTTAGCACGACACTGCTTTGCTGAACGAGTACCTACTCGTTGAGCCACTGTTGCCCAAGACACACCCTGTGTGACTTTTTCATCCATCTCAGTGCGTGTCAGTTCATGAACCACATCTCTGAGAAGCTGTTCCTCTTCTTCGGTCCATTTCCCTGTGTTCCAATTATCCTTCACTAGTCGGCACCGGTCTTTGACAGAAGATGGACTTCTTCCCATGGCGGCACCTATTTTTATCCAGTCATTACCATGCTGCTGCCAAAGCTCCTTGAGCTTTGCACTTTCTTCAGGGGTGTACTTTCCCACATGGTTTCGGTCATCGTACATTCGGACCACTCTTCTATATACTGAAAACAAAGGTCGATTCAGACCCAATGATATAGTCTTGTAGAAATCTTTTCTTTTACCTTTTGACATCTTAAAAATGATTTCTGCGGCATTCTCTACTCCATGTTCCTTCATATAGCATTCAATGTTGTTCATTAAAATATCTGTTTCCTCCTTAGACCACACTCCCTGCTTCCATTTATGTCCTTGTTTGATTAGATTATCTTTATCTTCTTTAGCTGTTAACCATGTTTGTCTAATGATTGACTCTTCCTTATTTGCCAAGGGAATTTCTTTTTCTGGTTTGTCATCCTGTAAAATCACAAACTGCAACATGGTTCCCCCAGTAATATCTTCATCTGCCAACTCTGTGGCTGAGGTTGTGGCCAACTGAAAACTCTGTTCCATTTTTGGTAGTGGGAATGCAGCTGCTGGTACACAAGGAGTAGAATCATCCTCTGAGGACAAACAAGGCCTCTTATTCAGAGGTTCAGTAAGGTTTTCCATTTTATCAGCTTCATTCTGAAGGCAGAGAATGAGGTTTCTCTCTGTGTCTTCTGTAGGTAAGACAGAACTTACAATTTCAACTGTTACTGGCTCAGAATCCCCTTCAAATGTACTCATCTTCAAATCTAGTGTCAGGCTTAGATCAGCCACAGCATTTCACATATACTCGTCTCTTCTCCTTAATCTGAGTAACTTGAAAGTGGTGTTATCTGCAATGGTTGCTTGTTTAACATAGGCAAGCAGAGGTTTGCTAAAGCTGCTAAATCTGACAAAGCACTGGAAATACTTGAGCTTGAGGATGCTTGATACTTTATCTTTTCTCCTGATTTAGTTGGCAATATGTGTTTGATGAAAAATCTGAGAACACAGGACTAGTTCAAGAGATTCCAAATAATTAAACATGGAAACTTTGGAGAATCGTTGATTTATCTCAATATGCAATTAACCCCTGAAAAATAAAATTGTATTTGTCCATTAATTTAATCCTAGGATCATTTCATATTTCCATTGCAGTGCTTACATCAAACAAATACTAAAATTGAAATAGACAGACCCTAGAATGCCATTATTTACATGTGTTTTTATAGTAAGTAAGGCATCTCTCTCAAACAGATTTGAGAATACAAAAGAAATTTAGACATTAATACATTTCCACATAATGTTCCCTCATAAAAATGTAAAAAATTTGAGGAAAGAAGGAAGACTGACTTTCAGAATCCAAGGAAGTTCATAGAAAAAAAGTTACAACATAAATACAATGTAGATAGTAATATGTGTTGAATTTTATTGTAGAAGTTATTTAAATTGCATAACAAAAGACCTATTTTGTATAAATTTCACCACAATAGTCAAAAATTTATTTTAATTTAACCTGTATACTTGGAAGAAAACAATAGTGTATTGTTTTTTATTGATATGTTTCAGTCTAATAAAGAATATGAACACAACACAATTCCTATAAGTGTGTGAAATATTTTAAAACCTTGCTGTCTGACATATATGTCTTTTGAAAGTTAAATGTATGTTGGGTGTGTTGGATGTTGACTTAATATGGTAAATACTTCAATATAAAAAGAGACAATAACCTACATAGTTTCTTTAATTTTATGATATTGTCTTGTTGATAATCACATCCTTGTATACATTTACATAAATCACTTTGAAAAAGATGGTAAATTAAATTATCATACAATTTCATGTTTTCAGTAATCATTTGTTTACACAGGTTAAAATTAAGTGTGATAATGCAATAGACTTATTTGATTTTTTAGTATTCATTTCTGGAAACTAAGTGTTTTTCAGGGTAGTATTTTCTTTTCTGTCTGTCATTATTATTTTAATAGAAGGTAAGACAAGCTTTCAGTCTTCTGTGTATATCAACTGCTTTACTCATCTTTGTAGTAAATTGCTTATTGTCTATTTGTCCACCTGTATTTTATAACACATTTATATTTTGAATTTCTATCCAGAATCAATTATTAATACTCTTATATTAGTTAAATAAACTTGAAAAATTATGTAATATATTTATTCAAACTTTTTTTAAATATTGCCCCAGTATCTTTTCCATTCTCTTGTATAAGAAAATTCAGATCAATTTTTGTGTACTTAACACTGACATGCAATCAAATTTGGAACAATCTCATAGTCAAGATTGTAGGCAATTCTATCAGTATGGTATATAATGTACTCAAAGTTTAGATGAAAAATTGAGTAATATATAAATATATGTTGATAATATATGTATATACATAATAAATAGCTATATTAATTCCATTCATGTTGGAAAAATAGTAATAGTAACAGTAATAATATTGGAGTGATCAGTAATTATTTCTGTTATAATACCATAAGAGAACACTATTTGCATATCTTGAAAAAATTATTTACACATTTAATAGAAGAAGATTCAGAAAATGATAGTTCATAGATTAACCTGGAGTATGTACAGAAGTCAAGATGAAGATAGAACTAATTGACCTACTCTGAGAAAACTGTAAGACTAGCCTTAGATGACTACCATTTTGAAAGGTAAGGATACTCAGAAAACTTAGATGTCTAAACGTATCTGACCTCATCTTGAAAAAGAAATAACCAAGATGAATAAATGCTTTAAATAATATAACTGGCTTAGCTCCTGATATTCAATACATACACAGTCATTAGCTATAAACTCAGGGATGAATGTAAATGAAGTATAATAGTGAAAATGGTGTTATGAAGTAAAATATATGTGGAAAAAAGGCATAAATTGAAACTAAGTAGTGGTAAGAAGACAGTGGCATAAGCAAGAAACTAATGAAGAATAGAACATGACCTGGAGAATTTATAACAAAAGAAAAATCTGGTGCTAAAGATATAAATGAAATGAAGTTATTAAAATCTATCAGAATGTTAAAAGGAAAGTCACTTGTATGCTGTGAAATATTTTGTGAATAGTAAGGCATTGTAAACCTTAGTTTTCATTGTAAAATTAACAAAACCATAAGTCATCTGAGAAGATGGATTCTAAACTGAGAAATCACTTTGGCCTATTGTCATGACTGTGAGCACTTGCTTCAATGAACAGTTGATAGTAAAAGACCCAGCTCACCACTTACAATGCCATAACTATTTATATGGTCTTAACACCCTTGAGCAAAACTGGGACATTTGTGACCTGCCAAATGAATGCATAGGCCCTTTTCTTTTTTGAGCCCCATTTAACTTACTCACTTCAGATATATAGCATGAATTTTTTTCCCATCAATTCAGAAAGAAAAAGATTATCTCCATCCCTTGCCATGGAGACTAGACTCTCTCACACAATTTGATTCTACTACAAAGTCATTGCTACACCTATTTATTTAGTTCTTTCTCTAGGCAGAGAAATAATTGATGTTTCTAACTACAGCCATCATCACTATCCGAGTGTTTTCCATATTGAGGAATGAGCACTACAGACTCCCTGTCCTGACTCATTTGGTACCTCTTCCTGTATACTCTCTTCATCTGAGGATCAACAATATATGCTGTTAACCCATTTCCACTTCCCCAGTTCCCTTAGTTCTCTTGTCATTATTAATCAGAGGTCATACACTTCCAACAGAAACTGTCTATACCCAGTATGCACACTTGGTTTCTTCTCTTAGCTAACACTAGAATAGATGTTCTTGCTCCACCCACCCAGAGAAACTGGATGATTACCCATTTTCATGGAAAAGCACTACACTCACACCAATAATTTCATGCATACACTTAACTTGCTTTAGAACCACAAGCCTGGCACTTGCTTTCTGAGAAACCCTGTCTGACCATCTTTTTAGGTAGGAACCCCAAACTCATATGACCAAAACAAGTATCATCCATTGCTTGTGGAAAATACCTAAGCACCTACCACAGACTCTTGAAGACTGACTCAACTCTTAGAATCCTGTAGGTTCTGTTCCTTATCTGTGAAACTTCATTTATCATGAAATGAATGAAGACTACTTCTGAAACTACATATGAACAAATGCACAGAATCACCCAAGGACTGAATTATAAGACTCACAAAGATAGTCAAACACCTGAGAAGTTGAAGTAAAAGGAAGTGGAGCATTAAAAACCCATTCAATATAAGAGCATTAATATTTACATACCAAAAAATACTACAAACAACCTTACTTCAGATACATAGAGCCTGTCACAAATACCAAAATAAGAGTAACCAAAACAGTAATTTTCCATCTGATAATATTACATTCTCATAGTAATAGCCCCTGGGAAACAAACCTAGATGATTTATAAGACAATGATTTCAAAAAATCAAGAATAAGCAGCATGGTCATCATAACATTTTAGCTTGTTCTAGACTTACTGCTGGGTCATGCCCCACAACCCCAGCAGACATATGCCACTCAGGGGCAGGAGATACCAGTTAGAATCACATTGAGTAACACACCTGTCAGTGGAACTTTCCCTCTCATTAGATTTTCATCCTAAAGAAACTTTTCATAACCCTCAGAATTTCAGCTCGTCACCAGCCCTGCTTGCTCTGCCCTCAAGTTCAATTAACTTCTGACCACTTACCTGCAAGCCACACTACTCATACTAGGAGAAAACCACACCAGCTTGAACAGACTTCTGCTGCTTAAGTGCAGGCCACACTAGGCAGAAGAACAGTCTGCACTAATCAGAGGAACAGAAGCTATTTGCTACATCGAAGACTAAGTGATTTGCAAGAAGTCCAACTGCAAATGTCAACAGAGACTGCCTTCTAGATTAGAGGTCACATCAGCAACAAGAAATCCAGGCCACAAAGACTATAAAACCAAAGAGAAAACAGAAACCAAGGAAAAAATACTCATCCAACAAAGACAAATTCAGAAATAAGGAACTAGAACTAACCATATGAAACCCAGGTGGCTAAATTCCAATGTAAAACTCTAATCAGCAACAGCCAAAGAAATATGTTACCACTAGAGCCCAGGTATCCTACAAAAGCAAGACCTACATATACCAAGATGAGTGACTCACAAGAAAATGAACCTAAACACAACTTTATGAAGATGAAAGAGGTCGTTAAAGAAAAAAAAAAAATCCTACCTTAAAGAAATCAAGAAAAAGAAAATAAAAAAATAGAGGAAAATTAAAAAAAAACTAAAGAATGCCAAGAAGGCCAAGAATAAACAGAAATGGTGAAACTATTACATGAAAATCAAAGTAGAAGCAATAAAGAAAACACAACTTAGGGAAATTAGTAAATGGAAAATTCAAGTAAGTAAACAGGAACTACAAATGCAAGCATCAACATCAGATACAAGAGATGAAGGCGTCTAAGATACAATAGACAAAAAAAAACCAGTTTCTCATTGATCAAAGAAAATGTTAAATCTAAAAGTCTCCAAAAACAAAACATTCATGAAATCTGGGATACCATATAAGAGCTGAACTTAAGAATAATAGAAAAGGAAAATGGAGAAGAATCCCAGCTCAAAAATCCATCAAATATATTTTTCAATATCATAGAAGAAAATTTCCCTCACCTGGAAAAGTACATGTCCATAAAAGATCAAGACATTTACAGAACACCAAATAGACTGGATCAAAAAAGAAAGTCCCTGTGCCACATAATAATCAGAACATTAAACCTACAGGAGAAGGAAAGATAAAAGCTGAAAGAGAAAATGCCAAACAATATATAAAGACAGACCTAGAAGAATTATACCTGAAATCTCAATGGACATTGTAAAAGGCAGAAGAGCCTGGGCAGAAATCTTTTTCCCCCATTTTCCTCCCCCTCCCCCACTCCCTTCCGCCTCTCTCTCCAGTCCAAAGAGCAGACAGGGTTCCCTACCCTGTGAGAAGTCCAAGGTCCTCCCCCTTCTATCCACGTCTAGGAAGGTGAGCATCCAAACAGACTAGGCTCCCACAGAGCCAGTACATGCAGTAGGATCAAAACCCAGTGCCATTGTCCTTGGCTTCTCAGTCAGCCCTCATTGTCCACCATGTTCAGAGAGTCTGGTTTGATCACATGCTTTTTTAGTCCCAGTCCAGCAGGCCTTGGTGAGCTCCCATTAGATCAGCCCCACCCCTCGCGGTCCTGACTTCCTTGCTCATGTTCTCCCTCCTTCTGCTCCTCATTTGCACCTTGGAAGCTCAGTCCAGTGTTCCAATGTCTCTGTCTCTATCTCCATCCATCACCAGATGGTTTAAGTGTATAATTGTTTTTATCAGACCTTCAGATATGAGCTATTACAAATGCTCCTCAAATACTTCCACAAAATAGGAACGATTGCCAAATTTATTTTATGAGACTAAATTCATCCTGATAAAATCCAACATCAAGTTGTTATAAAAGAATTGGAGATATCATGGATACAGGAAACATACCAAAACATAATAAAAGCAATATACATCAAGCTGACAACCAGCATCAAATTAAGTGAAGAATAAAACAAAGCAGTTCTCAAAACAAACCTAGAGCAATAGCGCTAAAGGAGATTAAGGGGATATAAACCAGAAAGTAAGAAGTCAAAGTATCATTATTATGATATTATGATATCATATATCATATTATGATAGTATACATAAGCAACCCCCTCAAAATTTTTACCAGGAACCTCCTACAGCTTATAAATAATTTACTGCGTTGATTGGATACAAGATTAACTCAAAAATATCACTGCCATCCTCAATACAAATATTAAACATGCTTCACAATTTTGACAAATAATATAAAATAAATTGGTCTAGCAATAACAAAGCAAGTGAAAGACATGTGTGATAAGAAGTTCGAGTCTTTGAAGAAAGAAATTGTATAAGATAACCAAAGAAATGATCTCACAGGTTTATGCATCAACAGGATTAATATAGAAAAACTGGCTTTCTTACCAAATGAATCTACAGAATCAATACAACCCCCATCAAAATTCAATCACAATTCATTATAGACCATTAAAGTACTATATTCAACTTCAAATTAAAAATAAAATATAGGATTGCTAAAATTTTCATGTAACCTAAAAGAAGTTCTAGAGGTATAGCCATCCCCATTTTCAAGCTGTACTAAAATGTAATAGCAATTTGGTAATAAAAATTACATTGTATTGGCTTTAAAACGCTTGTTGATCAATGGAATAATATATAAAACCCAGACATAAATCAAGATACCTACTGACTTTTGTTTTTTGTCAAAAACTTCAAAATTATGCAAGCCCCCCAAAAAGAGAGCAACTTCAACAAATGGTGCTGGCATAAATGGATGGAGACATGTAGAAGAATGTCAATAGTTCCAAATCTATCACTGTTCACAAAATTCAAGTCCAAATGGATCAAAGACCTCAACATAAATCCAATTTCATTGAACCTTATAGAAGAGTAAGTGGAAAGTAGCCTTGAACATATTGGCATAGGAAACCACTTCCTGAATAGAACAGCAGTAGCATACACACTGCAATTGACAAATGAATAAATGGAATCTCATACAACATAAAGCTTCTGTAAGTTAAAGGGAACTATACATAGAACAAAATGGGAAAAGATCTCAATCAATCCCACAGAAGGCTAATCTTCAAAATATATTAAAAACTCAAGAAAGCAGACAGCAGAAAAATAAATAAACCAATTGAAATGTGATACAGATATAAACAGAGAATTCTCAAGAGAAGAATCTCAAATGGTTGAAGTACACTCAAAGAAATGTTTAACATCTTTAGATATGAGGTAAATGCAAAACAATACAACACTGAGATTCTAACTTATACCTGTCAGAATGGTTAAGATAAAAAACCACACATGACAGCTTATGCTGCAGAGGATGTAGAGCAAGGGGAGAACTCCTCTACTGCTCTTGGGAGTGCAAACTTTTACAGTCACTTTGTAAATCAATATGGCAGATTCTCATAAAACTAGGAATCTATTTCTCTCAATAACCAGTTACAGAACTCTTGGGCATATGCCAAAATAAATCTCCAACATATCACAAGTATATTTGCTCGACTACCTTCATAGCAACTTTATTCATAATAGTTCAATAGAAAAACAGATAAAGAAAATGTGGTACATTTACACAATAGAGAATAATTCAGCTGTTATAAAAAATGACATTTGGAAAGTTGCTGACTGGGATGAAATTAGTAAAAATCATCCTGAGTGAAGTAACCTAGACACAGAAAAGTAAATGTGGTATATACTTACTAAAACATGAATATTAGCTCTAAAGTGTAACCATGCTATAACCCACAGACCCAGAGTAGCTAATTATAAAGGAGAGGTCAAGGGTGGTTCATGAATCTCACTGTGAAGGGGGAATATAATGAACATTACCAGTGGGTATGGGGGAGGGACTTGAAAGGGGGAATATGGATATGAAAAGGAGAGCTCAGATGTAGGAGGAATGGAATAAGATAGTATTGGGAGAGGCAGCTAGAATTCGGGGAAATTTCTGGGATGAGCTAGAAACCTAGAACCATGAAAACACCCAGGAATCTATGAGGGACCCTCACAAGGGCTAAGAGTACTGGAGAATATAGACCTTGAATTAGCCATCTCATTTAACCATCTAATTTAAGGCAAGATTTTCAGTAAAGAAACTTGCATATCAGGGCTGGAGAGATGGCTCAGAGGTTAAGAGCATTACCTGCTCTTCCAAAGGTCCTGAGTTCAATTTCCAGCAACCACATGGTTGCTCAAAACCATCTGTAATGGGGTCTGGTGCCCTCTTGTGGCCTGTAGGCAGATACACAGATAGAAAGTTGTATATATAATAAGTAAATAAATATTTTTTAAAAAAGAAACTTGCACATCAACCAACCACAAAACTTTCAGCCTACAAATTGTCTTGCCTACAGGATGTGCTGGGGAAAAGATGGCACAGAAAATTTTGGAGTGATGAACTATTGTCTGGCACAGGTGGAGACCCATATCCTTAGATGGAATTTTCTATGCAGAGCCTGGGCTTAGAGGCAGAATACACCAGAGATCAAGTATAGAATTAAATATAAATGGCAAAAATAAATGACTCCTAATAATGCCCTGCTACAGTCATAGATTGCTGCCTAGACCATCTATCGTCAGAGAGGCTTCTCCCAGAAAATGATGGAAACTTACAGAGAACCACAGTCAAACATAAGCAGAGCTCAATGATTCCTGTGGAAGATGGTAAAGAAGGATTATATGAGTCGGTGGGAAGAAAGACACCACAAGAAAACCAATAGAGCCAATTAACCTGGGCTCAAAGGGACTCTCAGAGATGGAAACAACAACCAGGGATCCTGCATGGGACAAAGCTAGGTCATTTGTATACATGTTATAACTGTGTAAATTGGTCTTCTGTGAGATTTCTAACAGTGAAAGCAGGGACTGTCTCAGACACTGGTTCCTTGTTTACCAGATTGCCTCACCCAGCCTTAATAGAAGAAAACAGTTCTAGCATTACTGAAAATTAACATACCATGGCTGTCTGATACCCATGGGATAGATGCCTGTATCTGAAAGAAACAGAAGAGAAGAAATAGTAGACAGGGGAGGGGGAATTTGGATAAAGAACTTGCAGGAAAAGAAGTGAAACTTTTGTTGGGATATAGAAACAAAAAAATAAAAAAGTATAAACATGATAAAAATGTCAGGAGGATATGAACAAAAGCCAGAGTAAATACTGAGATAATGAGGTTGAATGAAATAATGTTAACAATTTAAGATATGAAAACATAATTTAGCTAAATGATAGCTTGTAAAAAAAGAGCCAAAGGGGAAAAATATGTGAAATGAACATTTCAAAATTCACCCAAACTTTCCTATCCTTCTGCAACCTGGAACTCTGAAACACAGCTTGCTACAATACTGAGAAGACCAAGATCTTGCTACAACACTGAGGGGACCAAATGAGAGGACCAAGAGAGCAGGCATAGAGAGTCCTCAGTGGGTCCCTGAGACACAGACATTGACAGTACAGAGCAGACCAAGAACAATTCCCAAAGTCTCAGACAGACACTGCAATGATTGGACAATGTTGCAAAGATACTGCCATCCTGTGGGACAATGGACTGTACCCTGTCAAATGTATTTTAATAAAATCCTGATTGGCTAGTAACTAAACAATAAGTATAGGCAGAGAAACTAGCCAGAAAATAGAGGCAGAGCAAGGAGAACAGGAACATTTTGGGAGAGGAAAGCATCAGTCTGCAGTCAACACAGAGGAACTCAGACACAGAAAAAGCAAGATATGACTGCCACACCAAAAAAGGTACCAAGTTGCATGGCTAACACAGACAAGTATTATGGGTTAATATAAGTTAAAAATTTAATAATAAGCCTGAGCTACTAGATCAACCAGTTTATGATTAATGTAGACATCTGTGTGTTTATTTGGGACTAACTGGCTGTGGGACTGGGTGAAACAGAAACCTCAGTCAACATTGCAGTCCTCATTTGAAGAAAGAGATGCACAGGAACCAATTCAAATATTCATGTAACCTAAAAAGCAACAGGGTAACACCATAACGCAGTGGTCACACAACAGGAATACTTGATCAAACTAAGCCAGAAGAAGCAGAAGAAAATGACTTTAATCATAAGTTTATGTAGATGATGGAGACTTTTAAAGAGGAAATGAAAAACTTTCTTAAAGAACTGAAGGAAAAGACAAACAAAAAATTGGAAGAAATTAATAAATCCTTCAAAGAACCCTAAGAAAACAATTAAAAAAAACAATTAAACAGGTTAGGCAAACAGTTCAAGACTTGAAGACTGAAATAGATGCAATAAAGAAAACACAAACCAAGGGAATTATGGATATGGAAAATCTTGGTAAAATAACACACACTTCAAGGGCAAGTATAATCAACACAATATAAGAGATAGAAGAAAGTATCTCAGTTGCTAAAGATATTATAGAGGAAAGAGATTCATTGGTCAAATAAAACATTAAATCCAATAGATTCTTAACACAAAACATCCAGGAAATCTGTAACACCGTGAAATGACCTAACCTAAGAATACTAGGGATAGAAGATTGAGAAGAACTTGAGCTCAAAGGCACAGAAAATATATTTAACAAAATCATAGAAGAAAACTTTTCTAACCTAAAGGAGGATATACCTATGAAGGTACAAGAGGCTAACAGAACATCAAATAAACTGGATTAAAAGAAATTCCCTTGTCATATAATAATCAAAATGCAAAAAATACAGAATAAAGAAAGAATACTAAGAACTGAAAAAGGTCAAGTAACAAAAAAGAGACCTAGCAGAATTATACCTTACTTCTAACTGAAAACTACAAAAGCCAGAAGGCTCTGGGCAGATGTGCTGCAGACAATAAGAGACCATGGATGGAAGCCCTGATTACCATACTCAGCAAAATTTTCAATCACCATTGATGGAAAAGACAAGATATTCCTAGATAAAGTACTAGAAAGAAAACCACAACCCAAGGAAGTCAACTGGAACCACAAAAGCACAGGCAACATAAAACCTCAAACCAGCAAAACCCAAAAAAGAAAAACACACAAGCACTACTACCAAAAAATAACAGGAATTAACAACCACTGGTCATTCATATCTCTTACTATCAATGAACTCAAATCACCTATAAAATGATACAGGCTAAGAGAATTGATACAAAAACAGGATCCAGCCCTCTGCTGTATATAAGAAATACACCTCAACCTCAAAGACAGACATTACCTCAAAGTGAAGGTTTGGGAAAAGATTCTCTAATCAAATGAGCCTAAGAAACAAGTTGGTGTAGTTTTCCTAATATTTAACAAAATAAATTTCAAATTAAAATCAATCAGAAGAAATGGAGAAGAACACATTATACTCATGACAGGAACAATCCTTCAAGATGAAGTCTCAATCTTGAACATTTATGTCCTCCATACAAGAGCACCCACATATATAAAAGAAACATCACTAAAACTTAAATCATACATCAAACCCCACACACTAATAGTAGGAGACATCAACACTCCACTATCGGCAATGGACAGATAAAGCAGACAGAAAATTAACAAAGAAAAAAATAGGACTAACAGATGTTATGAATAAAATGGATGAAGTAGAAATTTATAGAACATTCCAGCAAAACACAAAAGAATACACTTTCTTCTCAGCATCTCATGGAACCTTCTCTAAAATTGACCACATACTTGGTAACAAAGCAAACCTCCACAGATACAAAAAATTGGAGCAACCCCCTGTGTCTTATTGGATCACCAAGGTATAAAGTTAAAATTTAACAATAGCACTACTCTCAGAAAGCCTACAAACACATGGAAATTTAACAGTGAACAATTGAACCACCTGTGGGACAATTAAGAAAGAAATAACAAAAGAAGGAATGAAAGAAAGAAAAAAAGAAAGAAAGAAAAGAAGGAAGGAAAGAGAAAGGAAAAGAGAGAAAGAGATAAGGAAAGAAAGAAAATAAGAAAAAAAAGAAAGTAGGAAGGAAAGTAAGAAAATAAAGAGTTCCTAGAATTCAATGAAAATGAAGGCACAATGTTCCCAAACCTATGGGACAGTATGAAATCAGTGCTAAGAGGAAAGTTCATAGCACTAAGTACCCACATAAAGAAAACTGAGAAAGCTTATATCAGTGACTTAACACCACAACTGAAACCTCTAGAAGACAACAGCAGATGTACTCAGAAGGAGTAGAAGAGAAGACACAATCAAATAGAGGGCTGAAATAAACAAAAAATAGAAACAAAGAAAACAATACAAAAATCAATGAAACAAAGAGGTTTTTCTTTGAGAAAATCAACAAGATAGACAAACCCTTATCTAAACTATCAAAAGGCAGAAAGAGAACATACAAATTAACAAAATCAGAAATGAAAACAGGGGATAATAACAGACACTGAGGAAATTCAGAGAATTATAAGGTCATACTACAAAAAATATATTCTATGAAACTGTAAAGCATAAAAGAAACAGACAATTTTCTAACATACCATATACCAAAATTAAATCAAGACCAGGTAAACAATTTAAATAGACCTATAAACTGCAAGGAAATAGAAGCTGTCATCAAAAACCTCCCAACCAAAAAGAGCCCAAAACTAGATGGATTTAGTGCAAAATTCTACCAGAACTTCAAAGAAGAGCTAATACTTATACTCCTCAAAGTATTCAACATAATAGAAACAAAAGGAACATTGCCAAACTCCTTTTTTATGAGGCTGCAATTACCCTGATACCAAAACTGCATTAAGATTCAACCAAGAAAGACAATACAATAGAAGACAATGGACATGGATTTATTTTATTGTCTTAGAGACTCATGAACATGGATACGAAAATACTCAATAAAATACTGGCAAACCAAATCTAATAACACATCAAACAATCATAATACATAATCACACAGACTTCATCCCAGAAACACAAGAATGGTTCAAGTTATAAAAATCTATCAATGTAATGCACAATATAAATTAATAGAAGGAAAAAAACATATGGTTATTAGATGCTGAAATAGCATTTGACAAAATCCAACATCCCTTGATGATAAAAGTCTTGGAGAGATCAGTGATACAAGAACATATATAAACATCACAAAAGCAATATATAGCAATCTTACAACCAACATCAAGTTAAATGGAGAGAAACTCAAAGTGATTCCACTAAAATCAGGAACAAGATAAGGTTGTCCACTCTCTCCTTGTCTCTTCAACACAGTTCTCGAAGTTCTGGCTATAGCAATAAGACAGCAAAAGTAGATCAAGGGGATTCAAATTGAAAATGACAAAGTCAATTTTTGTTATTTGCAGATGATATAAGTGACCCCAAATTTTCACTTGGGTACTCCAACAGCTTACAAATACTTCAGTAATGTGGCAGGATGCAAGAACAACTCAAAATAAGTAGCCCTCCTATATACAAATGATGAAAAAGCTGAGAAAAAAAAGAGAAACATTGTTTTTCAAAATAGCCACAAAAACATAAAATATCTTGGGATAACACTAACCAAAAAAGTAAAAGATGTATTGGACAAGAACTATAACTCTTTGAAGAAAGAAATATAAGAAGATACCAGAAGATGGAAATATATCCTATGTACTTGGATAGGGAGGATTAACATAATAAAAATAGCAATCCTACTGAAAGCAATCTATAGATTCAATGCCATCCCCATCAAAATCACAACACAATTTATCACAGACCTTGAAAGAACAATAATCAACATCATATGGAAAAACAAAAACTCAACATAGCCAAAATAATCCTGTACAATAATGGAACTTCTGGAGGCAGCACCATTTTGTCATCATCCTCTATTACAGAGCTAAAGTAATGAAAACAGCTTGGTACTGGCATAAAAACAGTGAGGCTTACCAACAGAATCAAATCAAAGACCACACACCTTTGAACACATGATTTTTGACAAAGAATCTAAAATTATACAATGGATAAAAGAATGAATTTTCAACAAATGGTGTTGGCATAACTGTATGTCATTATGTAGATAAATAAAAATAGATCCATATCTATCCCTGTACAAAACTCAAGTGAAAATGCATTAAAGACCTCAAAATAAATCTTATGACACTCAGCCTGATAAAATAGTAAGTGCAAAGTAGATTTCACTGCTTGGGTACAGGAGACCACTTCCTAAATATAACCCCATTATCACAGACACAGACAATACATAAATGGGACCTCCAGAAACTGTGAAAATCCTGTAAAACAAAAGACACAGTCAATAATATAAAAAGGCAGCCTACTATCCTTCTTGGGCTCTCTGCAGGGCCTCTACTCCCTGCATACTGCCTCTTTCTTCTTAGCCCACCCAGCTTCCATCCAGAACCCAGAACCCTCCCCACTTCAGCCCCACGGCCCTTTTTTGGCACATAATATCACCCAGCCCAGACAGGGCCCGAAT
>NC_022026.1:30748170-30749512 GCF_000317375.1 Microtus ochrogaster
TTTTTTTTCTCCTTTTCTCAATAATAAAAAAGTTACCTCAAAATAAATAATAAATAAAAACAGGCTCTTTCAGTTTAAAAAAAAAAGGCAGCCTAATGAATGGGAAAAGATCTTCACCAACCCCACATTAGATAAGTTCTTACTTATCTATAAACTATATAAAGAACTAAAGAAATTAGACATTAAAATTTTAAATAAACCAATTAAAAATGGGGTGCAGAACTAAACAGAGAATTCTCAACAGAAGAATTTGTGAATGGCCAAAATACACATAAGGAAATCTTCAACATCCTTAGCCGTCAGGATATTAAAACAACTCTAAGATACCATCTTACAAATGTGAGAATGGTTAAGATAAAATACACCAATGATAGCTTATGCTGGAAAGGATGATGAGTAAGGATAATACTCATCCATTGCTTGTGGGGATGCAAACTTACACAATCACTTTCGAAAGCAGTATGGCAGTTTCTCAGAAAATTGAGAACCTGTGGAATCCTTCCATGTGAATGTGGTTTGATGGTCCAAGACCCCACAAAAGGTCACTGTGAACACCCCCAAGAATTACTTCACCCAACAAAAAGCAGGAAACAGTTTGGGGAATATTATGCCCATATTTCTAATATTGTTTTTAAAATTTTGTTTATATTTATAGGGGGATATACTATAGAAATTTGCATTGGTATGCATCTTGATTTATTGATACAAATTTAAGATCAATTTGTTATACTGCATATGTATATTTCTGATTCTGATTAAGGCATTGTGTTTGTCCATATCATTTAAAAATGTAATTAAAAAATATAGGTTATATTATCCAGGTTTGTAATCATGTTAGTTAGATTTTCTAGATATACAGAGATGTATTTCAGATGGATAGACATTCTTCAAATCTTTCAAAGACTATAGAATATGGCATTTAAAATATTTAAGAACTTAGGACTTTTCATGACAGTAAGATACATCTCTTCCTGGCAGCACTAAGCTACTTCAAGTGGAAGGTGGGCAACAAAGAGGCTCCTTATGACATTGATTAGCCGTTTGGGTAAAAACTGCTCTTGCCTGGAGTGTTTGATGCTATGATGTATGAACTGGATATTTAGGACCCAAAGAGAAATGACTGCTGAACTTGCCTAAAGTTGAAATGGTCTTTGTGATTCCTACTATATGAAAGAGCCTGCCAGACATTCTACAAGACACAGAAGAATGCAACGATGGGCTTTGTCTTTATAAGTCAGAATAGAGCTTCAAATTTCCTTCCTTGTGGAAAAGCCTCCCGGATACTAGGGACCTATAGGCTGAGGATGGATGCCATAATGGTACAGAAGAAATTTGGGTGACT
>NC_022026.1:30749892-30753055 GCF_000317375.1 Microtus ochrogaster
GCAGAGTCAGGTGAAGTCATATAGCTCTGCCAAAGACAGATTCATAGCTGCAATATCTGTCCTGTTAAAATATGTTTACTGGTAATCAGTGGCAGGACTATCACTGGTCAGAATACATTTTCTGTGTGGGTTTTACAGGCATGAGCTGTCAGGAACAAATAAGTGGCCTTCCCAGTCCTGAATATGTATATATCACATACATAGGTTTAACAGATGCTAGATTGCTTTTGTTTTCATAAAATTAAGAAAGCAGGATTCCAGGATCTGGCTATGATAAACAATGTTGCTATGAACATAGTTGAGTACATGACCTTGTGGCATATTTGAGCATCTTTTGAATATATACCCAAAATTGGGATTACTAGAAACAATCTAAATGCCCCTTGACTGAAAAATGGATAAAGAAAATGTGGTACATTTACACAGTAGAGTACTATACAGCAGAAAAAATAACATCTTGAATTTTGCATGGAAATAGATAGAGCTATAAAATATCATTTTGAGTGAGATAACCAAGACACATAAAGAAAATTATCACATGTACTCACGCATAAGTGGTTTTTAAACATAAAGCAAAGAAAAACAGCCTAAAAAATCATAATCCCAAAGAACTTAGACAACAAAAATCACACTAAGAGAGACATACATAGGAAGTATAGAAATTTACATGGGAAGTATAGAAAGACAAGATTTTCTAAGTAAATTGGGAGCATGGGGACCTTGGGGGAGGATTAAAGGGGAGGAAAGAGGCAAGGAGGGGAGCAGAGAAAAATGTAGAGCTCAATAAAAAGCAACAAAAAAGAAAGGAGGATTATTCATTTTTATTTTTAATTTTTTCTTATTAATGAGTTAAATTATCTTATTTTTAGTCTTATTGCTTTCCTATTTCAACTGGATAAAATACAAAAATTACAAATTATTCATTGCTTAGGAAAAGAGTCTTGTATGTTCTGAGGCATATAGTGCTCATGCCTAATGTGAAAACCATGCACTTAAAATATAAATATTTTTATAATAAAATGGTAACCTTTCTATGTTAAAGTTTTCAAAATGAATGCTGTACTTAAATCTCCTAAAAAAGGAAAAGAAGAAGGAAAAATAAAAATTAAAAATGTAAACAACATATTTAATCAAAATTTTGATCATTAAACTGAAACAAGAGCAATAGAGAATATCAGGTTTTGATCACAAGGTGTAAATATTTAATCATTGGATCGATCAATCAAGCAAGATTTCAAATAAATAAAAACAAAAAAGAATAAAGAATGAAAAACTCTGGGACAATTTAAAAAGACCAAATCTAGAAATAATAGGTATAAAAAGACAAAAAGAAACCCAGGTCAAAAGCAAAGAATGTTTTTTCAACAATACAGTAGAGGAAAGTTTCCCTACACTAAAGAAAAAAACGTCAATTGATGTCCAAGAGTCATATAGAGGATCAAATTGTCATGATTAGAAATGAAAATCTTTGCATTGTATGATAGCAAAAACACTAAATGTACAAAACAAAGTATAATGAAATTAATAAGATAGAATAATCAAGTCACATACAAGACAATTGTCTGTATTCTGTCAATTATATTTTAAATAAATGCTAATTTGTCAGAAGCCAGGCAGGAAGTATAGGCGGGATAACAAGACAGGAAGTAGAGGTAGGTCAAGGAGAACAGGAGAATTCTGACAAAAAGGAAGCCCATTCCTCTGCAGTTGTGACCCCACCACTGAAGAATCAAGATGTGACTGCCTCGCTGAATAAGGTACTGAGCCACGTTGCTAGCATAGACAAGAATAATGGGCTAATATAAGTTATAAAAGTTAATTAGAAACCTGAGCTAAGGGCCAATCAGTTTATAACTAATGTAGACATCTGTGTGATTTCTTTGGGACTTAATGATTGCAGGATCCAGGCAGTACAGAAACCCCCAACAACAAATGGCTCACATGTGATCACCTGCATCCACATATATCTTGGGAGAGCTTGGGAAGTAATTCTAGACAAAAAACAATAGAGTTAAGCACAGCTGTATTGATAGCAGCATTTTCTCAGATGGGTCTGCTTGCTAGAGGCAAATGTGTCTCATTTAAGAGAGGCTTTCTGACTCAGCTTTAGCTGTAAAACATTGTAACATTGTGGCTCTTTTAAGAGGTCCTGCCACAAAACACTT
Source organism: Microtus ochrogaster (assembly GCF_000317375.1). Taxonomy (NCBI): domain Eukaryota; kingdom Metazoa; phylum Chordata; class Mammalia; order Rodentia; family Cricetidae; genus Microtus; species Microtus ochrogaster. The sequence goes on from NC_022026.1 coordinate 30,752,058, forward strand.
AAATGGTATTGATGGAAAACTGAGTGCATGCATTTTTGGTTTTCAGCCATAGCATGGAAAAAGCTGCACTGTTTTAAAATTCTGTCTTTCTGAGCCATCCTGCCAGCACAAACTTTGACTCTTTCAGGGAGGAGGTTTGGCTACAGATCATTTGAGTGTGGTTTGTGATCAGACTGATGCAGCTTGCTTGGTGGCAGGGACCTTAAAATGCCGTAGAGTTGTGGCAATAAACATGGCTACAGCCAGTACCTCTACCATGAACCTGAAATCTCAGAAAGCTAAGAAATGGGCTGGACCCAGCCATCAAAGCCATGACTTTAATCATCTCCATATTGTTTGACAAATTAAAGACTTGCGTGATCAGAAAAAGAGAGAGATACAGTAAAGATAGATCCAAAGACAAAAAAAAACCTAAATGGTTTACAGTGCATTAAAAATAAATGCAGGCTAGGAAGAGAAAAGAAAAAGGTTAAAGTCCTTAAAAAGAGAGTAGTTGGGTATGGTGGCACACACCTTTAATCCCAACACTTGGAAATCAGAGGCAGGCAGACTTCTGTGAGTTCAAGGTGTGGTAGCATTTACCTTTAATTCCATCACTTGGGAGGCAGACACAGGCAGATCTCTGTTAGTTCAAGGACAGCCTTGTCTACAGAGGGAATTCCAGGAGAGCCAATAATACACGGAGAACCTGTCTCAAAAAGCCAAAAATTAAAAGTAAAAATAAAAGAAATAGAGATTAACATAAAGCCACATAAAGATAAGAAACTACACAGTCTGAATACTGTACATTATTATGTTCTCTTTGAATTGTTGAATTCTGAAGAGCAACAGCTGCTAAAACATATTTGTTTATAAATACTGCTGAATTAATCCAAAATAGGTATATTGAAAATGCCTTGACTTCAAAATTGAAGTCAAAAGATATTTACTTTTTTTGTTTTGTTTTTTTTTCTTTTTTTTAAATTTATTTATTTATTAAGGATTTCTGCCTCCTCCCC
>NC_022026.1:30753480-30759329 GCF_000317375.1 Microtus ochrogaster
AGGCATCCTCCTGAATATTAACCTTCATCAGGCGATGAAAGGAGACAGAGACCCACATTGGAGCACCGGACAGAAATCTCAAGGTCCAAATCAAAAGATATTTACTTTGAAGAAGAGGTTTTGCTTTTGTTTCCACAGGAAATGAGAGGTTGTGGATTCATTCTGAGTTAAGATAAATCATTCATTAAGAAAATTACTTATAGCAAATGCTACCAGTTATTTGTGATATGGGTGACAATAATTCACTGCTGGTAGGACTGCAAACTGGTGCAGTATCTATAGAAATCAGTGTGAAACATACACCCAAAGCTAAATGTACAACTATTATATGATCCAGGATATGACTTCTAGGTATATACCCAAAAGACTCCAGGATGTCCTACTCTACAGATACCTATTTGTTTCTATTCACTGCTGTTTTATTCACAATGGCCAGAAAATGTAAACAGCCTAGATGTTTATCAACTAATAATGGATAAAATTTTGATAGATTTGAACAAGAGGATATTTGAATATTATGAAAATTCAGATAACATTTACATGTAAATGGATAGAGATGAAAACATTCATTCTGAATGAGTTAACACAGCACCAGAAAGAAAAGAACAACATCGTTCATCTCATCTGTGGATGTTTGCTTTGAATCTCTTGGTATGTATGATTAGGGTAAAAATTAGTAAAAGTCTGTAAGGAATGAATTCCAAGTAAGGGGAGACAAAATACACTAAAAATGATTAAATTACAGAGAAATAAATGGGATAGGAAGAGTTAAATTAAGTTGTTAGAGGGGAGGGCAGGTTAGGTAAATGAGCATAGGGAGGGGTAAAAAACACAAAAGATTTTGAAAAGGCCTATTTGGAATTTCCTATTTTAGAAGCTCCCTGAATTTTAAACATATGTATGCATTTATAAAACTTTAAATTGAGTTACCCTACAATGAGAAGACAATGACTCTCCTAGAAACATCATACTATCAAATGTAAAACACAACAAAAGGAACAGATTAACTTTTTGTTTGTTGGTCAGTGAAGTGCTACACATCCTTTAACATAACTGGTTATTGCCATTGCTCCTGTTTACCCTTAGGAAATGGTGCTGAGACACACACATGAAGGTCAAAGAACAGGAAGAAATTAAGCTGATAAAATTCAACCCTATTTCCTAACTTCCACAGTGTTGGAAGGTGCTAAAGAAGGTACAGAAGGCAGAATGCAGTCTTTGATAATACTTCACTGTGAAAAGATTTATAGCTGCAATAACTGTCCTGATAAAATATGTTCAGTGGTTATCAGTGGCAGGACCATCACTGGAGCAACCAACTATAATTTTTATAAGTTTAAAATTCTGTCTCAAAAGATAAAATCCATATCTGGTATCATTTTTTGCAAAGAACCTAAAAAGTTTATAGGCCACAGTGGAAAAATACAAATACAACTTGGATAAAAGGATATATTGCTAAACCACATATTAATGATTTGTTGTTCAATGCATCTCTTAACTCTAACCTAATGACTTTCTATATGCAGTGCATCCTGATTATCATGAAGACCCACAACTGACCAATGTGCATCAAAGAAGAGACTGAAGAATGCTCAGCCCTCAGTTGAATACATATTTATTATACTATACTTTTTCAAAGGCTCAAGCATTATTGTGAATAAAAGAGGTAAAAAAAGTATGATATCCAAGGTGATGGATGCATATAATGTAACATTTCTTGGGACACAGCAGGGCAGCTTCACATGTGAACTCACAGGATTTGTGACAGCATGCACAAAACATAGAAAAGCTCAAACCAGACCATATGTCTGCATTGAAAGGGGAGTTTCACAAGTAATCCTATTTCTAGCCTTATATTTTACAATTGTTAGCTGTTGGAAGAGGAAGAAATTTTTACTAAGAGTGTAAACTGAAAAATCTCCATGAAAGTCCACATATTAAGAAATATTTGGGCAGCACAAGTTAGTATTAAAGAATTAAAGATTGGTCACAAATTTGGGTGTGTACAGATGGAGGGTATATCTGGCATGAATGATTCAGAGATTAAATATTATTGAAATATGCTGCATAAAATGCTTGAAGCTTTTTTAAAAACAGGAAAAAATAAAAGTAGTTGAATTTGAACCTGAGAACAATTTAGTAATAGTCTTTCTCCATGGTTTCTGCTTGTCTCTTGAGTTCCTTACATTAATTCCTTAAGTGACCATTACCTGAAAGCATAAACTGACATAAAATCTTTTGTAGCCCAAACAACTTTTGATCCTAGTGTTTACAGCAGAACAGAAAATCAAACTTAAGTAAAAATTTGAGGTCTATATTTTTCATGGAAACAGAATAATAAAGAAAATATTAAAAAGGAATTATATAATGAGCATACATACTTTAGAGGTGTCTTAAATACTGACTATATGACCAATTTTCTAATATGACAGATGACTTGAATGTACAGTGTCAATGACTGCTAACAACTCAACATACTTATAGCACAAGCAATGGACTAGACTTTAAGTTAGGAAAGAATTACACAAGAATATGAATTTTTAAAAATAAAATTAAAAAGGAGAATAGAGAAAAGAAGACAAAAGTAGATAAACTTATCAAAATAGAGTTAATATTTTAAAAAATAGAAACAGCTAATTTAATTTAAAAAAACTATATTTGAAGCAAATTCATTGCAACTAATTCTCAGTATATACATTTTCATACTAGAATATGTGTATAAAGTTAATATGCCAAGGACAGAGTAAATCCTCTATAGATACCTAAAAAGGAACAATGAAAAAAGGGACTTACCAGAGTAGTCTCAGATGTCACTGATGCCTTGTTTCCATTAAGGTAAGCCACACAAACTTAAATATTGAGAGAAGGTCTCACTTCACAAGGAAAAAGGAAACCATGTTATTTATAATCTAGTTCTAGGATGGGCCGTAAATAGGATTTTATAGTTTAACAAAAACTGAAGAGAATTTTTTTCATAAGTGTAAATAAATTATTCTGAGATTAGCATAATAAGGACAAATGGTATAAAAGAGCAAAGATAGAATGAAAAGCACATAAAGGAGAGCTACAAAAAGTTTTTTATAGTTACATTAGAGAAAAAGATAAAAATTACTTAGAAGAAATTAAAAATTACCTCAAAATTATAAATAGAACTCTTAAGTCACAGAAATTATATTTTCTAATAAAAATATTAGAAATATATATAATGTAACATGAAAGGATAAAGTATCAGACCAGCCTAAACTAGCCCATACTGAGGCTGAAAGGTTACCATGGGAATAGAATACAAAGGCATCACTGAGGTCACAGTGCTTTAGCTAACCAAGATGGCTACTTCTGCATACAAGGATCACAAAGTCTAGTGCATAGATATTAAAAAGAGAAACTGATATAAAATTAAAGATGAAAAAAAAACTTAAAGATAAAATTATATATCCAAAAATTAGATTATTAAAATACAAAACATGTTATGAGGAAAGGGCTTACAAAAAAACTATTTAAAGACATTAATTTTCAGTTGTGAAAGATATGGAAAATTTTACCAATGTAATTGCAATGGAAAAAGTAAGATTCAAAAAGGTATAAATGGTATTCCTCCAGCCTACAGGAATACTAATAAAGGAATTGTAGTAGGAGGAGCTGTGGGGCTGTGTCCCCAGCACCCCAGCCACCTGGCTAGCTTATGCCCCAAAATAATTACATGGACACTGTATTCTTTTAATCACTGTTTGCCCATTTCTATCTAGCCTCTTTTAGGCTAACTCTCTCACCTGGGCTAGCCCATCTCTAATAATCTGCTGTAGCCCACAAGGTGGCTTACCAGGGAGATTCTAGCCTATGTCCATCCTGGGAGAGAGCTTCATCACATGCATCTCGGAAAGCAGAGCTATCCCTGCGTCAGCCCAGGAGAGGGGAGCATGGCATCTCTGCTCCAGAGTGCAGAGCTGTCAAGACTAAGCTCACTTCCTCTTCCTCCCAGCATTCTGCTCTGTTTACTCCTCCCACCTATGTTTTAACCTATCAGGGCAAGCAGCTTCTTTATTTAATTAACCAATGACCTTCCTCCATCAAGGAATGACAAATTTCCACTAAAATTTCTGAAATTTGTTAATAAAGCTAAAACTGGATCCCTAGCTACTTAAAGCTTCATGGATGTTAAAAGCCAGTAGTGATATGAGATGTTCTTTTGCATATGTTTTCCTTTTATCAGTTGATGAATAAAGCTGTTTTGGTCAATGCCTTAGCAGGATAAAGTCAGGAAGGAAAGAGAGGGAGACACCTTACAAATGTTAAAGTAGACAGATACCAGAATTTCTTGGTAGGCCACAGTCTCATAGTAATACACAGATTAATAGAAATGGGTTAATTAATGATACAAAAGCTATTTGGGAATATGTCTAAACTATTGGCCAAACAATGCTGTACTTAATATCGTTTTTCTGTGATTAGTCTGGGTGGCCAAGATTGAATGAACAGTCTCCATTTACAAAATGGCGCTAACCATCTTGGCCATGGTTCTACATAAACCTAATAAAAAGCTTTAAAAATGGGCATCTAGAGCAACAACAACTAGAACCAATTGGAGCTTCATGATAGCGGCATTTTTTTTTCAGATAGTCTCTGTTTGCTGTTTGCAAGCAGAGGTATGGTTCCTTTAAGACAAGACTTCCCAACTCAGCATTAGCAATAAAACCTGATAGGCTTCTTTAAGAAATGGCAGCCTGGTTCATGCTGTCGCATGAACTCTGGCTCTTTTTGCAGGTCTTACAATTAAATGGGGTTCATGTGCAGCATGGTACTAGTTGCTTAATGTTGATATAGACCCACTGCAGCCCTGGAACTGGAGCAATGAGCATGGCTAACAGAGATGGTAAACATATTTTCGCCATGATGGATGAGGCTGAGCCAACAGGCAGGGCCCTGGAGTTAGTCATAGCCACACATACTTAGCATTAAACAAAAGCATCCCTGGTAAGGAAATGATTGCAGATGCATAAATACAATTTAGACCAAGATAAACTTTTGAATGGATCATAGTTTATTTTTTTTAAATAATAGGATTAGGAGACAGGAAAATAACCGTATAGAAAGGAAACAGTCAGATGTTGGTGGAGGGAGCCCCTTGTTGGTTCCCCACTACCCAGTTAGTTTAGACCCGAAAAAAACACACAGAAACTGTATTAATTAAATCACTACTTGACCCATTAGCTCTAACTTCTTATTGGCTAACTCATACATCTTAATTTAACCAATTTCTATTAATCTGTATATTGTTATGTGGCAGTGGCTTACTGGAAAAGTTTCAGCAGAGCTGACTCTGGCAGTGGCTCCAATGTTTCTCCTCTGAATCTGCCCTTCTTTGTTCCCAGCATTCAGCCTAGCTTTCCCTGCCTACCTAAGTTCTGCCTTGCTATAGGTCCAAATAAGGTTCTTTATTCATTAATGGTAATCACAGAGCACAGAATGGACTCCCACATCACCCCCTTCTTTCTGTTTAAATAAAAAGAAAGTTTGCATCCCCATCAGCAATGGATGAGTGTGCCCCTTACTCCACAACCTCTCCAGCAAAGGCTATCATTAGTGTTTTTGATTTTACCCATTCTGACAGGTGTAAGATGGTATCTCAAAGTTGTTTTAATTTGCATTTTCTTGATCACCAAGGAGGTTGAGCATGACCTTAAGTGTCTTTTGGCCATTTGAATTTCTTCTGCTGAGAATTCTCTGTTTAGTTCAGTGCCCCATTTTTTAATTGGGTTCATTAGCATTTTAATGTCTAGTTTCTTGAGTTCTTTATATATTTTAGAGATCAGACCTTTGTCTGTTGGAGGGTTGGTTCTCCCAGTCAGTGG
>NC_022026.1:30759854-30760889 GCF_000317375.1 Microtus ochrogaster
TCTTCTATCTATCTCTTGCTTTAATTGGTTAATTAATAAAGAAAACTTCTTGGCCTGATAGGTCAGAACATAGGTAGGCATGAAAGACAGAACAGAATGCTGGGAGAAAGAAGGCAGTGAGGCAGATGCGATTAAGCTCCAACCAGAGACAGACAGAAGCTAGAACCTTTCCCAGTAAGCCACCACCTCGTGATGCTACACAGATTACTAGAAATGGGATAAGCAAGATATGAGAGTTAAACAAGAAGAGGCTAGATATAATGAGCCAGGCAGTGTTTAAAAGAATACAGTTTGTGTGTTGTTATTTCAGGTGTAAAGCCAGCCATGCAGGAGCCAGGTGGGACAAAAAGCAGGCCTGCTCACCTCATCACTACAAATGGCACCCAGACATGGATAACTGCATCCACAGAAAGCCTGAAAAAGCTTGGGAAATAATAGAGTAAAGCATGTTTTCTTGGTAGCAGCAATTTCTCGGGTCTGCTGCTTGCTAGAGGCAAGCAAGTGCTCTCATCTAAGGAGGGTTCCTGACTCAGCTTTAGCTGCAAAACTCTGCAGCTCTTTTAAGAGGTACTGCCACAAAACACTTAAATGGTGTTGATGAAAAGCTGAATGCATGCTTTTCAGTTTTTAGCCATAGCAGGAAAGAAGCTGTGCTGTTGTAAAATGCCAGATTTCTGGGCCATCCTGCCAGGGCAAACTCTGACTTTTCAGGCAGGAAGTCCAACTGAGTGTGGTCTGTGAGCAGAATGTTGCAGCTTACTTGCTGGCAGGGACCTTGAAACACTAGAGTTGTGGCAATGAACACTGCTCTGGCCAGTACCTCAGACACAATGCTGAATTCACAGAAAGCTAAGCAGCTGGCAAAGCCATGGCTTTAATCCTATTCATATTGTTCAGTAATTTAAAGGCTCATGTGTTCAGAAAAAGAGAGATATACAGTAAAGAGAGATTCAAAGACACAGAAAACCTCAAAATGGTTGACAGTGTGTTAAAAATATTTTGCAGGCTAAAGCTTAAAGTTCTTTAAAGTAAAAA
>NC_022026.1:30761992-30763398 GCF_000317375.1 Microtus ochrogaster
ATAATAGTCAAGCTTTTAGTCATGTTAGTTAGATTTTCTAGATATGCACAGATATATTTCAGATAGGCATTCTTTATATGTTTCAAGACTACAGAATATGGCATTTAATGTTTTAATAATTTAGGGCTTTTCATGACAATGAGATACATCTGCTCCTGGCAGCACCAATCTACTTCAAGAGGAAGATGGGCATCGAAGAGGCTCGTTATGGAGTGTTTGATAGCCATTTGGGCAAGAAACTGCTCTTGCCTGGACTGATGCATAAACTGGACACAAAGAACCCACAGAGAGAGGACTGCTGATCTTGCCTAAAGGTGAGATGGTCTTTCGGAGTTCCTGACTCATGAAAGTGTCTGTGAGACATTCTGCTGGACACAGAAAAAAGTGACTGGACTGTCTTTGGAAATTCCTGCTTCATGGAAATTTCTGGTAAATACTATGGACCTGTAGGCTGAAGATGGATGCCCCAATGGTACAGAGAAACTTTGGGTGACTGTCCAGGTAGTGAGATGTCTCTGTCATTTCTAGAGTTTTGAAGTTGGTTATTTCTTGTTTACTTAGGTAATATTGTATACTTCTGGAGTCTTTGATGGAGTTGAAGAATAGATAGATAGTTATAGTTTTTTATTGTTATGATAGATGATAAAGTAGATATAAATATTATAACTGTAGTTTTTTTTTAGTATTCCTCTATCTTCTTGTTTATTAACATCTATTTGTTGAACAAAATCATACTTCATCCAGGTGCCATGGACTGACATTCACTCAACCTACATCATTTGGAGCCAATCATCTTTCAGTAAATAGGCAACACAGGCTTTTAGAAGTGCTCAATTATTTTTTCTTTTTCTCTAAGACTAAAAACAGGAAGGAGTAATGGATATTTTGAAATGAAAAGGCATAAACTTTTAGTTAAACAAGATGAGTACATGCCAGTATTTTTTATCATCTGTTTTCTTGATGTTAGTAATTGTGACTGGATAAAATGAAAGCTGAATAGTTTTAACGTGCATTTTTCTGATTGGCAAATTTGGTGAATATATAAGAAGCATATCTTTTAGACATTTTTATTTATTATTTTGATTATTGTGTTCATTTCCAGAGTCCATAACTGTAATTCTTGCTTGATAACTCTTTTGCTATATGTAATTTTACTATGTTAAAGTGAAAGTCTTTCTTTTTTGTTTATACAGAAAAAGGGGAAATGATGTAGGTGGGTCTTCTATCTATCTGTTGCTTTCATTGTTTAATTAATAAAAAAAACTGCTTGGCCTGATAGGTCAGAACATAGGTAGGCAGGGAAGAGAGAACAGAATGCTGGGTGGAAGAAGGCAGTGAGGCAGATGTGATTAAGCTCAGACCTAAGACAGATGCAGGCTAGAATCTTTCCCAGTAAGCCACCACCT
>NC_022026.1:30764168-30766996 GCF_000317375.1 Microtus ochrogaster
TTCCTGCATGTTTATTTAAGCAGTCCAGACAAGAGCAGGTTCTTGCCCAAATGTCTGGCAAACAAGGAGCCTCAATGATGCCCATCTATCTCATGAAGTAATTGGTGCTGCCAGGAGCAAATGTGTTTCATTGTCATGAAAAGTTCTCAATTATTAAAACATTTTAAATGTCATCCATATTATGAAGTTCTCTGAAAGATTTGAAGAATATCTATCCATCTGAAATATATCTCTGTTCAACTAGAACTTCTAACTAACATGACTAAAATGTTGACTATTATAAATGACTCTCTATTAAACTATATTTCTTAATTATACATTATATTTTAAATGAGCTACACAAATACTATTACTTAATCAAGAGCAAATATATATATATATATGCATATAACAAAATTGACCTGAAATTTGTATTAATAAAACAGGATCCATACCAATGCAAATATCTATAGCATATCTCCCTTTAAATATAAATAAACATTTATAAACTCTCACATCATAATTTAACCAATTTCATTTAATCTCTATATTGCCACATTGTAGTAGCTTACTGGCAAAGTTTCAGCGTGTCTGACTCTGGCAGTGGCTGCATTGCTTCTTCTCTGACTCTGCCTTTCTATGTTCCCAGCATTCAGTCTAGCTTTCCCTGCCTGCCTAAGTTCTGTCTTGCTATAGGACCAAAGCAGTTTCTTTATTCAATAATGGTAATCACAGCACACAAAGCGTACTTCCACATCAGTTAGAGAGTAAAGGAATAGAGATAATAAATATTAAAAAGTGAGGAAAAAGGGCCCCATAAAGATGGAAATTACATAAGGAGTCTGTATTATATATTATTGTGATTTATTTAAATTTGTTTCTGTGACTCAATCCCCTATACTTCTTGGCATTCTTGGAGGGGCTATTCTCCCTGGCTACTGCCTCTCTCTTTCTACCCCACCAAGCTTTCATCCAGAAAACCCCTCTCTTCTGCCTCCCTACCCTCTCTGGGCCCATAAAATCCCCCAGCTTAGCCTGTTTAGGCACTAGGACTGAGTCATGAGTGCAACCAGGCGGGTGGGAGTCCCTTTGTTTCAATAGCCTTACTGCAGCAAGCAAGGTGGGCCTTTTGTTTTCAAGCTACCTGCCCATCAAGGAGATCTGATCTCGGTACCAAAAGAGCCATCAGTGGGGTAAGTGAGTTCCTGACCCACAGCAGCAGCCTGGGAGATGGAGCACAGACATTCCTCATCCTCCTATACTTCCTGGCCTTCCTGAAGGGGCTATTCTCCCTAGCTACTTCATCCTCTCTTCCTATATCACCCAACTTGCATCCAAAAAAACCCTCCTTTCTTCCTCCCCTCTTAGGGCCCATAAAATCCCCCAGCTCAGCCTGTTTGGGCACTCGGACTGGGTAGTGAGCACAACCAAGCAGGCAGGAGTTCCTTGGTTTCAAGTCTGCCTGCAGAAAGGTAGGCCTTTGGTCTGTGAGCTCCATGGCCAGCAAAGAGACCTGATCCTGTAAAAGAAGATGCAAAGGGGAGCATTCAGAGGAAGAGATCGGCAGTCACCAATGCAAGAATTCCTTCAACAATCTGAAAAACAACATGAAATTACCAGAACACAGCAAACTTACAACAGGAGGACTTGAACAACTTAATCAAGAAGAAGTAGAAAAAAAATGACTTTATGAAAGTGATAGAGCCCATTAAACAGGAGGTGAAAAACTCCCTTAAAGAAATGGATGAGAAAAATAACAATAAGTTTGAAGAATTGAGTAAATCCGTAAATGATATCCTAGGAAACCAAGAAAAACACAATCACACAGATAATGAAAACAGTTCAAGACTTGAAAACTGAAATGGAGGTAAGGACACAATACAAAACCGAGGGCCAGCTGGATATAGAAAATCTAGGTAAATGAATAGAGGCTACAGAAATAAGCATGACCAACAGAATACAAAAGATAGAAGAAAGAATCTGAAGATACCATAGAGAAAATAAACACACTGATCAAAGAAAACAGCAAATCCAACAAATTCTCATCACAGAACATTCAAGAAATCAGGGACACAATAAAAAGACCAAACCTAAGAATAATAAGGGCAGAAGAAGGAGAACTACAGCTCAAAGGTGCAAAACATGTATTAAACAAAATTATAGAAGAAAACTTCCCCAACCTAAAGAAAGATATTCCTATGAACATTCAAGAAGCATACAGAACACCGAATAAACTGGATAAAAAAAATCCCCCCCCAAAAAAAAAACAAAAAAAAAAAAAAAAAAAATAAAAAAAAGAATATTAAGATCTCCAAAGGAAAAAGGTAAAGTAGCTTATAAAGGTAAACCTATCAGACTTACACTAGACTTCTCTATGGAAACCATGAAAGCCAGAAACCAACATTCTGCTGTTTACTAGAAACACACCTCAACCACAAAGACAGAAATCTACTCAGACTAAAGGGTTTGGAAAAGGTTTATCAAGCAAATGGACCTAAGAAACAAGCAGGTGTGGCCACACTAATTTGGAACAAGTTGACTTAAAACTAAAATCAGAAGAGACAGAGAGGAAAATTTTTTACTCATAACAGGAACAATTCATCAGGACAAAGTCTCAATCCTGAATATCTATGCCCCTAATATAAAAGCTACCACGTACATAAAAGAAACATTACTAGAACTCAAGGCAGTCATCAAACCAAACACACTAATAGTAGGAGAATTCAACACTCCTCTATCACCAATGGACAAGTCAATCAGACAGAAACATAACAGAGAAATAAAAGAATTAATGGAGGTAATAAATCAAATGGACTTAACAGACAACTATAGAAGATTCCACCCAAATA
>NC_022026.1:30783625-30785746 GCF_000317375.1 Microtus ochrogaster
TAATCTAAATCAACATATAAATTTTAATTGCATTTGGACATCAACATTTGAGTCTAATGGTATGTTACTTTTAAGAGGAGATTCTGATTTTGTTTTCACAGCTGATGAGACTCTATGGATTCCTTCCAGACTATTGTGCTTTATAAAACAAGACTGAACAAAAGGTCTCCATGCACCTTAAAATAATTTATCCAAAGAACACTAAGAAGTAGTTTGGAAAACTATGGTCAAATTCCACTGACGAGTGTTATAAAAGTTTATTTTTAGTTAAAAGGTTTGGTTATAATTAATTGTCACAGTCAATTTCTAGGGGAAAAAAGTGCGTATGAAATAGCGACAAATACTTTACATTGTTATCGGCTGCTAAACTAAATCAACATATATTTTTAAATGTATCCTTACTTCAAATTTGAGTCTAGGGGTGCTACTTTGGAAAAGAGGTTTGCTTTTGTTTCCACAGAAGATGAGACCCTGTGAATTCTTTCCAGACCTATGTGGTCTGAGAAAAAAAAGACCCACCATAAGATCTCTGTGAACCCCAAGATTACTTCACCCCCAAAACAAGAAGCAGATTGGAGAAAATAGTGCCCAAATTCCAATAATTGTTATTTATAAATGTCTGTATTCTTTCAAAGGAGTTGTAATAAAAAGGATATAATATAGAAATGAATATTTAGGATTGGTATAGTTCTCGGTCTATTGATAGAAATATTAGGTCAATTTTGTTTTACTCTGTATATGTATTTCTACCCTTGTTTAAGTTATTGTGTTTGTACAACTCATTTTAAAATGTAATGTATAGTTAAATATGTTGGTTAATAGTCATCTATAATAATCCAAATTTTAATCATGTTAGTTAGATTTTCTAGATGTACAGAGATATATTTCAGATGTATAGATATTCTTAAAACCTTACAAAAACATATAGAATATGGCATTTAAAAGGTTTTAAAACCTTATACTTTTATGGACAGTGAGACATATTTTTTTGTTCTGGCAGCACCAATTCCTTTAACAAGAATGATAGGCACTAAAAAAACTTATTTTGGAATTTGCATTCAATGTGACAAGGCTGAACTTGTGGTCAAGAAACAATACTTGCCTTGACTTCTTGATATTATGCTATATAAAATGGACATGCAGGGCCCACAGAGAAGTGACTAATGGACTTGCCTATAGGTGAGATGGTCGTTCAGTGTTCTGCTTCATGAAAGTTACCAATCTACCTCCACAAGAAAACCCTGGGCATATGGATGCAAATGGATATGAATTTCCTACACTCCTCCAACAGTGACAGATCTGTTTTAAAGGCATTTTACTTAATTATTAGATTCCCCTCCAGAAGAAACCTCTTTTGTGTCTCCATTGTGTTGGCATACAAAAGATTTCCAAAAATAGTCTGGAATGCAGTATAATAAAGGTTTATTTATTAGTAGATAAACTCACAGAAAGAGTAGTAATCTGCGGTCTTCCATGTGCTCTGGGAACCAGAACTAAATCCAGCAGCCAAGAGGCATTTGAATTCTTTAATATGTATTTATAGTATGTGAGACCACAATCAATGTGGGCTAGTACCTTAAAGGCTATTGACTGAAATAATTCCCACAACACCTCACCATTTTGTCTAAATAAGAGAACTCGAAGCCTAATATAATACTATGTACAATACGAACAAATACTGTCCTTGTGAAAGAAGAAGAAAAAACATACATAAAAATTAGAATTCCAACCAGCGTGAACCACATCAAACAAGAAACATATGCTAAATGTTTCAATAGTTATCCTTTTCTAAGGAGTCTATGTCTTAAATTATAAATGGCTTGGCTAAATCATGAGAGGAAAGTACATATGAGTCTCTAATCTTCTACAACATCAAAGACCTGATAAGAGAAATATTACTTTACTAAACAGGAAGTACAATCAAGTTACGTACAAAAGGTGAAATAAATGACAGAAACAACTGGCAACCTAGAAAACTCCCAAAGACTTATTTGATAGTGTTGGAGCAATCAACTTTGGCTGAGGCCTAGAGTAATTGACAGACCATTTTCAGAGGCAAGACAATTAAAACGAACTTTTTACCCTGTCATTGCAAGGTTTGGCAGTCTTTTTTTTTTTTTT
>NC_022026.1:30785846-30786490 GCF_000317375.1 Microtus ochrogaster
TGGCAGTCTTTTTCTTGTATCCTGCTTGTGCAGTCTGGACACCTTGAATTTTGTCAGTAGTCAGGGCAGGGGCAGTTCTTTGCCCAAAGTCCAGTTTTGCTAAGAAGAAAACAACCTTCAAATACAGTATCTTCAGTGCCCAAAAATCTCTCTAGAATAGATTGGTGTTGCCAGGAACAATCATGTCTCACATTGGCTGAGTTCTAAGTTATTTAAATGCCGTATTCTACACTTATTTGAAGTGTTTGAAGATTACCTATCTATGCAGAATGTCTTTATATATATTTATATATATTTATAATATATACAATGTATTTACATCTAAATAATTTGATTAATCTAACTAAAAGTATGACAAAAATAGATGACTATTGACTTGTAATTCATAATACCTATATTGTTTAAAGACTAAGGCTTCATATTAAAAAATAAAATAATCTTTAAACAAATGTTCAGCAAATGAGGACAATGGCATCAGAATATAAACAATATGGGAGTATCTTGATTAGAGGTAAAAATGTATAGTGCAACATAATGAATATGTTCTAAAACTGCATCAAACTACAAAATATCTTCAGAAAAGTTAGAGACAGGTATGTATAAATATGACAAAACAACTTTGCATATATATATATATATATATA
>NC_022026.1:30788078-30788636 GCF_000317375.1 Microtus ochrogaster
TTGGGTTCACCTTCTTATTTAGCTTCTTTAGGATATCAAAATAAAGACTCACTGACCTTTATTTGTGGCTAGAAACCAATTATGAGTGAGTACCAAACCTAAGAATAATTGGGATAGAAGAAGGAGAAGTACAGCTCAGTGGTCCAGAAAATATATTTAATAAAATTATAGAAGTAAAATTTTTTAAAGCAATATTTGATAATTTTCTCTTCCTTCTGTCCCATACCAAGTGGGTCCTGATATGAGACAGAAACTCTGAATTTTTCTTTTAACAAAATGTTTGGATTTAGAGATATATAGCCACTCTCCAACTCAAAACCTAGCTGTGATTTTGTTTTTTGTTTTTTGAAACAGACTTTTTCACTTGCTTTGATTTTTAAATGAGTCATGACTATCTTTATACTGAGAAGTAGAGAGAAATGTATGTTTAGTAGTCAAATTTTAACCTGTAAAAGATAAGTCAGATTTCTCTTTCCTTGGTGTTTCTTTCTGTAAATCTTTCATTTTCTTTCAAGTTGTCTATATGTCTAATATGTCTAAGGTCTTGACTTTTTTTTT
>NC_022026.1:30790064-30791456 GCF_000317375.1 Microtus ochrogaster
CTGTTTGTGGGTTGCGTGCCACAAAAAAATAATTGCCCTGACTCAACAATAGAAAAAACTGGCTGCTTTAAAATGCCGGCTTTCTGGGCTGGGCCACCATTGCAATCTCTGTCTTTGTCCTGCGGGAGACAGAGCTTTTAAATGGATCATTTGGAGTAAAGTACTAAGGCTTGCTTGATGGCAATGTGGACTGTTGTGTGCCTAAAACTGTGTGTGGCTCAGGAGCACCAAATGACTCTGAGGCAGGAGTGGCTTGTCTCAGGCAGGAACTGCCATAATTACCATAATAACAGTGCAGTTAAGGTTTAGACTGGGCAAGAAACAGGCTCTACCTATTACTGTATTACATCTAATAGTGCAACTTAAGTTTTTTAAGAAGTGCTTAACATTTTAAAAAATGCTCCTGAATAGTAAAAAAAAATTACAGCTTCACAATATGACAGATACAGACATAAAAGACCATTAAATACATGACAGTGTTGGATGACTGTGCATAGGCTTGGGAGAGAAAAGAAAAAGAATATAGAAAATAAAGTTAATGCCTTTAAAAAAAGGTAAAGTCTTTAAAGAGACAAAATAAAGTGATAAAGTAAAAATAAGCCAAGTAAAAATAAAAGATTCACAGAAAATCTGGATTATGTACATTGTGTTTTCTTTAAATTTTTTTGACTATGAAGGAGCTAAATACAGAGAGACATTTCATTACATGGGCTGCCAAGGTAGACCAGAATGGATATAAGGGTATTACGATTTCAAAATTTGGGTCTAAGGATATGATGCTTTGGAGAGGGTCTTCTTTTGTTGTCACCGAGGATAAGACCCTATGGATTGCGTCTATCCCAATATGGTATGATAGAACATGGCCTCCTGAAAGGTTGCTGTGAACACCTTCAAAAAATTGCTTCACTCAACTGCTGAACAAGATGAACCTGGCACACAGGTTACACCCTAAACAATCTGATTAACAGTGCCCCCATTCAACAAAAAACAGATTGGAGAGAAAAAACTGTGCCCATGTTCCCAAATATGCTTTATAAATGTTCTTTTACATTTAAAGGAGGATATGATATAGATAAGAATAATTTGCTTTGGTATGGATTTTAAATTCAATTTTGTCATATGTACATGTATTTCTAATACTGATTAAGGTATTGTAATTGTATAGTCCATTTAAAAATGTAATGTATGTAGGTTGTTAATGGATAATAGTCAAGCTTGTTGTCATGTTAAATTTTCTAGATATACAGAGACATATTTCAGTTAGATAGGCATTCTTAATATCTTTCAAAGACTACAGAATATGGCATTTAAATGTTTTGATAACTTAGGGCTTTTCATGACAATGAGACACATCTGCTCCTGGCAGCACCAATCTACTTCAAGAGGAAGATG
>NC_022026.1:30791736-30796058 GCF_000317375.1 Microtus ochrogaster
TCCAGGCAATGAGATGTCTCTGTCATTTCTAGAGTTTTGGATTTCTTGTTTGCTTAGGTAATATTATAATCTTCTGGAGTTTTTGATGGAGTTGAAAAAAGGATAGTTATAGTTTTCCTTAGTTATAATAAAAGATAAAGTAGTTATAAATACTGTAACTGTAATTCTTACTTTATTACTGTTTTGTTATATGTAATTTTACTATGTTAAAGTTAAAGCCTTTCTTTTTGTTTATACAGAAAAAGGGGAAATGACGGAGGTCAGTCTAGTATCTTATCTGTTGTTTTCATTGGTTAACTAATAAAAAAAACTACTTGCCCTGATAGGACAGAAAATTAGGTAGGTGGAGTAGACAAAACAAAATGCTAGGAAAAAGAAGCCAAGTCAGGCAGTTGCCATGATTCTCCCACTCCAGACAGATGCAGGTTAAGATCTTCCCTGGTAAGCCACCTCGTGGGCTACACAGATTATTAAAAATGGGTTACATCAATATGTAAGAGCAAGCCAGTAAGAGGTTAAAGCTAAAAGGCCAAGCAGTGTTTAAAAGAATACAGTTTCCATGTAATTATTTCAGATAACGGTAGCCGTGTGGGCGGCCGCGGGCCAGGAACTGTAGCCCGCCGCTCTTCATTGCAACAATGGAATAAGTCCACCTGACAGATTTCATTCCTTTGAGTGCCCTTCGGATTAATTTTAGCAGGTAGTGGCATTTTGTCATATAAAGAACAAGTAGGACATTTCTTTATAATCTCATTACCATGTTGCCATATAATAGAAAAGACCCTTTTTAAACTGTTGATATTGAGATGATGTTTTTGATGAAATTCTGAGGACTTCAGCACATTTATAATCAATAACTTTGTGCCATATGACCCTGCAGACATGTCTGGGATCTGAAATGTAATATATATGAGACAAAGCCTTTTCCTGGTTATATCTTAAAAATGAATAAATAATGAAGTCAATTCTATATCTTCTTATATAAATTATGAGCTTTCAACCTGAACCACACCTCGTTTTGCATATTGCTAATCAATAACTATATTGAGAGGTTCTATAAATCCTTTAGTACCATAATAATAACATATATTTCTGACTTTTGGACAGAATTGTAAGGGCTTTGTTCAACTTCACTTAAATCTTCTGATTTGTAACCTGCCTTTCCTGATTTATTTGCATCATTATAAAATGTATGGGCCCCATTTATTTGTATGTTACATACAGTGTAAGGAAGGATCCAAGTAGTTCTCTTCATAAGTTTAATTCCATCACTTTTGGGATAATTACTATTAATCTCTAATAAAAAATTAACAAATGATCTTTGCCAGGGTTCATTGTCTTCCCATAATTTTTAAATTTCATCAGTAGTAAATGGCACTATAATCACTTCTGGGTTTATTCCTGCTAGTTGACAAAGTCTCTGTTTTCTTTTTATAATTATTTCAGTTTTTCAGATAATATTTTAATTTGTTACTCATTTTATGTGATTAAAAAGATACATTTAGGATAATATCTTCATTTGCATTAAAACTTGTGTAGAACATTGGGAGAGTAATATTGCTTGAATGCTGTTGTGGGAGGCCACTTTTTCATTTTTTGGCCACCCAGACACCTAAAATCATCACATAGAAACTGTGTTAATTAAATCACTGTATGGTCCATTAGATGTAGCTTTTTATTGGCTAGCTCTTACATCTTAATTTAACCCTTTTCTATTAATCTGTATATCTTCACATGGTTGTAGTTTACTGGCAAAGTTCATGCTTGTCTGTCCCAGATGGCAGCTTATATGGCATCTCTCTGAATCTGACTTCTTTCTCCCAGAATTCAGTTTAGTTTTTTTTCCTAGCTCTTTTTTGCCATGCTATAGGCCCAAATAAGTTTCATTATTAATTAATGGTAATCAGAGCATACAGAGGGAAATAATACACCAAAATTCATTTATGATTTGGATCCACATGTGCCACAAGTGGCTCATGTAATTTCTCTTCAATCAAAGTCAAATATTTCTCAGCTTCCACTGTTAATTACTGCAACTATTAAAGATTTTTGTCACCATCTAATGTTGCATTTGAATGAGTTATATGATAAGTTGTTATCCAGAAGTGAACTGTAGAATGGAAATATCTCCTAGCAAAATTTGGAAGTTATTAAGAGTCTTCCCTCAATCTCTTCTAACTTATGCTTTTTGTGTTCTAATTTTCTGTAACCGTATTTTTTTAAAAATACATAAATGACAGAATCTTACCATAGAACCTTCACCCAGCAATTGATGGAAACAGAGACAGCTGCTCTCATTCGAGCACTGGGCTGAGATCCCAAAGTCCTGTTGAAGAGTGAGAGGAATAAAAATATGAGCAAAGAGATCAAAACCAGTGGTATAACCACTGAAACAGTCTACCTGTGTCCATGGAGGCACACTAACTCCAGCTGTACCAGGAATGAGCAAGCATAGCATCAGACTAATCCTTCTGAATGTAGTTGACAGTTGTATGGCTGGGGCAGATTTAGGGGCCACTGGCAGTAGATTTATCCATTACATGTACTGGATTTTGGGTAACCTATTTTTTTTAGATGATACCTTGCTCAGCCTAGATATAGAAGGGAGGGCCTTGGACCTTCCCCATAGCAATGAGCCTTACCCTCTCTAAGGATTGGATGGGGGTGTGGTTGGAAGGTATGTAGAGGGAATGGGAGGAGGGGAATGAGAGGGGACTTGGATTGGTATGTATAATGAAAAATGATAGTTTTCTATTAAAAATTTAAAAAAAGGACAAAAATTAAACTTAATGAACAAAATGATAGAATTTCCTCTATATATTTTTTCCAGCAACAATTTGTAATCCCCAACTAGGCATAACTTTCTTTAATTCTTCAAATATTCTTTCTAAAGTATCACCATCTGAATCAGATAGCAAAATGTCATCATTGCAATGGTAAACTATAGATTCAGGAAATTGCTTACATATTTTTTTCTAATGGCTGACTTACAAAATATAGACATCTGGTAGGGCTATTTAACATTCCCTGTGAAAGGATCCTCCATTGATATCTTTTAGAAGGCTTAGAGTTATGATAAGTAGGCATTGTGAAAACAATTTTTTTCTGTCTTTTTCCTTTAAAGGTATAGTAAAGAAACAAACTTTTAATTCAGTAACAGCAAGAGACCAAATATATGCAATAAGGAAAGCAAAGGAATTTCATATTTTAGAGGTCTCACTCGTTCATTCACTTTATTCGGCTCTTAGGTCTATCACCATTCTCCATTTTCCAGATTTCTTTTTAATAACAAATACAGAAGTATTACAAGGGCTGAGCATCTAGTTGCTAATGTACCATTTGTTTTAAAACCTGCAGGTTCTCTTTTATTAAAGGATATTTTAACCCATATAAGTTTCTTAGTTAACTATTTTAAAGGTAGGACTGTTGGTACTTCTGAAAGCTTGCTATTTGTTTTTATATTAATAGCCAGAGTGATTGGTGATTTTTTTGTATAGAACTTTATAATATTCTTTCCAGAAACATGAGTTGATTTATGTTCCATTTCTGAAGCTGCAGCGATGTTAATCTGGGTATTCAATTGCTGCAACAGTTCATGTTCCCACTATAGATTTATTGCTATATTAACCACATATGACCTCAGCTTTCCTCTCTGTCCTATGGCAATAAGCATACAACTCATTTTATGTTTTGTTTTACTTGAGATACTGTTCTAATTCTTAGATATTAAACATTGATTTCTTTAAGAAGCAAATTTAAATGCAAAGATTGTGGAGTAATGATAGTCCCATCCATGCCTGTGTCCAGTAATCCCACAATTACAACGCTATATATTTGTACTCTCAGTTTTGGTCTTTTATCCTTTACAAAAGTCTGCCAAAATATATGATTGTTATTTTTTATTTGAATTTTTGATTCATCCTCCATGTTTGTTCTATCTCCAAGAGTGGTTTATTTTTTTTTTATAAAAGGCACTGGAGTTTCTAATTTTTCTGAGAAAGTATGTCTTCCAGAGTGACTGAGAATAACTGGATCACATTTGACCTGCATGAAGGCGAAGGCATAAGTCACAAACAATCCCACACCAGTCTGCAATTATGATTAATAGAATGGTTATTTATTTAAAGGGGAAAAAACTTACAGATCACCTTCCCAGACAACAGTCCTCTACGCAATCAGGAAGGGAGTCTAGTCGCCGGGAGGGGTGCAGAAAGTAAGAGAGAGAGGAGACAAAAGTGGCTGCTTTTTTTAAAGGGAAAGAGACCATGCCCAAATGGGCTGGTATTTCAGCAGCTATTGGCTGGAGGAGCAGAAGGACCTCC
>NC_022026.1:30799928-30801120 GCF_000317375.1 Microtus ochrogaster
AACATCTGAACGTCAAATTCAACAGCCTGAACCCTTTCAGGTAACTTTCTAGTACCCTTGGTTATGGAGTCAATTTTGTCTATCATAGTATCCACTTGTTCAGATAACCTCTGATTTTCAATAATTGTAATCCTGTAAATTAGTTGTTCATTATTAGTTCGTAAAGATTCTATCATTCTTAGGAGTGCAATATTCTTCTGTTCATTATTAGTTCGTAAAGATTCTATCGTTCTTAGGAGTGCCATATTCTTCTTTAATGATAGAATATGGAAAAGAAAACTGAAACTTAGTAACAAGCAAATTAAGGTATCCCCATAATCGTATAAACCTTGTATGATACAATGTATTTTATTAGTAAACAAAGCAGTAAAATTTTCGTTAAAAACAAAAACTGCCATAGTTCCTATTATCCAGCAGGTGGTGCTGTTTTCAAGCCACGATGAAAATGGGGTCCTGTTACAGTGTCCACCTTAGTAGATGTTAAAAACTGGAAAATGCAATTTTCTCAACAAAGTACATATATTTAAATCAATTCCATAGATGGAACCAGAAACCCAGAATCCAGGGATAGAGAAGAGCAACCTGGAAGCCGCTTATGCCTCCATGTGACAGCGTCTCCCTGAGGGGTTGCAGCTTTCGGCAACTGCTTGTGATCTGGCTTGTGCCACTCAAGCTCTGTGCTTGAAAGGGAGATTTGAAAATGACTCAGAAAAGAGCAAACCACGGGCAGAGACTACGAGGGTCTGTGGAGTTTAAATCCACATGGGGAGGCAAACAATAGGGTGTGTGGGGACTTGAAGTCAATCTGAGGTGTCTAAAAGGAAAATATAAAGAGCTGCAGCAAGAAAAATCACTGCATGATAATTTATGTTATACTGCAGGCTCCACGCACAAGGCACAGGCTGAAAGGCACAGGCTGTGGCTGAGGGATGGAGGGTTTAAGCCAAGCCAAACTGGCAGCAGGCAGCTGAGCAGGGGAAGGAAGAGTCCTAAAACCAAACATTGGGGGCCAGATGAATGTGAAGGTATAAGTCACAAACAATCCCACACCAGTCTGGAATTATGATTAATAGAATGGTTATTTATTTAAAGGGGAAAAAACTTACAGATCACCATCGCAGACAACAGCCCTCTGCACAATCAGGAAGGGAGTCTAGTCACTGGGAGCAGAGCAGGAAGTAAGAGAGGGTAG
>NC_022026.1:30801650-30809028 GCF_000317375.1 Microtus ochrogaster
TAGACCAGGCTGGTCTCGAACTCACAGAGATCCACCTGCCTCTGCCTCCCGAGTGCTGGGATTAAAGGCGTGCGCCACCACCGCCCGGCCCCAAATATCTTTTTGCATTCTAAGTTGAAAATTTCAAAAGCCAGAGATTCAATGAGTTCTCATCCTGCTTCTGAATCTGTTGCCACTATTTGTACAGCTTAGGTTAATCTTTGTAAAAAGTCATTAAAGTGTTCTCTTGGGCCCCCCAAAAACTGAATTACCTTTACAGCAGCCATTGATTGCCATCAACTTTTCAAGTAGGGATGATATTTTCTGATATTTACCCCCTTGTTTCTGAGACTTTGCATTGTATAAGTGTTCCTTTTTTCCTTTAAAATTTTTCATCCAATATATTTGGATAATTTTTTCCTCTCCTTATGTTCCTCTCAAATGTTAACACACTCAAATTTACATTTTCTCTCCACACTTGAAAAACTATTAAAAGTACAAAATGGCCAGAAAAATAAAAAAAAATAAAAAAAATATGACAGAAAAAAATCCAAACTAAATAAAAGCTCAGAAAATGCATATATTGCATATACACAAACATACATACATAAAACAATGGAGCTTTTATTTCTGCTAGCCCACTATTCCAGGGCATGTATCCTGTCACAGAATGACATTGATAAAAGCAAGGACATTTCATTTGAGAAAATTGATTCTCCCTTTGTCAGCAGGTATCAATTTCAAATAGATTGTTGTAGGTGAGTCATTTTGACTTTCATTTCTAAGTGTTGAGACAATTAGGATTGAATCTATATAATTATTGATTTTGAAACCACAGTCAGTGTGAGTTCATATGTGTATAAGACCTAGAGAGTCTGGAAGAAATTATTTCTTTGAAGTCATCCATTACGTTTCCTCTTGAAAATTTTTCACTGTTTCTTCTTTATAAAACACTGTACCTGAGGGAAAGAGTTTGACGAAGATATCCCATTTAGTACTGATTGCATGAAAGTCTCTCACTCTCTGAATATTATCCACTTTTGAGTCTCTATTTTAATTCCCATCTACTGCACTAAGTTTCTCTGATGAGAGTTAAGTGAAGCACTGGAGATTGCGTATTGCAATATGTCATTAGAAATCATTTCAATGCTATGTTCGTTCTTATAGCAGAATAATAGTAGCAGATCTTCTCTAGGTCTATGACATATTTAGCCTCAGGTTCTTAGTCATAGTTATCAGTTGAAGGTATGAGTTTCATATCATCTAGTGAACCTTAAATCAAATGTAGTTGGGTACTGCTATAAAATTTTTGTCACTATTTTACTAATATATCTAGTAGACAGATCAATGTTATAGGTCATAGTGTATTTACAGTTACTTACAGCACATTCTGTTCTAGACAGTAGGGGGTGAAATCTCTACTTTGTCAGAATTTTGAATTCTCAGGGATCCATGACCCAAGTAAGTGTTGGTTTCACCAATATGATAATAGTCTTGGTTTGTAGAAAACATCCAATTGTCTTGGCAACAGCATATCATGTTTGGTGGTGGATATTTTTTGGAACCCTGTGGTCAATGATTTAATAAGAAATAACTTATTCCTGGAACTGGAGGTTTTACTTGGTGGCATAAGATGCCTCTTTCTGACATTGTCTCCCCATCATATGGTTACTCCATTTAAATTCCTTACATATCTATACACACAAAGGCTTTTAGTGTAGTATTTGTCCAGATGAGTTTTCATAAGGTCTTTCATCCTTTAATCCTAATATTTCCTTCTAATATTTGCTCCTATCTTCCTATTTCCAATACTCCTTTCCTCTTAATCTTCCTATTCTAATTTCCTTTTCATAGCACTATATTATATTTTTCTTAATATGTGGATCATGTATGGGATAAAAGAATGCATAAATTATTTTTCTTTGGGTGTTTGTGTTATCTTACACGGGAATAATTTTTTTCAATTTCAATTTTAATTTTTTAACTAAATTAACTTGAAAGTTTCAGAATTAAATTATTCTTAAGTGCTGAATAACATTCCATTGTATGAATTTTATATTTTGATCTGTGGGTCCTGCCCAGTCCTGCAGTCATTCATAACATACAGGGGCTTATATTAGTTATAAAGTGTTTAACCTATTGCTCAGGTTTATTACTACCTCTAACAATTTATTAATGTATAATTCTTATCTATTTTTCATCATGTGGATAGGTACCTTTTCTAAATATGACATTATCATCTCTCTTCCTCTGCATCTGGTTGTCAACTGCATCTCTGTCTTTCCTCTTCCCAGAATTATTCTAGTCTACACATTCCACCAAACTTCCTGTCTGACTAATGGTCAATACTGTAGTGGGATTCTCCTCTGTATGCTATTAATATGTTTTATTACCACTGGTTAATAAAGTAGCTGCTTTGGGGCTACTACAGTGTGGAACAGAGTAAGGTAGGAATTCTAAGCAAATAGAGGAAGAAAGAAGATGGGATCAGGGAGACACAATATAATTGCCAAAAGAGACAGATGCTGGAGAACCTTACCAGTAAACCACAAACCTCATTGTGACATTAAGATTAATAGAAATGCATTAATTTAAGATGTAAGAATTAGTTAATAATGGAGCCAGAGTTCATGGCTGCTCTGGGTTCTAATATATTGATCAAAGAAATGCAGAGCCACATTATGGTGACCCATACCTTCAATCCCAGTACTGTGAATCACATGCCTTTAATTCTAGGGAGATGGAGACAGGAAGGGATATGGCTGAGCTAAGGGAAGAATATGAAATTGGAGGAGACAGGAGCTCAGACCATTCAGTCTGATAATTTGTGGAGACTGGATGGTGTCCTCTTTGATCTGAGGATTCAGTAGATGTAAATAGTTTCTCTTGTTGATGGTTCCATCAATTCTCTGATCTTTTACCATTTACCCAAATATCTGACTCTGTGTTTTTATCATTAAAACTGATGTGGGATTCCCCTCTGTATGCTGTGAATGCATTTTGTTACCAGTAGTTAATGAATAATTTTTCTTTGGCCTATGGCAGAACATGATAGATCTAGGTGGGAGTTCTAAGCAGAAATGGAGAAAGTAGGCAGAGTCATAGAGATGCCATGTAGCTTCCAAAGGAGACAGATACCCTGGAACCTTGCCAGTAACCCCCTAGACTTGTTTTAATATGCAAAATAATAGAAATGGGATAATTTAAAATGTAAGAGCTAGCTAGAAATACACTTAAGCTATTGACCAAACAGTATTATAATTAATATAGTTTCTGTGTGATTATTTCAGGTCTGTGTGGCTTGGAAATGAACAAGTAGTCTCCAGCAACAAAAAACAAATAGAAATCATGTTATGTCTAATGCCTAATGTGGGTCATAAATCCACAACCCTGAGATTAAGTCTCATGATTTACCAGCTGAACTAGTAAGGCTAGGAGATGTTTAATCTACTAGGTTCAGATAAAGCAAGTTAGGATACAATGGGTACTTGAAGCAGTGGAAACTCCACGGTATTCAGGAACATGCCTTTTCAGAAAGTGGATGTTTTTTTTCCATTTAATGCTTTTAAGGGATACCTGAGTATGCAAACAAGTTGGTATCTGCTGTGGGAATGGCTTCAGCCAATAGCCTTTAAGACACCAGCACACTTGTGTGTGGTCTCTTGTAATATAAATGCAGATATAAAGCTTGCATGGCACACTTTTAGCTGATGGATTCAGTAACTCTTCCCTGCTCATGCAGAGGACTGAGGATCTGTCAGTCTACCCCTAAATAAAGAACTGTTAATGGAGACTAAGTATTCCCCATTCACAGCTAGTGTGAAACTACTTTATTGTAATCATCTACAGCTGGTGCCCAACATGGACCCCAATTCCATGCCTGCTGGGTCTGGCTCAAAAGGTCCCTGACCAAAAGTCTCCCACCACTCCCTGCCTGGCTTGATTTCACCTACTAAGCAGTTCTCACCAAAACCCTACTGCAGCAGAACTAACCCATTGGTAGGCACACCATGCAGTGACATGGTAATTTTCTGGACTCACACATACTTCACCCCTACTGCTTTCCCTGACACATGAAGATATGGGCAGCTTCTAATTTGTGTTCCCAGATCTCAAGTTTATGGTTTCATGATATACTGGTCACAAAAAAACTCTGTGAACACAATCACATTAATTGCTCTTATTTTGTCAAGTATAATTGTCAGTATTTAAGCAGGCACAAATGGAGAAATGAGCAAGACTATTCACTCCACTGCTGATTGCTTCTCTCCACCACTTGCATGAAACCATCATGTCTGCTGGAAAATAAAGATTATTATATCTACAACAATTTACTGAAATCTCATATAGGAGGAGAGTTCACTTTATTGATAACTAAATCACTAAATTTGTAAGTTATGTAATTGTAGACAATATCAACATTCAGAAAGTTAGTAACATTTTAGCTTATACTATGGATAGTACTCTGCAAGGCTTGTAAGGCTTTTCCAATACATCATTTTATTTGATTTTGGGACATAACTTTGATTTTCATATTTTATCCTTAAAATAATTTGATAACAAAGCCAAAATTTTTTAGTACTTTAGCACTTTTAGTAATAATACAGTTTTTATAGAATAATAATGATGGCTAGCTGAAAGAATACAATACATTTGACAGACAAAATTCAATCCATATCAAAGAGTACTGAGAAATTACCTGAAAAAATTCATATTGTTAAATTTTACAATCAAAAATCTGTTAAAAAGTTATGATAGGTTAGCAGAGAGTATATCTGTCCAGAAAGATAATCTGCACACCACTCAAATAATATCCAAGAATTAGAAGTTTTTATTAATGAAAAATTTTAACCTTAGAATCATATTCATAGAATGCGGATCAAAAGTTATTTTAGTTGATGAAATATTTAGAAATGCTCACAGGTCAAGAGACTCAGGCTTTACAAAAGACAGTGGTAAAAGAATTTGAAATGTTTGAGGAAATTATCAGAGCAGATGGGCAGGGAGATAAGGTACAAGGACAAGATTTACCACCTCTAGTACACGTCAGAGTCAGAAATGACTTACCAAGTGTTTTAGCTACTCACACTATAATCACCTCTGACAAACCGTCAAGTACTGAATACCCAAACTAATTCAAATAATGTAAATGGAAAACTACAGGTGTGAGCAACCTAAAAAAAATTAAGCAAGGAATGGAATTTTATGAGTTGTATTCACCATTTGTTAGGGAGATGGTAAAGACATGGACTTCAAACAATAAAGCTACTACAGATGATTGTCTTCTATTAGTCTCAGCAGTACTTGAAGATGGACCACAATTACTATGGAAATGATACTACCAAGAGGAGACAAAAATTTTAGGACAACATGGAAGAGCAAAAGTAATTGAGGCTTACCAAGATCAAATTTTTAATGAAAGCACTTATGGTGAGCCACAAGATCAAGCTTTCTATTATGAACACATTTTGGCCCTATGCCATAGAGAAGACTTAAATGATTTGGTCAGGATTCAAGAACCAGAAAAATAAAGTAAAGCATATATTAAAGTTCAAAAAGGCCAAAGAGAACCCTTTAGTGAGTTTTTACAAAGATTAATCTACTGCTGTAAAATAGGAGTAACAGACCCAGTAGCTAGATGGGTACTTATTGAATCTCTGGTTTGTGAAAATGCCAAATTAGTAGGCAAAAAGATACTTAAACCTTTAAATATTAGATCAGCTTAAATGTATGAATGGATCCTGCATACAAAATATACTGAGGCATTTAGCTATAATACTGAGTCTTGGGTAGAAGAAGCAATTTTCAAAGATATGATGAGATATCAAAATACCAAATGTTTTAATTGTGGAAGAATAGGACATCTGAGTAGGGAATGTAGACAAGACATTCCTAGAAACGATCTCTCCTCTGGGAATGACAAAAATGGAAGCTCCCAAACTTCTGGATTATGTAGAGGATATAGCAAAGGCCTATATTGGACCACTGAATGTAGATCAACAATAGACAGACAAGGCAACCCATTACCATTGGGAAGATTCTTGGAGGGTCCTCTCAGGGGCCCCCAGGTCAAACTTGATCTGGTCATTCCCAGTAACTGCAAAGGACATTTCTTACAAGGGAATATATATATGTGTGTGTGTGTGTGTGTGTGTGTGTGTGTGTGTGTGTGTGTGTGTGTGTGTGTGTAGTGCCTGCTATAAAAATCTGTGCTGTTCTGGGTGATGGAAATAAACAAGAAGGATGAATCAAAATTTTAGATAGAAAATAGAAAATGTATCGTTTGGTAGACTTCTATAAATGGTCAAAGACCAAAGCTGAGAGTAAAGATACATAACAGTGTAATTGAAGGATTACTGGATATGGGAGCAGAACTAATAATCATTATTCCAGAATCATGGCATTTGAATTATCCTCTTCAAGAGGCAGATACTCAATTCCTAGGAATTAGCATTCTTTCTCAAGAGAAAGCATGTCGAATGTATAGGGCTAGAAGGGCAGAGAAGAAGGCTGGGCCCCTATGTGACTAATATCACAATGAATTTATGGGGTCATGGTCTGTTGCGGCAATGGAATATCCATATTAACATTTGGGCATTCTCAGAAATTCATGTTTCTATAAAGAATATTATAAGGTAATATAAAAATGGTCACAAATCTAATCTGGTATAACTGGAGTCATTTTGTGTCGGGAATTTTATCAGGAATTTTCTTAACATCATATATGTCTCTCTTAGGGAACACATTTTTGTCTAGGTTCCCTGGGATTGTGATTTGTAGGTTGGTTTTCTTTGTTTCCTGTTTATAAGCCACTAATAAGTAAGTACATATGATAATTGCCATTCTGGGTCTTGGTTACCTCACTCAAAATAATGTTTTCTATCTCCATCCATTTGCCTGCAAATTTCAAGATGTTGTTATTTTTTCTGTTGTGTAGTACTCCATTGTGTAAATGTACCACATTTTACTTAACCATTTTTTGGTCGTGGGGCATTTGAGTTGTTTCAAGGTTCAGGCTTTGTCAAAGAATGATGTTATGAACATGGTTGAGCACAAGTCCTAGTGAAAGGATTGAGCATCCTTTCGATATATAGACAAAATTTTTGGCTTGGTCATGAGAAAGATGGTTTTCTAATTTTTAGAAAAAATGCCATACTGATATTCAAAGGTTCTGTACCAGCTTGCACTCCCACCAGCAATAAAGGAGTGTTAATTTTACCTCACTTTCACTCTAGCAAAAGTTGTCATCAGTGTTTTGATCTTGGCCATTCTTACAGGTATAAGATGGAATCTCAGAGCTGGCATAATTGCCATTTCACTGATGTCTAAGGATATTGAGCATTTACTTAAGTATCTATCTATCTATCTATCTATCTATCTATCTATCTATCTATCTATC